>NC_063165.1:26995483-27342983 GCF_023159225.1 Perognathus longimembris pacificus | reverse complement strand
CAGTAACTAGACTAGTAAGAGTAAATGCTCAGTAAATAAACTTTTACTATAAGAGAGCATCTAAATAATTCTGTTTAGGTTAATTTTACTGAAGGAAATTATATTTTCCTATGAATTTATCTAAATTCCTTTATGGTCATTATTGTGCTTTTTTCATATTACTTATCTACCATCACTCATTTATGCAAAATGAGCTAAATAATAGGCATTATTGGTATAAAAAAATCAAGATACAAGTGTCAGTAATGAGTTACAACAGGATTCCTCTACACCATACTTAGAAAAATTTGAGAAATGAACAAGTTATTGCAAAGGATTTAAAAACAAACTGCATGTTTTCTGTACCAAAGAAATGTTTTAGATTATCAGAAGATATTTTTCTCGAGTCAACTTCCAGAAATCTCTAGTGACTTTCAATTGTTTATGTTATTGTTTTTATTTTCTATCTTGTGTTTCATATTATGTTGGCAGACAGATGGGCTGATGTAAATCAGCCCATCAGGAAATAGTTTAGAGGTCTAACATTGTCTGTGAGCCAAAACCATTTTCACACAGACTAAGTTACCACAATCAAATGTATACTGACATATAAAAATGGAATATTCATGGCAGATAAATCTAAATCTACCAGCTCTAACTGCCATACTAATCAATACATATCAAACAAATATTTTATCATTTTGGGGCATTTCCTTTTCATTTCCATTTCTTTTTGGAGAAAAGTATGTATTATGACTAAGGTCTTTGTATAGGAATACAATGGTTTCTATAGCAATGCAAATGTGACTTTGCATTGTTAATCAGCCAACTGAATGTGCAACAATTTAAATCCACTTTGCTTTCTAAGTTAAAATGAACATGTTTAAAACAAGATATCTTGAAAGCAACAGGGATTTTTGAAGACATTTCATATATGTAACACTATGAGAGCATAATTATGAAACTACTTTCAAACTGTGGAAAGGTATGAGTGTGTGAATATATTTGTATGAATTCATTTGCATTTATATTTGTGTGCTTATGTGTATGTATATGTGTTTGTATGTGTTGAAAGTAACTGACCACCACACAAATCTTTGGCTCTTTCAACATATGAGATTTTACTTTTTGTTTATACCATTTTACTAGGCAGGCTCCTTTTCTATAACACACCAAATAAACCTCAATTTAAATAAGTTGACCAATATTCCCAATGAAGCTGGTAAAGCATGTGTATAAATATTAACATACATACATTACCATAGTAAATTGTAAAAGGACAGTTTGCTCTTGGCCTTTTTGGAAAGTTACAAAAGGTTAGCCATTTGCCTAGTGGCATGCTTTGTCTCATGCTTTGTCGCTTTAGTAAGATCTGTGGCCTTGTCTGGGATTAATTGTAAGCACAAAAACTTTCACCATTACATATCCCTTCACAGTATAGGCTCACAAATGCGTATAACATTCATGTCGCATTCATAAATTTATGTGTTATGCACTATAGGATGGTGCAAAAGGCTATGTAATGTACCTGTACTCGCTTATCTATGTGTGAGAAAAGACATAATCCAGGTTCAAAGTCCTTAAATTAGATTCTATTCCAGTGGATTCAAGAACACTAATATGTTACAATTCCCTATGTCAAGTAATAACTACATTACTTTTTGGACAATGTCACTCTTCCTTCACTCTCCCATTTTCTCCTCCCATCCCCACCCACAAGTTGTATAGTTCATTTTCAACATAATGTCTACTGAGTACCACTGCTGCATTTGTTCACAATATTGCTGTTCAATATACAGGCAAGGTATATAACTTTTCAAAGTATTTATATGTCTAGTATTCCTTCAGTAGATTCTACAATTTGCCACATAATTGTATTGTTAGTGAATACAGTGGTATCAGTTCTTTCTTTCTAACATGGATTTTTCTTTCCCAATGTCAATGCATTTTTTTACCCTTTGCCATTTCACTGGCTAGAAACTCCAGTGCCAAAGTGAATTTTTCTGTTCTTAGGGAGCCACAGTGCCACTTCTGTTTTCTGTTGGTTAACTGGACAGAGTGTCATAAAGGACTTTCCTGCTCCAGATGGCTTCAAACCATGATCCTCAGATCTCAGCCTCCTAAGTAACTAGGCTTGTAAGCATGAGACACAAATACCTGGCTAAATTTTTTGAATAAAAAAATGTTAAGAGAAAAAAGAAAAGAAAAAAAAGAACACTAACATGAGGATTTTCATGATTTTTATTGCTGATGATTCTATTATTGTATTAATAAAGAGTAGCTGTACCATTTACAGACAAAAACCACAACATTGCAATTTATATTATATCCTACTGTGGATAAATTGATTTTGGTAATTTTAAGAAAAAAAAGATTATGTGAAAGCAATACTTGGCTGAAACATATTTTTGTAATCAACCATTTAACTCATGTCTATTTAACTGTTCTGTTTCTTCAACAGAATAGTCTGTGTTTTATAGGGTGGAAGTGCCAGGGGGAATGATGGCACTTTCCTTAAAGAAAACCCCACTTATTTGTCATTTGTACCCTGGTGGTTATAGACGTATTTTATGTAGTATAAGTTGACCATTTTTAAGAGAAGATATGTATTTTTTTAAAAAAGACCTTGAAATAATATGAAAGCAATAAAAATATGGAGGGACAAAGAAAATCTTAATAGACCATTTTGATTGAATTTCTTTAATAGTGTTAGAGGAAGTTACTTAATTCTAGATTACATAGAATAGGAAATTTCAGTGGAAAGGTCTTCATTGCCAAAAATGGCTAAGTCACTCAAGTAGCTAATAAATTAACCTGAGTGCTTAAGCAAAGGTTTCTAATAAGAAGAACCAAGAAATTAGATTGAACTATTGTATCATATCAAACTTCTTTTCTATTTCAGGTCTTCTTGCTCATGGGAAGACATTGATGGATAATTTTTCTCACATGGAGAGAAGATACCATGACAAGTGTTTAAACAAATTGTCAACTCTTTTCCCTAAGCTGTATTTAGACATCAAAAAGAATTCAAACTAATTTTGCTCACATAATTTATCCAAACTAGCTCTAAAGGCATTAGTCACTAGAACCTTGAACACGTGTTAAGCAAAGAGAAACAAAAATATTTTGAATGGGCTTCATCACAAGGAATTAGCTCCTGAAATGTCTTAAGACTTAGGTTTGGCACACCTAGTTAGTGACATACTATACAACAGTGCCTTCAGTATTTTTTTTACCACCTGTAACTATCTTGAGATACTTAGACTTTAAGGGAAATAAAATGAAAGATTTTGTAATCTTGAGAATAAAAACATTCCATTTAAAATAAAAATCAGTCATAGGCCTTAAACTCTGGGCCTGTTAGCTGTCCCTTTAGCTCAAGGCTAGTGCTCTACCACTTGAACCTCAGTGTCACTTCTGGCTTTCTGGTGGTTAATTGGAGATAAAAGTCTCATAGACTTTCCTACCAGGGCTAGTTTTGAACCATAATCCTCAGATACCAGCCTCCTGCATAGCTATGAGAATAGGTGTAAGCAGCCAGCGCCAGCTAAGAAAATTTCATTTTTAAGAAGTTTTTTTTTCCCCATGAAAATTTCACCATTTATTTTTCTTTCAATAGTCTCAACTATCCAGCCAGAAATAATCCATAATTTATTCATTTATGTTTTGCTTTTTTTTTTTTTGCCAGTCCTGGGGCTTGAACTCAGGGCCTGAGCACTGTCCCTTGGTTCTTTTTGCTCAAGGCTAGTACTCTACCACTTGATGCACAGTGCCACTTTCAGCTCTTTCTATGTATGTGGTGCTGAGGAATCGAACCCAGGGCTTCATGTATACGAGGCAAGCACTTTTATCACTAGGTCATATTCCCAGCCCCTAATTTATTCATTTATAATGTATTATAATTTATAATTTATATAATTTATAATTATAATTTATAGTGTAGTTACATATTTGTCCATCCACAGTATTATTTATCTGCAGTAAAATGTGTATACTTTGTAACATTGTAAAAAAAAACACAGTAATTTCAGTGTTACCAAGAGAAAAGAAATTGATTCCAGTATAAAATCATATAGATGATTTTATATAGATAAATTAATGATTCTTACAAAGGATTTAAGTACATTTTTAAAACAGGGTCTCTTGCATACTCTGAAAGACAAGCCTAATCTAATATTTTTTCCTCCAAATAAACTATTAGAAATCAATATATTACTAACTAAAAGACTAACTTCTGTAGAAACCTTAAGGAAATTAGCCTCTCATTTGGAATTTATTTATAGTTGTGTTTTTCTGCAAAAAAAAATCTCACCAGAAATATTCAAATCTAAATGTAAGTAAAGTGAGATCATTTCATTCTTTGTAAAATAAGTGGGTTGAATTAGAGGATCATCTCTATCATCTCTTGGCATTATATAATAGTAATTCCAAAAGCTGAGAGAAAGGACAAGGGTTTTGAAAAAGACTCAGAAGAGGCAGAGTCACATAGCTGGAGAATAGTCAAAGGAAATCTTTTGAAACGTGCAGAGATTCATGGCCAATTTATATAGAGTGAGCTCTATGGAGAAGAATTGGGTACCAGGGCTTAAAGGCCTGGACAAAATGAACAGACCAGCAGGAAGCAAGACAAATGAGGAATGACTAAATGGACCTCTGAGAGGAAGAAGCAAGACTACTATAGCTACAAAGTAGTCTGTGTAATTGTTGGCACAAGCATTGTTTGTGACTTATGTCAGAGTGCAAGTAAGTGAGGAAGCCCTAAATTTATGTAATAGGGCATATTTTGTGGCTTCTGGATTGGAGGCTAGCCAAGAGAAGTGCTACAGATGCCAGGGGAACAGTGATACACATACGTATCCTTCTTCATTTCCAATTAAAACAAAGTATATAGGAAAAAACGCAAGATATTGAGCCAAGTGTACTGTTTCATATTTGTTAGCAATTAAATTCAATAAAGATTTTTCTTCCAATTGAAACTTTTATCAGCCACTTAGTACTATTTCAAAACAATATTAACTCTTTCAGACCACCAAGGCACATGATAGTAATTTGGGTGAAGATAATGTATTATCTCTAGTTGATATATATATATATATATATATATATATATATATATATATATTACTATTTTTAACACAATTGAAAAGTAGTTGACACTACCTGAGCCAGTAAGAATTTGATGTGAGTCTTTGTTACTATCAAACTGAAAAATTTGATAAGAACATTAAACCATAGCGCATTGAGAAAACTGAGAACAATATACATAAGGAATGTAAAATATAATTCCCGTTACAGAGGTAGAAATAGAGTCATATTATATAGCTAGTTTAAGGTTATACTTCTAAAAAGCCTTACCTATGAGACTGGGGGGATGAGAGTTTGAATTATGAGAGCTTGATACACAGTTAAACACATCCTATTCCCATGATAGCCTCATGTTCTCTAAATACAGAAAAATCGTCAAAACTGTACCTTTTGTGCTTGGCTATAATAAATAATGTCATCTTAGGGAATGCTCTTGATGGCATCCTCTAGGTAACAGAGAGAAGAAAGTACAGATTTTGCTTTAGCTATTGTGACTCTGATTCTGCTACTTAGCAAGGATGAGGGAAGGAATATACTGAGATCCACTGAGAGTCATTTACTCTGTTTAAATAGCATGTAGTAAAAGTGCACTTAACACTTGTTTATTAAAAACAAAATAGCTCCAAGCTCCTAATTACCTACTGAACACTGTGTTGTCATCCTACTTTTACTCATGTTCTTTCTTTCCTGAATCTTCGTAGGACTTGACTTCCCTTCACTGGATAAACTGTGATCCTTTCACACCTTAATAGTTTTTCTCTATTCTATTTTCTCTACGTGTACTTCTCTCCCACTAGAATAAGTGAGAAACTGAGTGCAGCCTGTCATAGAATTATACAGTCCTGTCTATGTCTCCTTTCCTGGGTGTACTGAATTTTATTATGTAGAATTTTCCACTTACGTCTTCAACTTAGAAAAAATATAGCAACTAACTCACGATAGGTACAGGCTGGGACAGAGCATAATGCTACTTCAAGATTAGAATAAGGCACAATTTAATTTACTGTCTCTTCAATTAGTGATGAATAGGTAAAAAACAAATAAAAGAACGTAGATCAGGAAACTTTAGTGAGAAGCAGTTTTTCATGACCCCTTGGTCCTCCTGGGTATTTGCCAAATAGAACTGGAGGTAAGATTCGGCCCTTTATCTACTTAGATATTTTGTTAGAGTTCTGTTTGAGGTGGGGAAAAAAGTCTTTCTGGTCTGTCCCTAGAAAGCCAGAAAAATTCTTTGATCCTGACAGGAATCTCCATCATTCCTCTGGGCATCTCAGTATCATTCTCAGTTGACTTGGTGGGAGGGCAGAACTGGAGAGAGCAGCATGAATTTCATCTTTCCTTTTCTACCATGTATAATATAGATCTTGTTTCTACTCAGATGTCTCATGTACTGTTTCAAGAAACATGCAACTGGCTAGCTGATTGGCTTGCAAGTAGGGGAAAGATCAAAGTATTTCATAGCTACTATAAATACAGATGAGTATGCATATCACCTCAATTCTTTCCTACTTCCTCAACAAAGCAGACCTAAATTTTTGCTGGTAATAATTTTAATATGTGTTTTCTCATAAACTCTAAATCAAGCTTGTGAATGCAATAGCTCACTTGCGATTATTAAGACACCGTGTCAGGGGAATAAACAAATGAAACAAAGATGATCGTCAACTGTGGGAAGAGCCAAAGCTGGAGATTACTGTGAATGAAGAGAACTTTATCCCATATGGAAATTTTGAAACTTATGAAAGGCATGTGGTTCACTGTGATTTTGTCTAAGAAATAAAAAAGATGTGAGTTTCTATCACTCATGTTTCAGAGCTATGCTTCATGAACAGTAAACCTTTAGATTTCTAGGATACCTGGCAAGTAGAAAGAGTGATTGTAAAATTTGGTGAAAGATGTCAAGTTTAGAGCTGTAGGTAGTGGAACTGAACTCAACCTAGGTTCCCTGATATTATTTAATCAGGTGATATACTTGGAACATCCATGACAGTGTTAAAATGGATGGCCTTTATGAAGTGAAAAAATTGACTAATTATAGAAGTTCACAGACATGAGTTTGCTACCTTTGGCATAATAGGGCAAAGGCCTAGGACATGGTAGCATACATTCTGCCTACTAATAAAGAACATTCTGCCTCATTTCATATACATGTTTTAAATTATTTTTTATTTTCTTACTACAGCATCAGGCTTACTACTTCACCATGACCTTCCACAATGTACACAATATTTGTTTATTGATAGAATAGAGTGCTAACACTGCACATAGTAAGCATCCTAAAATTCATACTTTAAAATATAATCAATCTGCAATAAACATAGGGGTTAAAATATAGTTTTTTATGGTTAAAAGATTCCTTATAGAGAAAGCAACCTTATACAATCCATTTTAGTATGTGATTGAATTAGCTGGTGTGACTCAGAACTTACCCCAGGATAAAGAACTCTGGCCAGCTTAAATGCCAGCCAGGAAACTCCTGCGGCATCCATTTATCCCTAAGGAGGATAAACTCATTTGTGAATAATTGGGGAATGGCTACCCAGGAAAACCTTCCTATTGCCAAATTCAAATTCAGAAATAAACATGAGTTACTAAATGAGTGAAGGAGAAGAGGTGAAAGTTGAATCAATAACAATTTACCATTTGCCAAGAGTCTTGCCACACAGTTCAAAAGCTTTCACACATTGCTTGGCTCTTTCCCCTAATGGTTCTATTAAGATTTAATTTTATGTGGAGGGAGGAGCTGGACAGTTAAAGTATACTTTCCCAAGAGCACAGAATAAATAATAGAATATTAGGTGTATGAATAAAGGTTGTTTAACTCATCACTCTACATGCTATTTCTATAGAATCCTTGGCTCCTAGTGAATCAGTACTTCATTCTGGGTGAAGACAAAACACAGTAATATTTTGACTCAAGACACTCACTCAAGCACTCACATTACATAACAAAGCCATATAGAACCTGACTCCATTCTTGGTGTTCAACTACTCTGCCATTCATTTTCCATTGTCCTTCTGTCCCCCAAGTTGAATAAGGTGACGAGCAAGCTCAGGTTCTTTCTCCTTTGGCATACTGAAAGTGAACAGCCTGAGTTAGGGGTACCTTCAACTCACCAACATCCCTCATCCACTGTCAAATTCCTTATCTAGTCTTCTCTGTCACTTTTGCAAGCCATTTTTGCAACTCGTAGAAACAATCCAGTTTTCACTCTTCAGGAAAGCTTATTTTATAAGCAATCAGCCGTTCTAAATTGCTGTGTGTTGTGTAGCATTGTCAGTCTTTGCATATTTAAACCAGTTTCAAGGTCAAAATTTAATTCCCTTGTTGGGAGTAACACCATTTCCACACGAGTCCAGGTGACTAGATGGAGAACAGAACTTCTGGACCTCTTTCCTCTCTGCCTTGACTAGTTTATTGGATTTGCTACCTGTTGTCAAGCTTTGCTACTTTGTCGTCAAGTCCAGTGGCATTCTGCTTTGCAAAGACACAAGCATAACTACATGGGAATAAAAATCACACACATTCCTCACATAGTCAAGCCACAACAATTCAGTTCCTAAGAAAGGCTAAATCAAAGTTCAACAAAATAAATACTAGGAAACGGGTACTTTAAAGGGGGGAGGAGTTCAGTGAAAGAGTGGTCCACTAATGAAGAGGAGAGAGGAAATACAGACAAAAATTCAATACATATTCTACAAAATTAATAAAATAAATGGAAGGGGTAGGTTGGCAGGAATGGATGACTGTGTTGAAAAGGATGGCATTGACCAAGAAGCATTGTATTCACAAACTGCTTTGTTGAATGACAACTCCTTTGTGCAACTACTTGAAGATAATTTTTTTAAATCTACTAAGATATTACATACTCACATCATAGTTCCATGCATTATTGAGAGTGACCTTAACATTTATTTCACAAATCTACTTAATAATGAATTCCTGAAAGAAAATATTTATACCTGATTTTTTCCTTTTAGCTTTATAGGGCACAGTGACAATTTACTTAAACAAGTTCTAATTTTTAAAACAGAGAGATTGCACATGTCAGCTCTTAGTCAAATATCAGAGATGAATAGGAAAGGAGAGTCTGCTTCCATTTTTAATATTTGATTATGGAAAGCTTTCAAGTTCTAGAACTCCTCTTTCTCTGTGTTCCAAATGTGGACAAACTAATAAAGAACTTTGTTTAGTTAGCTTATAAGATATCTCTATTTAGTATTTGCGGAAAAAAATCAACAACACAAGCTTCAGCATATGAGAAGGAAAGTATCGCCCCTTGTCTACAAATACTAAGACTTAAGTATGTGTCTCTTGCATGTACTGCATAGGGTTTGTGTCAGAAGAGTCAGAAACATTTGTGTCAGAAGGGTAACACCTGAGGAGTATATTGTTCTGATAAGGTGCCACTCTCAATGGCAGAATGGTTAACTCCCTATGCTAAGTCAGCCACTGTGGTTTCTTTCCCAATGCCTGCTTCTACATTTAAAATCCTTATAGGTTTTCCTAAAATCCTTCTTTGGTCTTTCACCATTTTTCAGTTCCCTCAACAATTTTGAGCACTTTTCAGATACTCCAGCTTTGGCAACCTGTACATGCTTACACACACATAGTTTGCCAGGATAATCTCCACTTCCTTTAGGTCAAGTCATTTCTGAGCTTACTGACTAGATTATATTTGTCTTCACATTTTCAAAATATAGTAAAGTGCTGATAGAGTTGCAGTATACTTTTGTGTGATGTTTTATTCAAAAAATAAGAACATTTAATTGGGATTATAGAACACTTGTAAAGTTCTTTATTTATAATCAACAACAGAAATTTTGTCTGTATTTCAAGACATTGGCTGACTGTATATAGGATTAAATATGTAGAATTTTTGTTATGTTTCATAATTTACTATACATGGTATTATAACTACGAATCTCTCTATTTGTAGGTAAACTTGTACTAGATTTAATTTTATTCCACAGCATGCATTAGGAAGTTTATACAGTAATTTTTTCTTTGATATTTTCGGTATCTCTTTGGAAAACCATTAACTTACTTGCAACTCTCCCAAAGAAAATGCCTGAAGATTACCTATTTCGTAAAAAAAAAATACAACATAGTCATTTTGCATAATATGCATACAACAAGTATTTTATGAATGAAAGAAAAAAAATGAATCAACTAGCCAGAAAATTACTAGGACATTACAAGTTGAAGTAGATTATATAATATTAAGGTAAAGGTAAATTGCACGTATCAATTAAAATATTAAGAATTTCATATATGACTAGGTAAAATAAAGAATGATTGAAGGAGTATGTAGTTTTATAATCATCCACATTTAATATTTCAAGTGTCAGATGTAGAAAAAATATTTAGAACTGTCCAGTTGTGAAATTATGTGTATGATAGATTAATGTGAGAAATCATTAGAAACCAACTTGTAAAACATATAAAAACTGATTTTAAGTTGTTTAATATCTTATTTTAATTTTACTATTTGGTGTAGTAAAATCACCTGTTAATGGTCCTTAAAATAAATTTGTATCTGGTTTGTATAAACAAATGTGCTGAACTACAAAATCCATATTCCATTTGATTCTCTTAAAAAAACTATTTAAATAACTTTAGTCCAATCTAACCTACTTAGAACATCAAAGACCCTCTGCCTGTCTAACCAATACAAATGCACACCTCTTCAGGCACTTTCACAAATCCAGACAATGCAGTCCTCTGGTGTGACAAAGGTCAAGTTTGCTCTTCTCATTGTCTAGTGTAGTTCCTAGGTAACGCCAGCAACCTTGTCCACCCAGAAAAGGCAGGGCAGCTGTGCACTGCACCCTTCACCTTGTGTAGTCAGAAAGAACCAGATCCAGGCATAGTCCTCAGGTGGTAAGCTTTGCTCAGCAGGAATCATAAAACAGCTCCTCATTCTGGGAGAAACGTAACAATTTTAGGCAACCCACCCCCATACACATGCACTCTGTGCATGGAGATGAAGGGATAACTTCTCCCCTCCATGCTTCTAATGCTCCAGATTTCTCAGCCTCCTCCTGGGTGTCCAGTCTCATTTATAGGTCATGCAGCTTTGATGTTAGACTGCTCTGCAAATGTTGCCTTCACTATTATTAGCTACTTCTCATTTTCTCATGGGTTTTTTTTTATTTTTTATTTTTTGGCATTATAGAACATCTGTAGAAATGGAAATCTGAGGGTGTACAACTAATAACAAGTACTTGAATGCAATTATATACCTACATGTAAGAGATGGATTTGGTAAGGCAGTACTTATCTGTAAATGTAATCACAGGAGGTAGGAAGATAGGAGGATTAGTCTGACAAGACATGAGGATTACAGTCTGAAGATGGCCATAGCTGAAGCTCAGGACTAATTAAAAGCAAACTAAAGTAAAAGGACTGGGTATGTAGCTCAAGTGCTAGTGTTTGCTTCACAAAGATGAGAAACCCATTTGTAGACAGCTCTATCTCTGGCAAGTAATTTTTCTGATAGCCTGTTCCTACAGTGTCATCCCCTGATAATCTGATGACTTTTGGCCACATCCTAAAAAAATCTCTCATGTAGGTAGATAACACCGTTAATAACAGAAGGCTTGCATTTTGCATATGACAATGTGATGTAAGGCAGACAGCATTATGCACTGTCAGCACATGTGAAGTTCTGAAGTCAGTTGTCCTCTGAAGCCAAGTACACACTAATGGGAATGAGAAGACATGGATTTTAAGCTAATGTGCTTAAAACCAGTAAATAAACGTGCATAAGGCACAGTAATGCAATGCTACCCACATTGTTCTTGGATATTGACATAAAATTAGATCAAGCTCCTCTCTCAAATCCTATGGGAAGTCGTGTCTTAATATATCCGGGATAAAAATTCTCGTGGTCATGTTTGACAGGTATTTCTTCTCCCTCTGTGGAATTCTTGTAGCTTTTTTTCCCCACAAGGCTTTGTTTTTGAAGCAATTTTCACTGGAAACGAGGGAGATCAAGATAGTATTTTATCTCAGCAAGACATGCTGCTTAAAATTGATCTTAGCTATTCCTGTTGGAGCCTGGGGCTGCTCACCCATTTAGGATTAGTTCAATGATCACTTTCTTTACTGGCATCAGTGCACTGAAAGACTTCGTTTCTGTGTTCAGTCTTTAAAATGCCGATTTCCTCACCAGAACACACATATTTATTCTTAGAAATTTATGTATGGTAACTTACTATTGCCAAAATATGACAAATAGGACTAAATTGAGGATCTTGACAAAGGAACATTATTGTATTGAGGTAAGCAGCCATCCTGGGTTTCGAGAAATCTCCCACTGTTTCCTTTGTGAAGGAGAGTTATAATTGTATTTCATCTTAACAGGCTTTACCTGTATCCTTAGGAAGCAAAAAGGGCTGGCAGTAGTAGTTCATGTCTATAATTCCAACTACTAACTACTAAAGAAAAGATCATAATCTGAAGACTGTGGCTATGGCTCCAATTTGAACAAAAAACAAATTTAAAAGGTACAGGTTTGGAGCTTAAATGTTACAGTGATTCTTAGCATAGATAGGGCCACAAGTTCAAAATTCCAGCACTGCCATTACAAAAATAATACTGTCAAGGTCATGTACAGAGGGGTGACAGTTACATATGTAAGGTAGTGAGGACATTTTCTCCCACTTTCCTCCCCTCCCTCCCTCCCTCCCCCCCTCCCCAAAGTTAAAGAGTTAATGTCCAACATGGTGTCTTGTGCACTTCACTGTTGCATTCTTTCACTCTTTGTCCTTTGTCTCACCATTTTGATGTTCCCCTTCCCTTCCCTAATTCAGGTAAATATACACTGAGAGACGGGAAGACCAGTGGCTCAAGCCTGTAATCCTAGCTACTCAGGAGATAAAATGGTGTTCAAATCCAGTCCTTTCATAAAAGTCCCTGTGAGATTCTTATCTCCAAGTAACCACCCCAAAACTAGGAGGGGAGCTGTGACTCAAGCGGTACAGCACTATCCTTGAGCACAAAGAGGTTCAGGGATCATGCCCGGGCCCTGAGTTCAAGAATCACAACTGACAAAAAAGTGAAGGGGTATGCAGATTTGGTTCTTGTTGTTTTTTGTTTGTTTGTGGTTTTTTTTTTTGCCAGTACTGGGGCTTGTGACGATTTGTCACATAAGTCACAGGAATCCAACTAACCTTCTCTCCCATTCTTTCCTGCTTTTTTGTCTCTAGAACCACTTTGATTGCCATAAAGTACCAAGTTAGCTGGGGTTGGAGGAGTAACTCCATTGGTAGATCACCAGTCAGTATGTGAAAGTATCAGGTACCAAGATTGAATCCTGTTCTTGGGACAAAATAAAGAAGAAAAAAATGTTAGCTATGTTTTTGTGTTTAGCTTGTCTGAGAGGCTACCTAATCCCAGCAACAAGTTACAGTACAGAATGGTCTATTCATCAAGAGCTCTGTAAAACATTACCAAACCCTCTAAAATATACCTTCTGAACTTTGGGCTGATTGCATTTTGAATAGTTTTCATGCATGAGCAACTGTATTCTCTACCTTGAATTGTGGATGGGAAGAGAGTGAAGGACATCTGAATAAAGTAGCTTTCAAAATATCCTTACCCCGGGCTGGGAATATGGCCTAGTGGCAAGAGTGCTTGCCTCGCATATATGAAGCCCTGGGTTCGATTCCCAAGCACCACATATATAGAAAACAGCCAGAAGTGGCACTGTGGCTCAAGTGGCAGAATACTAGCCTTGAGCAAAAAGAAGCCAGGGACAGTGCTCAGGCCCTGAGTCCAAGGCCCAGGACTGGCAAAAAAAAAAAAATAATAATAAATATATACATATATATATATATATCCTTACCCCTTACTGTGATTTGAAATTATAATTTTTACTAATTGCCACATTCATTTGTATATTTTAATGAAAATATATTTGAATGTTCTTAAGGCTGATTCACCAAAACATATCTCTCTCTCTCTGTTACACACACACACACACACACACACACACACACACATACACACACACTTCCAGACACATAGACTTGATTTTGCCTCTCAGAACACTTCTGGTTTTAAAATGTTAAATTTTACGAACATTAGTCATCAGAGTATACATAAACTATTTCTATTTTTCAACACATCTCACCTTACAACTCTTAACTTCTGCCTTAAGGAATGTCATAATTTGACTGGACCCCTGCTTCTTCATTCCGCATAGAATAGGTGCCCAGTGTGAGATGGGATCATTTGATCGACTTGGATTTATACCCCTCGCTGAAGGGAAAAGGAAGTTTGAAATTATTTTTAAGCCCTAATAAGACATGTAGAGAAATGACTCATACAGAGATGAACTACTGAGCATAGTAACAGGTCTTGAAAGAATCAAGGAGTGCATGCCAGACTGTCTCTGCACTTGATTTTTTTTTTCCTTTCCTTTCAAAAGGCTCAGACTGAAGACCATTGCTTTTAGCTCTCAGGATGCTTTCTGAAACTCCTGAGGTGTAGAGTGAGACAGACAGTAATCTCCAAGGTAACTTAGGTCTGATGCCTCCCAGGGGGTCCCAGAGATGTGGCTTTTACTTCTGAGTTGATGGGTTACTTCGCAAGCCACAGCTGAATAACATAACCTGATAGTTTTGTCTAAAAGGTAAAATGGGTATTTTGTATCATTCATTATAGGATTTTTTCCCTCTCACTCAAGTAAGTTCAAAGAGTAAATTATCAGTTCATTTCTTTCTCCTGAATTCAACATTTGCTTTAAAGAGGATCCCTTAAAAGCTGATGAAAAATTACCGTGTTATATTTCATCCTATTAGAACAGACTTAGTTTTTTAGTTTTCAAAGTTGGTGAATTTATTATGTGATACATAAATTGGGACTCTAGATCAAAATGCATGAAAAAAAACTATTTATAAATAGATAGGCTCTACTTCCCTAACAGTTACTGATGCTTAGCAATGCTAGTCATAGAAATAGTCACAGAAATGATCTTCTCTCATCACTCCTTACATAAAACAACAATTCCTGAGTTGGGAGAATCATTTTATTTCAAAATATAAACAATACTTTTCCTACTTACTTGACAGGAGAATATCAAGTATTTGTAAAGGTGCCAGTGTTTCTCTACCTGTGAGAATCAGCCTTCTTATTTCACTGAGATTTATAGTACATTGAAGAATAAGCCAGGCACCAATGCATTTTGTATGGAAATCGTCTTGCCAGTGAGGCCTTGTTTTGCTTATCATAAGGTGTTCAGGAAATTAGCACTCTGCTACTCTGAAAGGTTCCTCAGACAGCCCAGATTGGGGAACAGATTGCCTCTGCCATTCCTCCATCCTTTTGTCACACCTTAATAATTATGCACAATGCAAACCAAAATGCCACTGATTGTGCTCTGCTCCTGAGCACAGTACCAGAATGGAAGCACAATAGATCCAGGATATTTTGTCTTTGATCACGTCCTGGGCAACAAACTATGAATCGGTATTAAAGTGCAATACTCAACAGGAGCTCTTAGACAACCATCTCAAACCTGAGTATTCAAAATGGAAAATAGTGATACATTATTATTCCCTGGGTGCATAGCCATTGTTTAACACAAACAAATGACTGACAATCTGCAAACAGAGTGTGTGTGTGTGTGCATGTGTGTGTGTGTGTGTTTGAGAGAGAAAGAGAGAGAAAGAGAGAGAGATTCACTAGAGACAATTTAGAATTATGGAAAACAAAAGCAGGCTATGGTAAATGTTATCAATACATTTTTTCAATATTTACTGAACTCACAGTATTTTTTAAAGTGAATTGTGTAGCATTTCTTATTCATTGTACATCGACCCCCAATAGCGATTTGGAAGAACTAAACTGATATTGGGCTTCTCACTAACATGATAGTGGATAACACAAAGCCACATATTGCTAAGGTTATTCGGGATTATTACTCAGAATAATTGGAATGCCAAGTTTCCTTTTTGAAAAAAAATATTATTTTTTCCTTTGGTTTGACAATGTATCATTTAACACTTTTTTTTTTCTTTAAATGAATTCAGTGCCTCAGCAAAGTGCTAGATTGACAGACTTTTGGAGAGAAGGCTTCTGTTTATCCCTCAAATGAAGACAGCATGAGCAGCAGCGGGGGATGCTTCTACTTTTAGGCAGGTGGAACTTTAAAAAAAATAAAAAACACCCAAAAAATTCACACTGCTGTCAATACCACTTAAAGTTCTCACTTACACTAGGTTCACATGAAAGAAAGCATTTTGTGGTTGTGGCTCACATCTCACTCGCCTTCCCATACTAAAATGAAGTCTTCCAGCCAATTCTGGAATTAATATAAATCTGCCCATGTCACTGGCTCATGGTGAGAAACTGCAAAAACTAATACCACCATTTCCAAACTCCAACAATTCATCATCTTTTATCTGGGAACTTCATCTTCACTCTGACTGGAAATGGATTATAATAAACTGGAGACAGGAGGTGGTCAACAGGAATCTGGTTTGTCTCATTGTGTGTGGACGTACCAGATATTTATTTGATCTAACAGTAGGAGTTAGCATTCAACCTAAAGAAACTTTTCAGTTGGATTTCTCCTTTGCTAGGTGTATAATATTTGTTCTAATACTAACTTCTGTCTCTCTAGGGCAAATTCAATATGTTACATAGAGAATTTCAGTAACATGATTTCATAATGTTGAAATTTAAATCATTTAAAAGGATATTGCTAATTAACAGTTTTCTCATATTTCTCTATTTTTATTAGTAAAGCATTTTGAGGTATGCTAATGGTAATGAGTAAATCTGGTGACAGATTTTTTTTAAGTATTTCAGATGCTTACACCATGAAAATATGTCATGCATATTCTTCTGTGGGTGAAAAAGTTTAAAAATGAAAGATCTGGTGAGAATATATAATGAAAATAAGTTTTGAAAATTGCATTTTAAGTTAAAAATCTCTTTTAAACAGTAAAAATTATTCTGATAAATTTCAACAAACCTATTGTAACATGAAATTTCAGAAATGGGGCCACATGCTAAATGTTGTTAAGCACTGGTATTGTACAATGGTATTGTACAAATTGTTCTTTTTTTTTTTTTGGCCAGTCCTGGGCCTTGGACTCTGGGCCTGAGCACTGTCCCTGGCTTTTTGCTCAAGGCTAGCTCTCTGCCACTTGAGCCACAGCGCCACTTCTGGCCATTTTCTGTATATGTGGTGCTGGGGAATTGAACTCAGGGCTTCATGTATCAGAGGCAAGCACTCTTGCCACTAGGCCATATTCCCAGCCCCAAATTGTTCTTCAGTAAGAAAAAATACTGTGATTATATTTTATTTCTAATATAAATACCCTAGCAAATAATTTATTCTCACTCTTGCTGCGAAAATTGTGTTTTGGGTAACATTATTGGCATTTATTTAGCTATTTCCTCTGTAGGAGTTGAAGGTAATCTTCTGTATCACTGACATAACAGACATTGACTTTCATGACCCAATTTGTATGTGTTTGTGTGTGCATGTGTTTGTACACACACATTTGTGTAAAAACTTAAACTGAAGCCCTCAGGCTATTGCTAAGATGTTCAGTCACTGCTGGCTCTCTAACACTGGAGCCCCCTCACCTACACCTATATACCTTTAATATTCACTTCAGAATTATTCATCATAGTCAAGGGATGGAAGCAATTCTAATATACACGGACAGATAGATGGATAAAAATAAATGTATACAATGAAGTATAGTCTAATCTTTAAAAGGAAAGAGGTCCTGTGACTGAGATATAAATGAGCACTGAGGATGTGATGTCAAATATACCATAGAAGTCAGTACAGAACACAAACGTTGGAATTATTTTCAACATGCCATGTGAAACCGTACACTTTTTTTGTTGGTTTCTCTCATAGAGGAGGTTGTACCTACCTCCCCTATCACTGAATCTCAACCTGAAACTCCTGGATACTGTATATCCATGTATTAGAACTAGGGAAGGGAAAAGGAATATCAAAATCGAGAGACAAAGGATAAAAAGACTAATGAGACCAAAAGCAATATTTACAAAACCATTTGGTATAAAGCAACTGTGCAACTCATGGGAGAGGGAAAGGGAGGAGGATGAGGGAGGAGGATGAGGGAGGAGGTAACAAGTTGAACAAGAAATGTACTCACTGTCTTACATATGCAACTGTAACCCCTCTGTATTTGACTTTGACAATAAAGAAAATAAAAAGCATACCACTGAATCCTGCTTGCACATTTTTGTCTTCCTAAACTAGTAGGAAACTTGAGAGTGGGAGGGTTGCAATTCCAGGCCAGACAGACAGAAAATCAGCAAGACTCCATTCTTTCTTTTTTTTTTTTTTTGACACTAAAGGATATTTTTATTTTTTGTCAGCTGTGGGATTTGAACTCCTGGCCTGGACAAAGTCCCTGTGCCTCTTTGTGCTCAAGGCTAGCACTCTACCACTTGAACCACAGCTCCATTTCTGGCCTTTTATTTTATTGTAGATAAAAGTCTCACAGACTTGACTCCCCTAGGCTGTCTTCGAACCAAGACCCTCAGATTTCAGCCTCCTGACTAAATAGAATTACAGATGTGAGCCACTGGCACCCAGAAGGGGCATTTTTGTATTGGTCTACCCTTGGCCCAGCAGCAGCCTCTGGCCTGGGAGAGCTCTAGTACGGGGTCTCTGGACAGTCCATGGGGCAGCATCCACAAGACTCCATTTCAATAGAAGGAAGCTGAATGCAATGTTTTTTGTTCATGCCATCACAACAATGACAGAAAGTGTAAAAGAGTAGAATATTGTCTGCAGCTTGCTAAAGCTCAAGACTAACCAGTAAAAGTCTAGAACTGGAACTGTGACTTCCCCAATAAAGCAACTCTCTAGCAAACACATGACTCTAAATTCAAAACCCCATAACACTAGAGCCATCTACACTGTGCCATTCCACTCACACACAGAACCTAAAGTAGTCAAGTTAAATTATTTGATTATGGAGCCGAGGGTAAGTGGCTCACACTGGTAATCCTAGCTACTCAGGAGGCTAGAATTTGAGGTTCTTGGTTCAAAGCTAGCCTCAACAGGAAACTCTGTAAGATTCTTATCTCCAATTAGCCACAAAACAACAACGATCATAAGTGGAACTGTGGCTCAAGTGGTAGAGGGCTAGCCTTGAGCTGAAGAGCTCAGTCACAGGGCACATGCTCAAAATTCAAGCCCCAATACTGAATATACATATATATATATATACACATGTATATATATATATATATTGATCCCAAGGCCTGTATATGTATATATATATATATATATATGTATGTGTGTGTGATCTTGTATGCCAAATTAACCTTGATTTCCTGGAATAAATCTTACTTGATATGGCACAATATAATTTTATATAGTGTTATATTTTTATAATATTAGTTGGGAATTATTTTGGCATCTATATCAAGGTAGATATTGGTCTAGTTTTTTGTTGTTGTTTTAGCATCTTTCTCTATTTTTGACCTAAGGTGTTAGAGAATCAATCTGGAAAGAATGAAGAAGAAATAGGTAAGTATAATAGTATAATATCTTTCTTCATGTTTATTTGTAACAGTGCTCTTTATATTTTACCACATATGAATACAAATCAGTCACTGATGCCACTTGCTTTCAACCTAAAGTCATTTAGTATTTATTGAATAAATAAATTGTTAGCATGGAATTTTGTCTTTAAAATGTGTCTATACTTGTTCAATTCATTACATCCATCTGTGTAAATTCTAGATGTATAGTGAGAAGAGAAGAGAGGAGTATTATCACAGTCACATGGTTCCTTTCTCAGACAGAAGTTGTCTTCTTAGACTAGGAGCTGGGCAAAGAATGAGTTCTATCTTGACACTGCCTTTCCACAGTAGGGCTTCTATCAACTGACCTGTGGAAGGAGAGGGAGCAAGTTATGGACAAAACAGTACAGATGGAGATTGAATAAACTTTCTTGAATAAATGGTCCTCCATTAGAGTTATGCCTTTAGGACAATTTCCAGAGATGTAAAGAGTTATTATTTTTATATAATTTTCAAGAGTTATGGTTATTTCACTGGAAGTCATGGTTATTTTGTTTTGGAAGAGGGTTCTAGGAGATCGTCACACCACAATTCCACAAGTGTTTCTTGCTCTTTGTACATTTTTTTTCCAAGTCTGGAAAATTTATGGTATTTATGCATTTTCCAATGCCTCTACTTGCACATGTGTTTTTGGATAGTAGATCCTGTGTCCCTAAATTCTGTCCACCTTTCTCAATGGTTATTTGTTCAGTAAGTAGATGATATTCTTCTCATCTAATGGCCTAACTAAACATCTTCTACTAAATATATTACGTTTACCCTTGCTCAGTGACATCTCCCTTGTGACATGGACTCTATATTTTCCATGTTTTCTTTTTCTTTGTGTATTCTGACATGACCCTAAATTAATAAAGGTGCATCAGTCAAAACAATGATTCTTGAAAGTAATTGAAATCTTCTCACTTAGCTCTGCTGTACCTCTTTGCATTCTCTATAAATGTTGTAATGTTTTGAAGAACATTGATTCAAACTTTGCAATCACAGATCTAATACTTAAGTTCAGAAATTTTGGAATCACAGAATCTGAGATCTAAGTTTAGTACACTGGTAGATTTATTATGATTCTGAGAATCTTCTTAATGACAATACAACTTCCTTTTATTGAGCACTTACTGCATTGTAAGTCTTTTGCTAAATGTTTATTGTATTCTAAATTCTGTTTGTGTTTTTAAAGTTAGTTCACAGAAATCTCTGATACACAGGTGCTTAACTAATTTTTACAATGAAAGAAGGTAAGAAAAAAACAGCTCAGTAATGTCTAATCACTCATCTAAGCCTTTACTCCTGAATTGGACAGGCCTTGATCCCAAGGCCTGTAAAATTATGTTGTTAATTTGGCTGATATATTTACTGTCAGAAGTATATTGAGGTTTACTTAGTTATCTAATATAACAAGTTGTAATCTAGGAAATCAAGTACAGTATACATCTAAGATATACAAGTTATTTGTAAATATTCTGGTTCTGTGATTTTGCCAAAATTCGTTAAGTTTTTTAAAGCTCAAGATAAATTTGTAGAAGTTTCTTAGGAAAAAATAAGAATGAGTTAACATGTCTTTAATTTCTACATATTCTACACTGAACATTGTAGACTGACAAAATAGTTCTTCATCTATTTTCCCGGGGTCGGCCTTCTTCATGTACTCAATTGATGTTTTCTTTTTCATAATGTACACAGGGAAAACATCCTTGAGGGTTTGCAGTAAAGAATCATTGTGATCTGAAATGCCAAACCCAACATCATATTTCTGGACTCTAATATCATTAGACAGTCATATTTTATGGTTGTGACAGCAAGGCTGTGACAGATGACACTTGGAGAGTGTTGGGAGAGAAAGCTCAAATAGCACTTAATCAAATGGTTGCAATGTCTAAAAGGATTAAAGTCAAGCAGACTATGACTCATAAAATTATGTTTCCTATTATTATCTTAAAACTGACAATGAAATATTGTTTTAGTTTTGTGTGTGTGTGTGTGTGTGCATATGTGTGTGTATTTCCTATTCTTTTGGAAAACTAACTTCATAGGACAAAAAACCCCCTGATTTTTAGTGTTCTATAACTAACTTTAAAATATTTTTATGCACTTACATACTTTCTATGATGCCTTACAAATCTGTTACAATATTTTTACCCTACCTGGTGATTATTAGACTATTGTATGATTTTACAAACACCAAACACAAGAAAAAGAGAAACAAAGAGAGGAAGAAAGAGGAACAAAGAAAGGCGAGGGATGGAGAAAAGAAAAACAGAAGGCAGCAAAAGGAAGAAAGAAAATAGGGAACAACTAAGAAATAACATTACTTTTACAATTCAGAGGCTACTATTAATACATTTTGAGGAATTTTAAAGTTCAGAGCCATATATTAATACATTCTGCAAATTCAGTATGAACAAGTAAAATCCAAAATTATTAGTCTCTCTCTCTCTCTCTCTCTCTCTCTCTCTCTGTCCCCCCCCCCCGCTCCCCCTTGGGACTTGAACTCAGGGGCTGAGCACTATCTCTGGCTTCTTTTTGCTCAAGGCTAGCACTCTACCACGTCAACCACAGCTCCATGTATGGCTTTTACTGTTTATGTGATGCTGAGGAATCGAACCCAAGGCTTCATATACGTGATGTAAGTATTCTACCACTAGGCCATGTTCCCAGCCCCTATTAGCTACTCTTACAATAAACTTTGCCCCATTTTTAATTTGCAGTATAAGAATTTCAAAGGTTTACAAAAGGTGTAATTATGTTAGATACATTATTGTTCTATAATATGACAATTGGCTGGTCCCCTAGAATATTAATTTAATGTGAATTTTCCTCCAAAATAAAATTTGCAAAAGACTTTGCAACTATCCTGGAGTAGACTTTACATAAATGTGCTTAAGAAAACCAGTTTTCGAAATTATTCCTCAGAGCGACAGCCTTAGATTTACCAGTAGAAAACTATCAGTGAGCTTTAGCATGGTATTTCCAAAGTCTTCCCATATTATTCTATTCCTGTTTACACTAGCCACTTATGGTCTAATAGAAATCACAATAAAAATATACTTCAAAAGTGTAGTAATATCACTATTACCTACTTTAACTTTCTAGGATTTTATTTACTTAGAACAAATTAGTGGAAAAATAACTAATTTCAAACAAAGAAAACAGAAGTTGTAAGGCATACTTAATTATTCCTTAAATCATGGAGATATCTGGAATCCACGTGTACTATTAAGAGTTCTCAGGCTTCCAATAGGATGAAAAATATTCCAGGTCTGTGCATCCATAAATCACAATTGGTTTTCAGAAAATTTCTGAAAATTTAAAACTTTGAAGTCCCATGGAAGTACACACCACACACACACACACACACACACACACACACACACACACACACACACCTAGATTCAACTGAAGCTTGTCCAAAATTTTGAGGTGCTTTGTTTTTTTAGTACCTGAAATACTTCAACATATATCCACACATTTTAATTAGTGAAGTTAAATAGCAAAGTTAAATTTGATATCTATATTTCATTACTCTCCCATTGACGAAATTGATCTGGCTCTACTTTATAAGATCTTATTTAACTTACATTATGAAAATGATAATGGATTTTTAAAAGATCAGGAACAGTTGTTTGTTGCTAAAGACAGGAAACCATGGTGAACACACTTGCAGTTTTTAAATAGCATACAATATCAAAATGTTCCTATTTTTATAGTAAAATATGACCTTTCCAAGGCACATTTATAGTTTTGAAATGTACATCAATCCTTAGCTCTAAGGATCATGAAAAAGCTTAATTTATCTTGGCTGTGATTCTAGCTGTCAACAGACTCTGAAAGGCTTCATTGTAGTTTTATTGAAACATGAAAATTGCTGGGCTACTTGGAGCTTCTTTAGGTCTAGGAACAGAATGTACCCTATATACAGCTAATATGGGATAGCAGTGTAGATGTATATAGATGAAATTGCCTGTACAGATTTTTATATTTTCCAAATCAATGGTTAAAATAAGTCATGAAACTGTGTACTCTTGACAAAAACAAAACAAAACAAAATTGTGTAAAAGCACAATCTTAAAAACCCTGTTACTTTTCATAAAGATGAATGTAACCTCCCAGAGGGTTACATTTCTATGTGATTCACCCTACATTTTTGTTGTTGTGGTGGTGGTGGTAGTGGTTTTGTTTTGTTTTTGCAAGTCCTGGGACATGAACTCAGGGCCTGGACACAGTCCCTGAGGTTCTTTTTCACTCAAGGCTAGTACTCTACTTCTTGAGCCACAGTGCCACTCTGATTGTGTGTGTGTGTGTGTGTGTGTGTGTGTGTGTGTGTGTGTGTATTTGGTACTGAGGAACCAAAAGTAGGGCTTTATGCATGCTAGCCAAGCACTCTACCACTAAGCTACCTTCCCAATCCTCACCTTAGGTTTTTTAGTGTGTGTGTGTGTGTGTGTGTGTGTGTGTGTGTGTATAAAGTTACTTTCACTACCATATCGTTCCTTCAGAAATCATATTAAACTTCAAAATTCTACAGCACAAAGAGTTATATGCTATGTTTCCTCAGGCAATAAACTTCTTTCAAACATGAAATTATTTAAAAACCAAACTGAAGTTAGAATACAAGAATTCAATGAGTATCTCAGATTTAGGTGTGTGTTCATTGTTACATACTGTTTAAAAAGAAGTTAGAGGAGTCATGGAAAGCAAGAATTCAATGAGTATCTCAGATTTAGGTGTGTGTTCATTGTTACATACCGTTTAAAAAGAAGTTAGAGGAGTCATGGAAAGCTACGAAACTTAGCTTGATCTTGATATTCTCAGTGCTGGGTATAGTGGGTAATCATTCCATTTTGATTTGAACTCACCAATGTGAAGGTCTGAAGACTAGTTCTTCGTTGCATCACAAATCTAAACCCAGTAGATATATTCACACATATATTTCATGCACTATAAAATAATCTATGTGATTAAGAATATGAGAGAAAAACTTAGGTTTTCAATAAAGCAAAGGATATCTCAGGGTATATCTTTGCATACACTTTGTTCATCCACTGAGGGGAGTCTGGATTGGTTCCATATCTTGGCTCTGGTAAACAATGCTGTAGTGAACAGGTTGTGCTGGTCACTTTAGTGTTACATTGTTTAAGTCCCGTTAGATAAATGCCCAGGGGTGGAATTATTGGGTCATATGGAAGTGCTATATTCAGTCTTTTGAGAAACCTACATACTGCTTTCCAATACATTAGGACATGATAAATTATGCAGGACTTTAGACAGTCACACAATGATACCAAATAAGGTATTCTAGGAGTGAACCACAAAGGCCAAATAGCTTTGTGCTTAGGATCATATAAAATAATATTTTATGAAATTAACTCCAAGAAAGGAAAACAAGGGATTTTTGTGTTGTTGTTTTTGTTGTCTTTTCTTTTTGTCTTGTTTGTTAGTTTGACTTTAGGAGGGAATAGAAAAGTTGGGGCAAAAGGGGAACAAATACAGCAGTATTACTCTGTAGACACTATGTGGAAAATGAACTATACAACTTGTAGGTGAAGATTGGAGGGAAAAATGGGAGAGAGTGAGAGAAATGGTCACACAATTAAAAAGAAATGTACCCATTACATGACTTATATAGCTATTACTCCTCTGTGCATCACATTTACAATAACAATAAAATATTTTTAAAAAAGAATATCTCAGAAAAATAAAGTTAACTATGATGTGTGAAAACTAGACATCAAATCAAATCAAATGATTACTGAATCATGGTGAGATTTTTCTTTTGTAAATGCTATGTAAACTTACAAATTTATGCATGATTATGATAAAAGCACTTATAATACTAAAGAACTAAAGAGAAATTTGAAAATATATTTTACCCCATCTCCTATCTGAAATTCCATAAACTACCCTCATATTTTATATACAGAATGAAGAGAATATACTAAATTGAAGCATACATATTTTGATTTAAAATCCAAGTCCTTTAATCAATGTGAACAACATATAATTTAAGTGTTATTGCTTTTACTGTAAAATAATCTAACTGAAGATAGGGTTTCATTTACACTCTAGAAGTAAATTTTCATTTCTTATGTAAAACTTTTATACTGTCTTTAAGTAGTTGTACAAAGCAGGTGCCACATAAAAACAGTTTGTGAATGTTAATCAGTGTCATCCCCTTCAACATTCACACCCTTCTTCAATCTACCCCTTCCCTTACTTTTCTTAATTTTGTGATATATGCAATTAATTATTTACTGCTTTTGTCCCCCTTACTCCCTTCATTAGTATATCCCTTGCCCTTTGACCCCCGCTTGGATATATTCATTTCCTGGGCTTCATTTTGTTAGGCATTGACCTAGTCTTTCTAAAAGTATATACTATTTGAGTTCTCCATAGAGTCTGTTATACTTCAGTTAATTCATTTTTACCGAATGCATACTCCCAACAAATTTACTTACAGATTTATCAGTGCATTTTATCTACCACAAATGAAGGAAACCATGCAAACTTTGTGCTCTGAATATAGTTTGCTTCACTTGATATAACTTTTTCCAAAACTTTCCACTTCAGACAGATAAATTATATATATATATATATATATATATATATATATATATATATCACAGTTTTGGATCCATTAGTCCATTGGGGGATTCTGAGAGTATCCATATCACAGCAATGGTAAATGGTGCTAGAATGTCATGGTTATGCTGATGGCTTTACTTTAACCTCATTTGTGTTCTATTGGATAAATGCCCAGGAGTGGGATTACTGGGTCATGGGGAAGCTATATGTTTAGGCTTCTGAGGAACCTCCATGCTGCTTTTTACAGTGGTTGAACAAGCTTACATTACTACCCAATGTATTAAAGTTCTTATTTGGCTGAATCCTTGTGGGCATTTATTGTTTGTTTTCTTGATAGTAGCCATTCTAACTGGGGTGAAGTGGAAGCTCAGTGTTGTTTAGATTTAAATTGCCTTTATGGCCAGAAATGTTAAACAATTCTTCTTATGTCTTTTGGACATCTTTATTTCTTCCGAGAAGTTTCTTTTTAAGTCACTAGCCCATTTATTATTTGGATTGTTGTTTCTTTGAGGGTTTAATTTTTGAGTGTTTACTTTTCTGAGTTCTAAATATATTCTGGATATTATGCTTTTAGGTATTAAAAATATTCTCCCATTCTGAGTGTTTTCTATTTTGCATGTTAGTTCTGTCCTTTGTTGTGTTTCTTGATGTTTATTTAGAGTTTCAACCTGTTCCCAAGAGCCATTGTATTTCCCATACCTATTTCTGTCATTGTTTTATGGTTTCTAGTCTTACATTGATGTCTTTGATACATTTTGAATTGATGCTTTTGTAAGGTGATACTAAAAATTTACCATGTTTATTTCGGTTAATATTTTGAAAATGTCTACTTCAATGTCTTCTCTCATTTGTTAAAATAATCCTAGTTCTATAAATAAAAAAGACTTATTGGAGAAAACCTCTTAAGAAGAAACACAGAGTGACAGAAGAAAATTGTTTTGTATAAATTGTCAAACTGAACACCACACCTATAGCTGAATAGCAATGAGTAATTCCTTATGCTTGGTAAGTAAAGAGTAGCCTAGATGGAATTTTTCTAAAATTCCATTCTGTCAGTTAATAAAAAAAAGATATTTAGAACATGATGCTTCATTTCTGATTTGCTACTTAATACAAAGATTTCTTTGATGAGAATATCTTCGCTTTAGTAAGGCTTATCCATATTTGAAACAATTGGACTTCATTGCTTGCCCATAAATTGAGTTAATTGAAAGCCACATAAAAGGTAATCACATTTTCTTAAGTTTACAAAATACAAGTGAGCCAGGCACTGGTTGTTCATGCCTGCAATCCTAGCTACTCAGCATGCTGAGATCTAAGGATCTTGATTCCAAGCCAGCCCAGCTGAGGCAGAAATGTCCCCATGACAATATTATCTCCAATCAACCACTCAATTTGAAGGGACACCATGACTCAGTGTGGTAGAGCACTAGTGTTCAGGCCCTGAGTTCAAGCCCCATGACTGACAAAAAGGAAAACAATGTACAGGTGAATCTACTAAGCAATGAGTACTTAGAAACCAAAAGGCAAACTGATATAAGTATGCAAAACGATATTTATAAGCCAGGCACCAGTGGCTGATGCCTGAAATCCTCACTACTCAGGAGGATGAGATCTGAGGATCAAGGTTTGAAGCCATCCAAGGCAGGAAAGTTTGTGAGACTCTTAACTCCAATTCAGTCACAGCAAAACAAAACAAAACAAAACAAAAACTCCACAGAAATGGTGCTGTGGCTCAAGTCATAGAAGGCTGGCTTTGAGCAAAAAGGAGCTGAAGGACAGCACCCAGGCCCAGAGTTCCAGCCTCAGGACCAACAAAAAGAAAAAAAAAATACATTCTTTTATCATTTTCCTACTATCTCCCACTGCTGGACTGGCTTCTCCTACTTATATATTTGCCCTCCTCCAAATAGTTCTCTTCACTTGTCCAGTACTATGGTCTTTAAAAACGTTCAGACATGTTACCTCACTACATGAAACACTTTCATAGACCATGGTCACCTAGAAGATTAAAGTTAAATCTGACATTCAGGCCATTAAATAGCCTTTATCATTTGATGGCTTCCTGTCTTCTTGTATATTCTGTATAAGAATTCCTTATCTTTTGCTTGTATATGTTCTACATGTGATCTAACTTCTGATCTCTTTTTATTTTCTCTTTATTATTTTTTATTATCAGTGAGCAGACTTTTCTTTCTGAAAACTCCCTGAATCTCTTGCCCTGTGTTACATGTACCTTCTTTTTCTCCCCACAATGCTTGTTTGATATTGTGAAAGAACTTATCTTTATTTCTCACTGTAGATAGAATTTAACATCTTCCTAGATATCAAAATTTATCTCTTATTGGGGCTGGGGATATAGCCTAGTGGCAAGAGTGCCTGCCTCGGATACACGAGGCCCTAGGTTCGATTCCCCAGCACCACATATACAGAAAACGGCCAGAAGCGGCACTGTGGCTCAAGTGGCAGAGTGCTAGCCTTGAGCGGGAAGAAGCCAGGGACAGTGCTCAGGCCCTGAGTCCAAGGCCCAGGACTGGCCAAAAAAAAAAAAAATTTATCTCTTATTGTCCATGAGAAGCTATGGTTACCCAGTAATTCATCTGAGGAGAGTACATGCAAGAACAGCTATACTAAATGCAAAGTCATTGCATACACAAAGTTTATATGATGGGTTATGTACATTTCTCCATGTTTTTTTTTCCACTGAATTTCAAAGAAGACCTGAGCTGGGACAGTAGAGTTCCCGGCAGCTGCTTTGAACAATGCAGCTCCTATTGTCTTTTCCACTATCCACTCGTGATTTCAATGTCTTGACCAAACTTCAAGATAACCTGTTACTGACCTTTTTGCATGACTACTTCTTATTATCCTATGATTACAACCTGAGGTATCCTATATTAAAAGATTTCATTATTTATTCTTCTTAAAGTCCATTTGTGTTTTAAGACAATTTTTCTAGTCAGTGAGCCTTAATATATAAATTGTTAAGTCCTGCAATAGTGTTTCAAAATACCTACTCACAGTTCAGAAATAGTAAAAGAAATTATTTTTAACAATAAAAGGAGAAAGGTATTATTTCAATGTACATTCCTTTCAGAAAGGAGAATTTGAGATTCTTGTGGAAACAGTGAAAAAACAGGACAAAATCTTCAATCCTGTGATTCAGGAAAGCAGGGTAGGAATGAGTGCTTGTTGGTTATGGTGTTCACTCTTCATTGCTGGGTCCTAGAGACAGTGGTTTAATTGTGTCAAAGCCTAACTTCCATTATGCAAAGAACTTAATTATATACTGTGGTTCAGTTTCTATTTTGCCAGGCAGCCATTCATCCATAAAAGAATGCTGTAGAAAATAGGTGGTAAAAATGCAAAAAAAAAAAAAGAAAAAAGAAAAATTGAATGCACATGATTCTAGTCAGGAGGCAAATAAGTACTTTTCAAAGAAAAGCCAGAATGTTATAACAGGGGTCCAGATTGCTCTCCTAAAAAGAAGAATAATTCGCATCCAAAAGGAATTATTTTTTTTGCAATTTAACTTTTTGTTTAAACATATTGTGTAATTATTCTTACTCATTTTGTACTTTAGATTATTGGTAAATTGGCATTCTTCAAGCCAAACTAAAATATTTATAAAGTTACAATATTTAAAAACAGAATCATACTTTTCTTTTGTATAGCTCTTTGTTTGTAAGGTAATTATTTAATTTTTAATTATGACCACAGCTACTTTAGAAATAGACATTTACAGGGATACTGGCCTAATAAATAGGCATAGTTGTGAGATTTGGGTAAGTCTCTACAACTTCATGTTGCTTTATAGAAACCTTAATAATATAAACTTATAATACCAAAACACAATCTTGAAAATCTTACATGTTTTGTCTTTGTATTGACTTTAAGGCATACATTTAAAATTGAAAATGATTAAATAGAAGAGATAAAGTTTATCTAAGCATGAACATACCTTCTAATCAAAGAAGACTGTTTAAGAGCTGGAGATATAATGCACTCTACAATAGGAAATGTAATTGGTTTTGTTTGAGTTTAGGAATAGGCTAAAGTCTACCACAATTTCAGTCCAAGTGGTATGCTTTAACAGCTAAATTTTATCTTTTAAATTTGTGTTAATTAGAACTCTTGGGAAATTAAAAAATATTTCAGGGCTGGGGAGATAGCCTACTGGCAAGAGTGCCTGCCTCGGATACACGAGGCCCTAGGTTCGAGTCCCCAGCACCACATATACAGAAAACGGCCAGAAGTGGCGCTGTGGCTCAAGTGGCACAGTGCTAGCCTTGAGCGGGAAGAAGCCAGGGACAGTGCTCAGGCCCTGAGTCCAAGGCCCAGGACTGGCAAAAAAAAAAATATATATATATATATATATATATATATATATATATTTCAATTCATTTTGGTAAAGTTATTATGTCTTTACAACCAATGGAGATATCATATAATAAGTTTCTTGGCACTGTCATATGATCTGTAGATGGAAGGCAGAGGAAAGGGTCAAATCTGACATGTCACAAGCAGCATTCATAGAGAGCACGCCATGATACATACAATGTGGAAACTGACTCAGAAATCAAATAGATTAAGCCATTTCAACTCTTCTATCTACTGGTTTTCTGACCTTGAATAGCAAAGTATCTCAAACTTCTATTTTTGTCATGTTTGAGCATACAATGGTCACGACAGGAGTCAGAACTGAATTTTTACATTAGATGATTGTATATAATATTTTGCACATACTTAGAGCTCTGTCAGTGTGCACTGAAAATTGGAATTGTGATCAATGAAAAGAAGGGGAAATTTCTGACCTCTACATGCTACAGTGTTACCTCTGACCCTCTACATGAACTACCTTAGGATTGAAAGCCTACAGTAATATTAATAACCACCTATTCAGAGACTTCAAAGTCCGTCCCAATCCTCAACTCACTGTTGCTATTAGTGATTCCATACATTCACCTATGAAGCACAGTATTTTCCTGTTTAGCCTCAATATGAATTTTATTATGTAGCCCTCTATAAGATTATAACACTTTCTAAATGGGTTGGCAAGATATTGCTCATTACTTTTGTTATCTTTTCCTTAGTGTGAAAATAAGATTTTAAACCTAGATTTAAGATTTCCATTCAGCAATCCTTAAAAGATTACATGGAAGAGGTTAACATGAATACATTCGAGTGTGGTGCTGAGAATTGTGAAATAAACTCTTTCAGCTTAGTATTCACAGAAACTGGAGTTCACAAATTAAGACTTATGGAAAACTTATGTCACAAAAATGTATTATTTTCCTAATGTAAATATTGAGGAAAAATGTAAAGTTATTTTCTTTGAGATGAAAAATGGATGCAATCTAATGTTAAAGTCTCTAAAATTATTATTACATGGTAAAACAGAACAAAATAGAATATAACTTCAAAGTGAATTATTTAGATCATTAATGAAGAACAAATTTCCCCAAATCAAACAAGTTCTATAACCTAGTAAGATAGTTTCTGAAAGAAAAAAGAATAGACATAGACCAGGATCATTTGCTCTAACAAAAGTTCAAATTGCTATGAAAGAGATACATGAAAAGGAGATAAATATGCCAAAGTCATTATCTAATTATAAGTAGGTCACAAAAATCTTCCATATATTTTCCATCTAGAAAACCTCACCTAAAACAGTTCTCTGAGTGTTCCTGTGTACAAGTATGTGTGTATGCATGCGCAAGTGTGTGTAAAAATAATGATATAGAGCTATGCATACAGCTTCTCTAAGAGTATTAAATGGAAGTTGAAAATGAATAAACAAGCAAACTTTGAAATCAATGAATTTAATATAGTTATATGGAAAAAAGACCCTTGAAACGAATTTGCCTTTTTTTGACTCCCTAGGATAATTCTACTTGAGACCATGCTTGATCCCTCAGATTTTAAAGCACTGATAATAAGTGAATTGAAAATAAGTTTCATATCAACAAAAAGTCTCAGGTACTTTTTTTCTGCTTTCCTTCAAAGAAAAATTCCCTCTTCTTTCATTTAATCAATCTTAAACTGCTAAAGAAAAAAAGAAAACCAATAAATCAACTGTGAAGTGCTTTAAGAGCTCTCTGCATAGGAAAAAAATCGGTTTGCATTTCTCCCCAAAAACACATTATTAAAAAATCTGTAAGATGTGTTTTAAATGTATACCCACACAGCCAGACAACCACTGTCACCACAAAAAGGAAAATGGTCCAAAAGTGACTGGAACAGAGATCTTTGTACATCCTGCAGTAAGCTAGGGACTTTCAACATATTTGTGGCTTCATTGTAGGAAGCCAACTCTTATTTGATGATGAAGCTACTATGTAGTTTGAAGCATTACACTTTTTCATTGAAGCTACATAATCTTTTGAACTGCTGGATAAAATACAGCAAATATAAATTCTTTATTAACAAAATGGGAAAACCAAAGAATGAACCCAGTCTCTCAATTTTGAAGAAAAGCTGTAACGTCTAACATCAGACTAGACAATGTATTTTTGTTTATTCTTTATTTCATGTCAGTCATGAAAAGCTAAATCACATCAAGTTGATGGATTTCAGAATATAAATCAGCAAATTGTCTGGCATTTTAAAATAAGTTCATTTGTTTCTATAAAACAAGAATGTGAAATTCCCTATTTTCCTATAGTCATGTGTTTCCTTCTGTCTAAAATACATGGTTAAAACCCTGAAAGTGAGCGGTTTTCAGCTTATTTATACACTGTCTCTAGTAGGAAAAAGAGGGATGTTTTTATTCTTCCCTATTAAATGCTTTGATATGTTTTAGCAGTACATGGTTTTTGAGTGGAAAAAAAAATCCTGGAAGAATTAGTTGATAAGTTCTACTATGAAATGAGGCATATTAAAATAGAAAGATTACTTTTAATCATACAATAAATACAGGTATTTATAAATTTATTTCTATGATAAGCACTAACGTGTACAGATATGAGGGTGAGTTTGAATATTTACAAACTATTTACAACTGGAAAATTGTATTACACGTTGAATTTGCTTCTCAAGTGTGTGACAAATGTTAGACTTGCTTATACCTGGGATAAAACTATATAGGATTTCTTGCACATGGGAGGAGTGTATTTCCCAGTATTATGTATGTAGTAAGGGTCTGGAATTGCACTTCGTCAGGTGAATGTCTGTTTATGAGTTCGGCATAATTCTCCATTGTTTTCTTTCGGCCCAAATGTATGACATCATGTACATAAGAGAGCAAATGTTTAGAGCATCATTTTCTCTTAGCTAAGGTACATTGTGTAAGATAAAAATAGCATCCTAGCTGGACAATGGTGGCTCATGCCTGTAATCCTAACTACTCAGGACGCTGAGATCTGAAGTTCACAGTTCAAAGTCAGTCCAACAAGGAAAGTCCATGAGACTCTCATCTCCTATCAACCACCAGAAAACCAGGAGTGACACTTTGGTTCAAGTGGTAGAGTGCTAGCTAGCCTTGAGTTGAAGAGCTCAGGGACAGCATGCTGGTCCAGAGTTCAAGCCCCTCGGCCAGAAAACAAAACAAAACAAATCAAAGAAAAGAACAGATGATCTGATATTTCCATGATATTTTATTATGAAAGATGGTCTAGTCTGTAACATACAAGTGAAGAAAATGTATTCATCATTTTTTAGAATATTCCTTTGTGTATGTGTGTATAAATATTTAAAACTAACATGTTTCTAAGTTCAAATTCCAATCCTTTCTTATACTTCAAGGTATTACCATTGTCTCTTGAATATCTGGATCTTACTCTGGTCTCCATAATTCAAATCCAGAATTTAATGTGATTAATGAAATTGATGGACTACTAATCAAGGAAACATTCATTTTACCAGCAGATATAAAGAGACACTATAATTTTAGGTTCTAATCATTAAATCTCTTCACCATGGGGAAATGTATCTCAAAGCATAGCAGAGTTTTACTCTGTACTAAATAGACCATAATCTTTGCAAGGATCAAAGTGGCTTCATAGACCCCTACATGATTTTTTTCCCCATTTTTTAAAATTTTTATTGTCAAACTGATTTACAGAGAGGTTACAGTTTCATACCTTAGACGTTGAATACATTTCTTGTACTGTTTGTTACCTCTTCCCTCATTCCCCCCTCCCCCCTCCCCCTTTCCCTTCCGCCCCCATGAGTTGTTCAGTTCATTTACACTAAACAGTTTTGCAAGTATTGCTTTTGTAGTCGTTTGTCTTTTTACCCTGTGTCTCTCGATTTTGGTATTCCCCTTCAGTTTCCTAGTTCTAATACCAGTATACACGGTTTCCAATGTATTCATATAAATACAGAGATAGTGCAGGTACAACCACAGGAAGGGGATACAAGAGGATCATCAATAATAGAAGCTACGGTTTCACAACGCATGTTGAAAGTAATTACATCAGTGATATAACAGTCACTTCCATAACATGGAGTTCATTTCACTTAGCATCATCTTATGTGTTCATAAGGGTATAGCTATTGGGCTCTTGTGATCCACTGCTGTGACTAGTCTAAACCTGTGCTAATTATTCCCTATGAGGGAGACCATAGAGTCCATGTCTCTTTGGGTCTGGCTCACTTCACTTAGTATAATTTTTTCCAAGTCCTTACATTTCCTTACAAATGGGGCAATGTCATTCTTTCTGATAGAGGCATAAAATTCTATTGTGTATATGTATCACATTTTCCTGATCCATTAAAACCTACATGATTCTTGAGAGATAAAACAAACCTTTGCTTTAAAGTGTTTAAAGAGTTCTGGAATAAAACAAATGCCAATTTTTCTTAACACAAATAATTTAGTGTGATAATGTTGAGATGATTAAGATTTCTGTGCTCTCTACATTAATCAATAATGGCTAACTTGAAGACTTTACTAATATGTGCCTTTACTAATATGTACTTTCTGATCAAACCACAAATGATCATTTATAGTAGAAAGGAAAAATGTCATAGTTTAACTATTAGGCTGTTCTGATCCTCTGCTGTGACTAGCCTAAACCTATGCCCTTATGAATGCCTAAGATAATGCTAAGTGAAATAATTCCATGCTATGGAAACGAGTGTTATATCACTGCTGTAATTACTTTCAACATGCCATGTGAAACCCTAGATTCTATTGTTGATGATCCTCTTGTATCCCCTTCCTGTGGTTGTACCTGCACTATCACTGTATCTTATCTGAGTACATTGGAAACTGTATATACTGGTATTAGAACTAGGAAAGTGAAAGGGAATACCAAAATCGAGAGACAAAGGATAAAAAGACAAACAACTACAAAAGCATTATTTGCAAAATTGTTTGGTGTAAACCAACTGAACAACTCATGGGGAGAGAGGGAAAGGGGGAGGGGAGGGGGGGAATGAAGGAGGACGTAACAAACAGTACAAGAAATTTACCCAATGCCTAATTTGTGAAACTGTAACCTCTCTGTACATCACTTTGACAATAAATAAGAAAATAAATGATAAAGTCAATGAATTTTTTTGTTTTTTGTTTATATATGTATATATATGTACATATCTATATATACATATATATGTATAGTATACTGGGGCTGGGAATATGGCCTAGTGGCCAGAGTGCTTGCCTCCTATACATGAAGCCTGGGTTTGATTCTTCAACACCACATATAGAGGAAACGGCCAGAAGCGGCACTGTGGCTCAAGTGGCAGAGTGCTAGCCTTCAGCAAAAAGAAGCCAGGGACAGTGCTTAGGCTCTGAGTGCAAGACCTAGGTCTGGAAAAAAAATTAATAATAATAATAAAGTATAACATAACTTTCTCCCAAAGCTTGAAGGGTACACATAGACATACACTGAAATACACATGAACATACTTTGTGCACACAAATAGCAAGCCATTTAGTATATATAGGCTTATAAATGGTAATATTTCAGGAAGACTATTACTAACCATCGTTAACAAATTCTGTACTTGATTGACTTTGATGATACTATATCATAACTATAATTTTGGTTTCCACACATGTTTGCATTAAATAAATGTCTCACTTTTTAAAGCATGATCATTTATCACATGTTTTAGGAATGAATCAAGAGCAATTGCTTAAATTAATTCAATTAAAAAATTTAGCATATCAAGTATATTCTATCCTCTGATCCATAAGTCATCCAAATGGGCCATCAATATTTTTTAAACATTACAATCTCACTTAGAAAAACATACAGTGTAAATTATTAAAGGGCTCTAAAATCTATGATACTGCTGATGTCTTTTGATTGTGACACTAAGATCATGGGATAATATAGTTACAAAATAAAATACTATAAGTATAAATAATACTTGCTATGACTTCCAATATGCACCGTCTCAGGTTCCAACTGACATGTGGACCTTACATATGAGTACAATAAATTACTCCTTTAAATTATGAATGATGGGATAATACATAGGCCAACAGTTAATCAACTAAAATGACAAGAACATTCCTATGTAGGGTTCAGTGAAGAGACTTGTAAACACTGACAACAAAATTCAGAGAAAGCTTCAAGGTCTTAAGTAGTATTTTATACAGATTTTGGTCATTAAGATTATATCTCAAGTAGACACAATATTGTATTCCTAGCACTCAGAGGAGGCTCAGATTGGAAAGTTGTAATTAAGTGGCCAACTTTGGCTACATAGCAAAATCATATCTTTAAAAAAGAGTAAAATTATTTGCATTTGTCTAACCTTGTCAAGACACTTGGAAATGTATTGGCCAAGAACCTGCTCTACATATAATTCCTGCATGTAGCTTGAAACTAGGAAGAAACTAACCTCAAGACAAAAGGCTGAGTTCTTTCTTTAGTAAGGAGATGAGGTTAATGCTATTTTAAAAAATTCTAGATACCCAGTCTTCTATTTATTCGGCAATCTTAACAAAAAAGTCTTTGTCTTAATCAATAGATGAGAGTTATACTGAAGGAAACCCACAGCTGAAAGTTCAATTGCCTTTCAATTTGTGTCTGTTTGTAAATTTGTGTCATTCCTGTCATTCTTTGACAGTATTCTTTATCTTCAGTGACTGCTATATTTTTTGGCACAATGCAAACATTCACAAAACTTTTACTGTTTGAAGGAAGGAAGGAATGAATAATTAAAACATCCTGAGTTGTTTTAAATGCTAAACCAAGAAGAATTAATCACCCTTCTGTTTTCCTGGTGATTTGTACTTTCTATTCTTGAAAATGTACTACCACACTTTTATTTTTTTATAATGTGTTTCTATCTCATGAAGTGTGATAGTCTTGAAAGTAGGACTTCGGAGTTAAATGATCTTTATGCTTGAAAATCAATCAGTACAATGATACAAGTAATTCTGTGGTTCTGTGTTGTGTAGAAATATTTGAAATTTCTATCCTTGTACTGACATGAGTGAAGAGTGGCAAAGAAGGGTATGAGATGACTATATTAAGTAAAGAAAGAGAAGAAATCATTCAGAATAACACAGTGATATTTTAAAGTTACACATGACTACTCATAAAGAATTGCTGATTAGTGGAGCAAGTGTGATTGAGGTGATGAGAAACCCTCACTGGGTTTCAGTTGTGAGGTATATGCAAGGTCAACACATTTGCCAATTTGTGTGTCATATTCTGATGATGCACAATTCTCAAAGGTGATAAAGTGATAGAGTGTTCTCAAGCCTATGTGTAAGAGCTGTGGGTATTCTGAAAAGTTTGACATTCTTGTGTGACATGTCAACTTAAATCTGTGTGCCACTTCTATTATGATATCACCATCTTACAATGGCCTCATTGAGTTAGTACTGGGACCGTGGGACTAACTCATAGATACACTCTCAAGTTACTTGGAGTGTGTATATAACCCAGGATTTTGAGTGAGTGCTACAGAGGAGCCTGAAGAGAGAGATTAGAACAGGACCAAGTAGGTACCTGGTAGGCACCTCGAATCCATGCTACTGAGAAGGCTGAGATCTAAGGATCATGATTCAAAGGCAACCTAGCAGGAAATTCTGTAAGATTCTTATCTCCAATAAACTACACTCAGACACAAAAAGCTGGAAGTAGAGCTGTGGCTCAAGTGGCAGAGCACTAGCCAGGAGCAAAAGGAGCTTTAGGACAATACCATGCCCTAAATTCAGGTATGTGCGCACACACACACACACACACACACACACACACACACACACACACACACACACACCCTTGTGCCTTGTTATAAGTCATGTCGGTCCAACTGACCATTGCCACTGGAAAAGAGATTAGTAAGTTTTGGGAAATGCAGTCTAATGCACTATCCAAATGACAGTTTCCTGTGTTATTGTTGTTGTTGTTAATGTATATTTCTTACTCCCTTATTTTACTTAATTTTGTAGGACATGCATCGATTTCCTGACTGCATTGTAGTTGATTGCTACAACAATTTACAGTATCAGTATTAGTCAATGATCCAATCCTAAATAAAACCATTTTTCACTCTACAAACTTTGTAGTTGCTTTTATATTCTTATCTCTTTCCTTTTTCTATTCCTTCTTCATAGATAGTTTATTTACTATTGGGCAATGAATTTCAGTTTAAGTTAATACCATTATCCTATATAATACCTACTAATGTTTATATGTAGCTTTTGTGTATTTCATTTTGTATATTAACTTTGTGTTCCAAATTCCTTTCAGATCTGACCGTTGAAATTTATTCTGTTGTTCGATTATTTTGTGACATCTTACATGGTAAGCTGATAGATAAAACAAAATGTCAATCCAAGGATACTTTTGCATTTTCCTTTCAGATCAACAGATATTTAACAAGGGGTTCAATATACATTAGTAGAACCATTTACTGCTAAAATGAAATTATTCCTAAAACCCTGTGTAGAAAGGAGATTTGCAGTCTATATATTAAAATGAACATAATGCATCCAGTTTTAGACATGGGCCATCAACATCATAGAATGACTTAGTTTAAGAAAAATGTGAATCTAGATGACAAATTAGTGCTACTAAATAAAGTATCTTTTGATATGAAAACGATCTAAAGCAGGAGATTGTTGCTACTGTAAAGATAATCCAAGTCTAGGATAAAGAAAGAGGATACTTTTGTTTGGTTCCGTATGCATTATATTGTATAAATGAAGAGTAAGGCATGGAATTGGTACAGTATGCTCCATTCTCACAATCTGGGAATAAGTCAGAATGTATAGGAAAATTTTTATCTAAAGCTGTGATTGTAGACTATTTACAAAGACCAGAGTTCTGTGAGTTACATAGTAGTAACCTGATATAACTTAGTCATATTCGTGTGTCACTTAAAATGATTAAAAAAAATTCTAAATCTCCATTGAATCCAGGGTGCGATGATAAGCTATAGTAAAAGAACATTTAAATTTTTTGGTATATCAGTTAATAAATAGAAGACCAGGTGGGATGTAAGGTAGGTAGGTACAGTGCTCTCTGAATCACAAAGTTTACAGGGTAGCATAGTTATACAGCTGAAAAAATCATTGGCATATATTTTTGTAATTAAAATTTTATTTTTAACATGAAAATTAATTCTTCTCAAATGTGTGTCTGTCTCTGTGTGTGTGCGCAATAAAAGTTTCAAACAAGATTTCTTTTCTCTAAACAATGAAGGTACTTAAAACCTTGGAAATTTTTTTTTTAGAAAATGCAATGGAAGTTTTTATTCTATTCTGTAATAATTTACTAAAAACTTGACAGATCAATTTTAAATTATTGACTTCTGTGAATTTTTATCCTTAGCTTATTGTCCTTTACAATAAAGAATTTTACCCAGAGATTCTGAGAACTGAACAGCTGGTTCATTTGATTGATGGCTGTGTTTTATGAAAACAAAAAAGTGCAAATGAGCTAACTTACTGCAATTGCTTCTGTTTCATTCACTGTCTCATGCAAACGCTCCATCTGTATCATTGTCAGTTACCAAAATTGAGTTATGGAAGATATTTCATATTTCTGAGGAAAAAAAATTTTCTTTTACTTGAACCTTTTACTACCAAATATAATTTCAAGATATACTAAGAAAGAAAAGAGGCATTCTGTTAATAAATTATTCTTTCTTTAAATACACAAAGCAGGCAGAAATATCTTGTACGTGCATGCATTGGTTATGCAATTAATTTATCCAGTAGATCATTATTGAGTCCCTGGTTCTCTCTCCTTGAGGCAACAAATGAACAGTACCTAATCACAAAAGATTCTGGTTTTGTTGGGAAATATGTAATAAAGAAAAAAGATGAATGTGCTTTAGTGTAAAGGGTTGAAAATTAAGAAGAAAAATCATGAAAGCAGTGAGTGACTTGCTCAGAGAATTCTCATGCCAAAAAGGAAGAAAGAGAGAGAGAGAGAGAGAGAGAGAGAGAGAGAGAGAGAGAGAGAGAGAGAGAGGAGAGGGAGGGAGGGAGGGAGGGAGGGAGGGAGGAAGGAAGGAAGGAAGGAAGGAAGGAAGGAAGGAAGGAAGGAAGGAAGGAAGGAAGGAAGGAAGGAAAGGAAAGGAAGAAAGAAAAAAGAAGAAAGAAAGAAAGAAAGAAAGAAAGAAAGAAAGAAAGAAAGAAAGAAAGAAAGAAAGAAAGGAAGGAAGGAAGGAAGGAAGGAAGGAAGGAAGGAAGGAAGAAAGAAAGAAAGAAAGAAAGAAAGAAAAGAAAAGAAAAGAAAAGAGAAAAAGGAAGAAAAGAAAGAAGGAAGATTGGTAAAAGCTCACTGAGATGACAGTAGGGAAGAGATATATAAAGGAAAACAATGACCCTGCCTATATCCAAGACAAGAATTTCCTAAGCAGAGACCCAAGTCACATGGCCTTTAAAAAGACTAAACACAATTTTCTCTTTTCTATTGTCTGTTTTGTAAAAGGCATTCAAGGTAACCAGTGAAACAAGTTGAAATAGATGTTTGGACAGGTAAGGGAAGTATTTTGTATTTTTACTCAGACAAGAGAAGCATTTTCAATATTCAGAATATTGAAGCAGCGGGTATCTAAAATATTTAAAACACTTGTAAGATAATTACGGGTGAGATATGCTATGGAAAGGTCTAGAATCAGAATAGACCCATAAGGACTTTCAGTTTAACCATGGAATTGTTAACTCTTAAAGCATTTTATGGCTTTGTTCACTCATATCTCTTTCTACCTCGAGAATTACACATCTGCAGTTGAATCATTATACAGTTGTTTTGGTCTCTCATTATTCTCATAATTGGAATATATCCTAAGATTTGAATGGAAACTAAGTTATGGTTGGATTGACGTTTAGCCTCACATCTAGGATGGGGGTATTGTGCAGAAACAGAGGCATAGGTTTGGTCCCCAATATTCAGAACTCTTTTTGACAACCTGTGATAATAACAACATGTAATCAAACCAAATATGGAAATAAAATAATAACCAGTTACTCTCTGAAATTCCCAGAAGTCTTGAGATTCTTCAAGTCTCTCTTCACAACTAATATTCTTAGCCTACCCTGTGCCTCTCTTCAACTTAACTGAGATTTCTTTCTGTCCATTCTATTTTCCTTGGTTCTTTTTACTGAAACTTACTTTCTTTCTTTCTTTCTTTCTTTCTTTCTTTCTTTCTTTCTTTCTTTCTTTCTTCCTCTTTCTTTCTTCTTCCTTCCTTCCTTCCTTTCTTTTTAGTAATTTTTTAATAATTGCTTATGTTTTCATGTAGCATATTTGCATTCATATATCTTTTTCTTAACTTTCTCCATAGCTCCCTTTAAATCTATGTAGAGCTTTCAAACAATTTTTTTTTTTTTTTGGGCCAGTCCTGGGGCTTGGACTCAGGGCCTGAGCACTGTCCCTGGCTTCTTCTTGCTCAAGGCTAGCACTCTGCCACTTGAGCCACAGCGCCCCTTCCGGCCATTTTCTGTATATGTGGTGCTGGGGAATCGAACCCAGGGCCTCATGTATACGAGGCAAGCACTCTTGCCACTAGGCCATATCCCCAGCCCCCCAAACAATTTTTTTAAGTATTTAGTAATTATGTCATCAAGCCTTTCTATATGGCAATTTCTGTCGAATCATATTTTCCTCATAGTTGGGCCGAATGTCCCTAATTTTCATATGCCTTGTGACAGTTTCAATTCATTGAATTCTGGATATTTTTATCTATCAATGTGGAAACTGGAAGTTAGATTATTCCCTTCTGTCAACACTTACTTTTTCTGCAGATATTGCAGTTTTTATTCAGTTTTAAAATTTACGTACTTACAAATATTTTCATATTTACAAATTTACATATTTACAAATTTTGCTATTATTTTTTTCATGTACACTTAAAGACTTTCTTCACAGTTCTTTTCTAAGCTAGGTAATTTTCCTAGTAATACACATTTTTAGTTTCCTATGTATGTGTGAAAATTTTTAAGGGATTTGATCCCTAATACCTGGCACCCAGGGACAAGAGAAAACTAAAAAAGTAGTAGAAAGAAATAGGGGTTCAGATGTTAGATGTTATGTTAGCTATATTGTTAAGGAATTGCAAGCATAAACTGGGTATAATAACCTATATCTGTGACCAAACACAGCAATATCCAAATTATATTTTTGCTCTATGATTTGTATCGCTGCCTTCCCGGAGGTTGATGTGAAAGTTTTGCACATCACCATATGGAATTACTGAGAACTGATAGAGCCTTTAGAAAATTGAGCTTCCTGAGACAAAGGTAGGCTCCTGGATGAATAACTCTGAAGATGTTTGGACCTTGATTCCTTCCTGTCCTACTGTGCTTTCTGTCCCATATGAAGTGAGAGCAACACCTCTTCTGGGCTTCTCGGATTTGTTTCTTTGTCATAGACACAAAGGCTATGGATTGAAATGCTATGGATTTAATCTTCTCAAACACTTGAGAGAAAATATATATTCCTCATTATTGACTCTTAAATATTTTTGTATAGTAATAAAAAATGTGAGTTAGACACCACATACTTGGAGAGCTTATTTGTGATGGCCCCATCTTGATTCCAGTAGATACCTGCTAGGTGCCTTAGGAATATATATGTAACCCATCCGTCTGATATAGGACCATTGGAGTGGCAAGAACAGGGGATTGGTAACTGCTAACTATGAAAAGAATGAAATTAACTGCTATTAATTGAACAAATCTTCCTATGGCAATCATCAATTTTTCATACACTCTCAAACAAAATAGTTTTACCAGACAGATATTGCTTTTGTCATCATTTTCTGGTGTAATTATTTTATTAGGAATATATTCCTAATACATTCCTAGTAATTGTTACATTATCTTTTCAGTCATTTCAACAGAAGTTTGGGTTCAGTTTCTCCACTCGCTTAATATCTGAAGAATATTGCATAAGGAGTAGCCTATTCTTTTTAAGTTTTGATTTAAGAAACCTCCTTTTGCAATTTAAGAGAAAAAAATTCTCCTCAGCTTTGTCCCATTTACAAAGTCTGGCAAAGTGCATGGTGTTTTGGTGTACAGATCTTGTAGTCTATGGTGATTGTAAATCTTGAGAAAAGATCAAAGCATACTTACTTCCTGGAGACACTGTACTGAAGAGCTCAAGAACTGTGAAATTCAACATCTCATTTAGCCTCAACAATGACTTAATAACTACAAATTAGTAATAATAACATGAAAAGCATAATTCCATCAGGATTGAAATGTGTAAGAAGTATTTGTATAAATTTATTTGAATATTTTTTCTTCTAAATATATCTATTAGAACAATTTAGGAATGATAAAACAAAACCGTTCCATATATACTGAATAATTTTTAGGAATATATTTTTAAGAACAGTCTCACGAAGATGTAATCCACGAACAGTCTTCTCTATGTCTTTGCTTATGTCATTACTGTTGCTTGATCATCCATCCAAGACTGAAAAGTTTCTCATCATGTATTTCAGTGGATAAACTGCTGAAGGTAACAATCATACATTTTTGTGAAATTCAATGTCTAGCGTGTAGTGGCAAGCTCCCAGGATAGCCACTTACAATGAATCAGTGGTGATGACAAATGACTTTTATTAAAGTTATCCTGGGAATCAGCTACTTTAAAATGAAATGAACAATCTCTTCCAAAATGTCTTATAGACTGTGTCCACAAACTGAAAAAAAAATAGAAATTTGGGGCAATTATCTAGATGAGTTTGGTTTTGAAATTTCTCTAACTTGAATCACGATGAATAGTCAAGCCAAAGTGTTCTTCAAGCTTCACTTACTCTATGCTATGAATAAGTGAGTAAAACCTCGATTGCCTAGGCTGTAGGAAAGTAGGTTTGATTTTCCCACAGTAGAAATTTTTTTAAAACTTGAAGAAAATGAAAGAAAATTCACATCATATTATCATTTCACATGAAGCAGTTTAGATGAAAATAACAGGTTGTATCGCCTCAACTTAGGGCTTAAATTCCCACATACTAGCATAGTATTAGTGATAATGATAATACTGTTGACACAGTTATTTGCCAGCAACAAATATTGTTAAAAAATAAAGTTTTGTATTGTTATGTACTGTAGTTTAGATTTAATGGGGAACAAACTTTATTTCTCTAGCTCCTGATATAATATAGCCATGTATTTTTCTTCTTTTATTATTAACATGTTTCCTCATATGTATTTCTTAAGTCATTTATCCCATTTATCTAGCATTATCTATTGCATGCATATATCCAATATTATCTATTCTATGCCACACATTATCTTAAGCACTGAGACTAAAGTGATGAACAAAAACTGGTGCATGCTCCATAATGATTTAGACATTTAATTTCAAAGAAGGAGAATGATGAATGACATGGGAGTTTATTGCTTTCAACTTTATAAATGTTTTGTTGTGCACATGATAGGGAAAGAAATAGAAAGATGTGGAGAGAGGGAACTGTATAGGTGTAGGAGAATGTGACTGTGTGGTTAAGAATGAGAGAGACAGAGAGAGAGAGAGAGAGAGAGAGAGAGAGAGAGAGAGAGAGAGAGAACTAGTTGAGAGTGTCCATTAAGTAACAATAAGTATTGAACAATAAGTTCAATAAGTAACAATAAAGCTAAAAAACTCTGGAAAACAGCACTTGCATCATATGGTTATTTGCTCTGTTTTATTTTTTTGACAGTAATTCAGCATAAATTGGGGCATATGTAATCCTAACTCCACGTTTTGTCTGGCCTTCATTTTGCCCATGTTACTGGATATATTTGGAGAAAGATGCACCATCAATGTATTCAACTATGAAAACAAGATAAGAGTTTGTAAATAGTCTTCTATTGCCCAAAGCAAGACTTCAGTTCCTAATCCAGCTGTGCCTATGATACCTTAAATAAATACTTCATTCCCTTTCTCTTTCTTTATCCTCAAAGATGTTTTTCCTACTTCCACTCTCAATTGATGACCAAACCTTTGAATTAGAATATAACTTATATGGAGTGCAATATTTCCGGCTCTTGTGACTACAAAAATCATATGAGAAATAATTGTTCACTAGGGAAAGTTATCATCTTTAAGAAAGGTATTTTGAGGGATGAGATAGACCATGCTTCTTAATGAGGGGCCTCTATTTTTCTTTCCAGGTAAGATTTAAAGCTCTTCTAACCTCTGCAAAGTACTGGGTTTTGGTGGATTCTGTAACCTCAATCAACTATATGCAATTCGAAACTTTCAGAATTGAGGGTCTTTTATATTGGCATGCTTGTGGGCAAACAGGAATTTTCCCCATTCCACAGGATAAGGCTGAAATTATAACTGACTTCTAATAGATAGCTGTAGTCCATTCATGATGCTGTAATAAAATATTTTAACTTGGGTGAATTTGATATAACAGAACTTGCTTTTCATAGTACTGGATGCTGGAAAGTTCAAAATCAAGGCATCACACTTTCTCTGTCTGGGTGAGGTTCCATGTTCTCATGTATAGAGGGTACTTATCACTGAGTCCTCAGGTGGTAGAAGGGAAAATGGTCTCTCAGACTTCTCCCAGATGATTGTCATTACCATTTAATGTAGTATTGCCTTTGTGATTGGATAAACTCCTGAAGTGATTAACTCCAATTGTATTGCTTTGGAGAATATAATGGTAGATTACTGCTGTCTGATTAAACAGAATTATAATCATGTAATATGACTTTCTTTGCTTCAGTTATACCTCTCTGTATCTGTCCCTCTTTCACACGCACGCACACACACAGACACACACACACACACACACACATTCCTCTTCTAAACAAGTGGGAGTTGTATTGTACATCTATTTTAGTATTACCATTTAATACCTAAAATAATCTTAATAGATCTTGACTTGAGTCAAGACCTACTCTCGCTTTATTTCTCAGCCAGCACAGATAGTTAAAGGGGAACCATGTCCTCAAAACTGTATAATTTGGATGCTTTTACTTCGTTTGTTTTATTTATACTTCAGATCTATGGCTTGGTTTGCACCTCAGTGGCAAAATTCTCATCTAGCATGTGTTATTACACAACTTTGATCTTCCACACAGAATGATGTAATAATAATTCATAATAATAGTAATGACTTTAGATCTAGCCTCAGCCTTGAGTCCAAGATTCCAGCTTTAACAACATTCCCTTACTGGTAGATTTGACTTTCTTTTAGTGGAAACAGGCTTCATAAATGCATATTGCATGAATTGGCAGGGCAGGGATGCTGGAATGCTGGACAGATCCAGTGATGACCTTTGGGACAGGGTGTAACTGTGAGTTGGTGGCACAACTCTTTCTAGAAAAAGCAACACAGCCTTCCATTCACATAATGTAATTCTCCTAGACAAGTTGCACAAAATAGTTTTATGTAATTGTCAGTTCAGCCTTTGTCGGTTGTCTTTGCTTTGAAGGAGTTCATTCTATATAACTTGTCCTTTATAGTATTTGTAGTGCGTGCTATTTTCCACATTTACCCATTTAATCCACCTGCATTTATCTGGCAGCTCTGATGTTTGTTTAATCATGCTGTGCCAATAAAGAAAACTAAAAACTGGAAAGGAAAATAGCAAAGTGATGGGAATGAGGATAAAAGGATTCTCAGACTGACCTGTAATAACCCACAAAGGAGCATTTAGCATGGCACTGTCATTGATTTTCCTTGAATACCAGGGGTTCTTTCTTTCTGGACACTGACAAACTGGGAAACTCTGAGTTCATGGGAGTGAGTTACTACTTGCATACTAAGTTTATTGCTTGTCTCTGGTGCCACTTTATCAAGGATGTTAGACAGTGTGCTCTGTCTCTCTCTTTCTCTCATTGTTTGTATCTCTATTGTATTCCCACATGTGCTGTTAGTAGAGAAAATATAATTATTTATCACTGTAATTTTGCTTCCAGCAAGTTCTAATTATAGCACTTCAGCAGAGTGAATACTGACAGGATTTTTGTTGTTGTTGTTGAACAGGCCTTAGAAGTACTCAAGAAACAAGAAGACAAGCCCTTTCCCAACAAACACAAAGACTTCTCAGTTGAAATAAGGGCATACATTTAATTTTGTATCATTTCCTTTGTAGGATCTCACTGTATTCATTACATTCACTTCAGGCATATTATGACAATGTCTTTTAAATAATACTACTAATTTTGAATTTTTATTCTTTATTCATCCAAAGCAGTTAAAGGTTAATACAGTATAGGTTAGAATATAGAAAGTTTTATGTTGTGGACTAAATTACTTGGGGAAAAAATCAATATGATACTTCCCTGATAAGGTTTCAAGATCTCCTTCTTTTGACCAATTTTATTTCATAAATCATTGGGTTTGCTACAGTAATTCGTGCTAAAGGTGAGAGAATAGTGTTGAATATCCTATTTCCTGAGATTATACCAAATTGCATATATCTAAGATAAAGATATAACTTATAAACATGATTTAAATGGAAAACAATATATTAAAACTGAATTAACTATATATTTAGAATATTAATTATAAAACTTGCCTCATATGAAGTAATTTGAATTTTAACAAGAAATATCACTTGTGACTTATTATTTCTGTGAATTTATATTTATAATTATGTCTCTAATTGCTTCTTGAAAATTGATTTAATTTTTAAATACTATATTGTATCTAATTTGATCTTTTTAGAAAAAGAATAATGCAAAATATGAAAATCAGCTGCATTCTATGAACTGACTATACTTATATGTAGTTACACAAGTGTGTATATGGAAAGAACATACACATACCTTTGTCAATATATAGGGAGAAGGAGATGTGGATTTCACAGAGGAAAAAAAGGATAACATCTCAGGATCATAAGGGATCATGATCATGTTTGTGTAACTTATCACACTTGAGCTGGATAAGAAGGTCACTAATTCTGTGAAACAGATAAAAATAAGCTATGGTTTTTATCTTCAGTAGAGTTATTACTCATTATGAAGTCTGGCTGAAGGAAAAATGTGTAGGGATACTCAAGACATATTTAGATAAAGAAAGCAGCTTTGTGTTGTGGAAACATGTGTTGAACATATAAGAATATGTAGCAGCAAAGTTTAGGAAACAGAACCAAATCCCAGAAGGGAAAGGACATCAGGGCATACTTATTGTCCTTTGTTGAGTTTAAACAGGTAATTTTCAAATTTTTACTGAAATTTATAATATTCTTTACATCATGTAGAAAACAATTATGGAGGATAGAGATACAGTAATTCCCATGAAAAAAGATTTTACCCGATTTTCATTCTGATAAAGCAAACTTGTAGATAGTAACAATATAAATGAATACCAAAGACATAAATCTGCTCACACCATTACAACAACTTAGTTTTTCTAATGTTCTATCAGAAATGTGTTTGAGAATAATTGACTATTTGTATTCTTCAAAAAATTTATTTGTAATTACCAGATATGAAAGTAAGGTTACTTGCACAGCTACCTGCAAACAAATTTACTTGCTGTTTGTAAGCTTGGCTAGTTTTTGTGTTATATCTTGAATGTGTATTTGAGGTTTAATTAAGAAGGTCCTTATGTTTTATGTGACAATTTTAGATATAATGTTACTTTCTGACACATTATTTCATGTGACTACTAAAAATATCACAATTAATGTAATAGTCAATTTTATAACAAAGGAAACAAATTTTAGAAAGCAATAGTAAGTAACACACTACAAACTGTTCTACATGAGTTTTCAAATGATATAAAATAGCACCACTTGGAAACTGATGAGAGTATTACTGAATGCAAAGAAATAAATGTCAAGGCTCAGAAAAGTTTGTCTTCGATGCAAAAAAAAAAAAAAAAAAAAGTAAAGTGCAAGGCCTCCTGGAAAAAAATCTTGTGCTTATATTATAAACTAAGGTTAAAAAGTAAATATTAGAAATTAAATAAATTTAAATTAAGCATGATGTTTCTATGATGTAATATCAAGTGCTTTAGGGGTTTTCATAAATCTTTTCTTTTTACCCATGATATAACCTAACCTCCCTCCTGGGACTCTTCCAGGATATTTAAGTGCCTTTGGCCTCTTTCCTAAATAACTGGACAAAAATATTAGTCCTGTTTTGAAAACATAAGTACCAGGAAGAAATATTTTATCTATTGTTAGATGGACACCACAAATCCCTGGTGTGGCACCCTGTTGAGAATTTCTGCTCTGATTTCAAAACATTCATAGTAAGGTAACACCATCTCTTATTAGAACCAACACAAGAATCTCACTGTAACAACATAAGGAAAGAAAATAAAATTCTATGGTGTTCAAATCATCACTATATGCAAGAAATGAAAGAACATACATGCTGATTTTGATTGAAACACCTAAAAGCAGCAGCAATGTACAAACCCAGTTTTTAAGATAAGTAATGGACGTTTGATCCTTAGCAGGCATGTGGTAGTCTTTCATCTTTCTTTGCCTCCTATAATAAAGGCAAAATGCTTATACTCTTCAGCTGTTATGAGAAGATGCTATGAGAGAGATCACCACCATTTTGACAGGGTGTTTTCTAGTTAATCGTTTCCTGTGCTCATCACACAGAGAGCAAATAATGTTAAAACCAAAATAAAAAGCAAGTTGACAACTTACAGCACACAATTAAAAGATTCATCAAATTACCAAGCTTTCGAGCATAATTTCAGTTTAGAAGAAGTACAAAGAAAGTCATTCCCGAAGGAATACAGAACAATTACTTTAGACAAGACTCTCTCTCCCTGTGCTTTCACACAGAGTAAACCTCAATAATATTGTGCACCCAAGGTTTATGCCCCACTTCCTAACAAGGAGAGCAAGCAAAAGAGAAGGAACATGTGGTTGTGAAAGTAATACCTCCTAAAAAAAAAAAAGCCCAAATTATTATGCATTTTTTGAATCACTGTGAAAAATTGATTTTTATTTCTTAAGATTTGCTTTTAGGAACTTGATTGTTACCCAAGCTAATGACCTTCTGAGGTTTGAGGATGGTGGTGACTTGGAGAAAGAAAGAATGCATGGGGGGGATGGTCTGCTTTTTCTACGGTTGAAGAAAGCGCCACATAAAAACTAAATTCAAGATTTGAGATCCATTACAAAGGAGTTTTCTCCTCAGAAGCAGAGATTGGCCTCATCACAGAATATAAAACCTTAATCAGTGTTATTTAAGGAAACATTGAAGAGTTTAATGCCAATCTAGATCTAATGCCAAAATCTACATCAGGAATGTCTGTATCTCACTGGCATCCCTCTGAGGAAAATGGCAGCTCATCCATCTTACTTCGTGTCTTATCCTGTGGAGAAAGTGTAAGAAAAATGACTGGATGACTAACCATAGATTCATGCCTACTTTTGAAACATGAAGTAGAATAGCTAGACCAAAGCCCAATTGAAAACTAGGGAATAATAGTTTGTGGATTAATACAAAATCAATTTTTCATGTGAAATGGAAAATGTTTCTCACTTTATACCACATAATTTGATTTATTGAAAATAATTTTGTGGATACATTCTAGAGTATAGAACCAGACACCTAGAGCCACAACAAAGAAAAAGATGACAACAGTAAGTAATGACTGAAGAGTATGTGATGGCCTCTGCAGGGTCACCACCAACTCATTGCTCCTTCAATTGCAGCAAGCATCGTAATGTGTTTGTGTGCATGTCCTGCTTGAATAAAGCATTCTTGACCTAATGAATTGACTAATTTGTACTACTCATCTGTGATTTTCTAAAGATGTATTATTAAGGTGAAATCAAATTTTTCTCAGTATATGAGTCCTGAACTGGTAATATCCAGAGTAAGACCTAGTTATATTTCAAAATGATTATCACTTGAGGTGAATATAATATGATATAACTGCATATATACATATCCATAAACATGATAAATTGTATTCTCATATGTGTTAAAGGTTTAAAATATTTTTCATATTTCTAAATCATGAATTTGTCATATTTTCTAATATTTCTCATAACTCCTAATATGTTCTAATATTTTTTAAACTTTCTTAGATGAGATTATTTTTTAGAAAAATAATAAACTTAATTTCTATTTCTGCATCCAAAAATATTTTCCATGTGACTATTTCTGTCTTTGGCAGTATGTATACAATGAATGTTGACAATGACATGTTAGATTTGCCAATAGAGTTACTATTTTATAAAATCCAGTTCTTAGGAATAAAAGCTCAATTCAAGTGTAAGGTTTCTTTAATTCAACCAACAGAAACACAATCAAAAGTCCCAGGAAAAAGAAAAGGCAATAGAATGAAAGACTGGAAAATACAGAGCAAATTGGAATGTAGTATAATCTTAAGTATTGGTAGCCTACGAATGGAAAGTTGAATAGACTTTGAATCTATATTGAACCTCCTTTCTCTAGCTCAAGTAGCATGGAATTATCTTTTCAGTATATTTTAATATGGTAATAAACTATATTTTTTTCAAATTCTGTATTATATGTATCATTGAAGAAGAAAAAAACAACAGCAGCAAGCTCTATGTTGGCTTCAATAAGACCAAATAGTTAATCTTTAACATCACTATTGAACTCCAAAATTGAAGGCAACACAGTCATTACTACAAAGTACTTGTTGAATCTATCCTGAAGAGAAAGAAAATTAGAAAACAGAATTAAGGTAGTGTCGGGGTCCTTCACCCCCAGCGCTCTCGTGGACAGTGGGAGAGGTGGGGAAGCACGCCCAGACCGAGGCGGGCCAAGAAAAGTTGAAGAGTCGAAGGACCACCAGCACCCAGCCCCCCCTTTCCCTGGAGGACAATCAGACAGCCCGGGAGAGTGTCAGGCATAGTCTCACTTTATTGGGAGGAACTTCGGCCTTAAAACAGCAGGAGGGGGAGGGGTGTGCATGCACCTAGCTAGGGGCTATGAGAAGCGGCCTGAGCTGTCTGTCAAGGGTGGAGGGCCAAGGGACCAATCTGCCTAATTGTATGTCACAGCCCACAGGACTGCCTCAGGATTCACCTTCAGGCACCATCTTGACCACATTTGGTCCCAAGACTGGGAGGCAGGACCAGCTAGAACCACCTTTCCAGTTCCATGTAAACGCCCCACATGACCTCAGGGCGGGAACACACAGGTGGGGCCAGCTGGGCATGCACAACATCTCCCCCTTTTGTTTTTTTTTATTATCAGGTGGCTGCCCTACTTGAGAGTGTGCCTGTCTTAGATTGTCTCCCTCTGAGAATCTTACCCGTCATTGACTACCACTCTAGCTCTTCAGGCAAACCTACCTGCAGAGCTTGCCAGGCCAGTGGAAGAACTTGGGGGGGGGGAAGAATTGACACTCAAGAGGAGGCCCTGTTATTATTTTGCCTCATGCCTGTACACCCTGGTAAGCTGCACATTCTGGTAGGGGCTGTGACCAACCTCACAGGGTTCCCGATCAGCTAAAGGCACCATTAACTGAACAGCTCTGGCTCATTGCTTAAGAAATAGGGGAGGCCTATTTACCCTTGCAAGGGTCAAGTATAAACACAGAGGAAAATGTAAACACAAGGCAAATGTAAACACAAGGATCATGGGAGGTCTCTCCCACAAGGGGGATAAGGTGAGAGAGCCACCATTTAGCACAGTCCAGGGAAAATTGGAGTTCAGTCCGTTTCGGCATAGCTCAGGATAAAGCAGGCAGCTTCCCCCTTCTCTGGTGGTGAGGTAGAAGCAGGTCCAGCTCCTGGCAATTCTGGAGGTCCACGACAGCCAAGATGCTAGCAACTTAATGCATGTAGTTAGTAAACAGTTCATCATAAACATGAAGCAAGGTGCCAAAACCCTCAATGCCTATACCCCCCAACCCCAAACGGGAACCCCTAAGCTCAGCAACAGGGGAAAGGCAAAAAGGAAATAACAGTGCAAACTCCATTCCAGTTCTTTGGCAAAGCTGTAGGCGACACATCGCCACGGAGAACATTGTGCCATAAAAGACGTTGAGATAGAGTCCAGGAAGCAAGCAGGGCCGGGCACTGGAAGGAAGGGAGGCTGGCTGTCTCAGTTGTTGTCCACCGCTGATACACACAGACAGGTTTCCTGTATTTCCAGGAAGGAGCAGGAAGAAATCCACCATGGTCTTTCTCATTCTTAGAGAGAATAAGTAAGAAGACATACCTCAAGAGAGAGAGTGCTCTTGGGTAGTTATTCTGGTGAACAGTATTTTAAGTCTCTAACAGGTATCCAAATTGGGCTTGGTTCCCCAATCAGAAAAAGACATCCAAAGCCCCTTCCCATGCTGGTAAGTGGGTCAGGACCTCACATGATCCAGTAAGGGGTTCCTTCCATAGGATTTCCACCTTTAAAAAAGGTATCTGATTTGACCAATGCCTCTACAAAGCTGTCAGAGGTTGGTCTTTGGAGAAATTTAAAATATTTAATGTAAGCATGGCTGTCCTTAACTGGTCATGGGGGCTGCCTCCCCCTTTTGTTTTTATTAATTGGATGTTTAGGGTCTTGTTATGCCTCTCGATTATGGCTTGACCCCTTGGATTGTACGGTATTCCAGTGGTGTGTTTAATATTCCATATTTGAAAAAAATGTTTGCAATGGTTTCCTTATAAAACAAGGCCCATTGTCTGTATTTACTGGTAGGGGTAGCCCCAGGATGGCAAAACATTGTAGAAAATGGCTTTCAGCATGCTGGGCCCTCTCACCTAAATGGGCAGTTGCCCAACAAGCATATGAGTGGGTGTCTATGTACATAAATATATATTTTAATTTTCCAAAGGGAGCATAGTGGGTTACATCAGCTTGCCAGATAACATTAAGCTTAAGGCCTCTGGGGTTAACTCCAGGAGATTGCAGAGGCGGGACCTGCAGAAGTGGCATACATGATTTGCATGTCCTTATGATCTCTTCTTTTAAGTCCTTTATAGGAAACAGGGGGAATCTTTGATGTAACCCTCTCCAATTTAAATGCGTAAGCTCATGGAGTCTTTAAACCATTTGAAAATTTTGAGACTGTGCAGTGGCTGTGGCTACAATAGTCCCATTAGTGGCCAGGTGATCAGCCTTGGTTACCTCGTGCCAGATTCCCAGGCAGTTTCTGGTGTACTCGGAGATGCTGTAAAAAACAGCCTCAGCCCGTTCCTTTAGTAGAGACCAAACTTGGATCATTAAGGGAATAATTAGATTTTTATCTAGTTTAATGGATGAGGACACTAAGGTTGGTAACAAATTAACTACATACAAATGATCAGAAAACAGGTTCATCAGCTGCTGAACATGGGTTAGTGCCAGGGCAACTGCATACAGCTCCTTAAACTGTGCAGACCCTGTGACTGGCTCCAAGTAGTGGGTGCCCTGTTTTCCATTGGCAGAGGAGGAGGTAGAGTATATCACCTCAGCAGATCCCACTTTTCCTCTGTCAGTAAAAACATTTACAGCCTTAATAAGAGGTTTGGTAGAGAAAAGTATGGGGGGAGTCCACTGTAACCTAGAAAATGAGGTTACCCATCTTGAAGTGCCATAATGGCAGTCCAACTTCCCCATAAAACCCTCTAAGGCACTAGACACCCAGTTATGGTTTCTTTTAATCCACTCAAAATCTGAAAGCCGGTAGGGAATAACTAGCACATCAGGATCCCGCCCATAATGTCTCAGGGGAGTATCCCTGCCCTTAATTACCGGGTCAGCTAGCTGGTCTAGCTGGGAATAAACCCTGGGAGCCCCTCCTACTGATGCATGCACCCATTGGAGAGGCTTGCCCGCCTGAGTAATGGTGGCTGAGGAAAGCTCTGAGCTGGGAAGGATCCAGAGACAAAGGGGGCATTCGGGCCTATAACGAGCCAATTGTGCCATATTTAAGGCCGCCTGAACTTTTTGAAATATTACTTGATGTGATGAAGTTATTGTAATAACATCAGTGGGGGCTTTATCCTTTAGAGTCAAAAAGCGGAAACAGATCTTCCATAGGCAGGTGAAGCCAAGGCCTTCACCAATTAATCTCACCTAACAGTTTTCGTAACTCTACCAAAGTATAGGTGCCATCAAATCAAATCATATCATATTATTTAACCTTACTGGCAGGTGTTAGAGATCACAAATGAATAACAATCAAGCGGTCAAAGGGTCAGGACAATCTTCAGCTTCTTCCATCCCAAATCAGCAGGCCTCGTTAGTCACGTGTGATGGAGGCAGGCGGGAGAGATGGGTTGGGCACCTCCTGCTGGGTTTCCTGCAAATTTCTATACAGACTGGTTAAAGATATTAGTTTGGGAGCAGACTGTGGAGGCAGCTTCCTGTGGCCCCGAACGCCACAGTCCACGCAGCTAACACACATGTCGACCTGGATCCTATAGAGTAAAATATTAATCCTGGGTCAGGAAAATTGAGGTTAGTAGCCACATTTGAGCACTCGTTCCAAAATGACTCTGGTCCCTTGATCCTATAAAGTTTATGAGAGCACAGGAGAGAACAATGGAGAAGTAAAATCTTTTTTGCCTTGGAGTCTGACAGTAAGAGTCAGGATTGCCTCCAGGCTGTTCACTGAGACTCCACCCACAGGCTGCTAGGAACAGTTTAACATCAGACTTAAAAGCAAGTTAAAATAGTAGTCAAAAGCAAGTAATTTTGAAACCATGATGCCAGTCTTTACATGTTTTACCAACAGACAGACAGACAGACAGACATACAGACAGACAGTTGTGCAAAAGCTTTGGGCGCACCCAGAAAAATCCTCTTTTTTTGAATTGGCCATGTGAGTTTCCTGGAATTCCAGTGGCAAAATGATATTATTTTGCCCATATTTTAGAACCACATGGTCAGTTAGAAAGCAAAAAACTTTTTCAGCAACCAAAAACTTCCACAGAAAGCTTAGGATTTAGCCAACAACAATCAGAATTTAACTGAATCTCCAAACTTAGCAAACATCAACAACAAGAACCGAAAGCCTTTCTTTGTCTCTTTCAAAGCAGATGTTAAGCAAATAAGCTCTTTTCCTCCTGGGCAGCCAGGGGGCTGTCTCCCTTCCATCCATTTCTCAGCAAATGCTTCCCACCGTTCTTTAAGGCCACCTCAGAAGCAGGAGGAGTGAGTGTCTTAAAAGGGCCTTTACTGTCCCCAGGGTGATCCTCTCCCGGGTCCACACAAGCTGGTGGGAAGCCCCCGGCCTCCGGTGGAGGTGGGGTGATGAGGCGGCAGAGACCGCCCCCTCCCCATCCCCCCGCACCTCGCTCGTCCAGCACATGTCCTGGGTCCGAGGCACTTGGCCCAGGATCTGGGGGATCAGGACAAGGCTTGTCTATGGGCTCATCAGAGTGAGGTGTTGAGCCCCTCTCCTCCTGGGCAGAGGGAAGGCTGTTTCCCTCCCATCCAAGACGTTCCCCTGCAGATCCCTCCCAAGTAGCCAGGCTGAAAAGGCTGGCAGCCGCCAGCCTGGGCACGGTGTTTGTCAAGGCCTCCCGGATCCTTTCGGTCTGGGAGTCTGAAATGTATAGTCCTATGGTCTGCGTGAAACTTAGCAACCGAAGTTCCGGATCACCATGCTGACTTTGATATTGCCCCATCTTTTCCGGGGATACCCTTACCTCTTGGAACTCCCTTGACTCGGCTTGCTGGATGTTTCTAAACCTACGCTTCCTTGGGCCCCACATTGGGCGCCAGCTGTCTAAATGACGCCACACCAAAATACATACCTTACTGCAAAATAGTCGACCTAGGTACTAATATTTATATCTATATTCATATACTGAGACACTATATCACAAAGAAAGGAAACAAAAAGAACAAATAATCCAATTAACTAATGTCATTAAATGAATACACATACTAGACAGTTCTCACTAGTAAAATTGGCAAATAGACACAACACTAAAGGTTTTCAAATTTCTTAGCATCAATAAAATGCAAATCAAAATAGAATTAGGATTCCACCTTACCCCAGTCAAAATTGCTATCATCAAGAAAATAAATCAATGCAGTAGAGGATGCAGAAGGGGAAGAATAAGAAAAACTCTTATACATAGTTCTTAGTATTGTAAACTAGTACAATCACTATGGCAATTCGTGTCAATGTTAATTAAAAAGGCACAAGTAAGTGCAACACAGTGATACACATTTGTCATTTTAGCTAAGGCAAGAAAAGTATATGAAAAGATCACAACCCATGTCCCAGACAAGAAAGCAAGATGCTATTTCATAATGGAGCAGAGCCCAAATGGCTAGACTGTGTTGACTCAAGTGGTACAGTACCTGCCACACAAAACATGAAGCCCTGAGTTCTAAATTAAGTACAGAAAAACAAACAAACAAAAACTAAATAAATTAAACAAGAAAAGTGTATACACACACAAGGAACACTACCACATCACTTGGCTGGGTCACTTGAGGTAACCAAAGACTGTGAGTCAATATTTAGGAAAAATCACTGCACACTTGTATTTAGCAAACTCTGCTCACGACAGCCAAGGTGGGAAATCAGCTTAGGTATGTAGCAAATGATGAATGGTGAGGGAAAATGTGGCAATCTACAAAACAGTCCTAAAGAAGAATAAAATTTTGTTAGTTGGAAGAAAATGAATGGGACTTGAAGTCAACATATATGAATTAACCTAAAAAATATTGCTTGTTTTTATTAAATACAAAATCAAGACCTAAAATAGTGATATTTGAATGAATAAAGGTCACTGTTAATAGGAGGGTTTAATAGAATGCAGAAAGGGAAATACAGAGTAAATTGGGAGGTAAAGGCATTTTAAAAAAATGACCAAACATTGTCTTTCAAGAGAGGAAAAAAGGAGAATATTGAAATAATATATGTATGGTATACAGAAACCTACTAAATATCATTTATAATAGGAAGGAAGAAGGACAGAATAAAATAGCAAGGTGAACTTTCTCAGAATACACTGGACATCTTTGTAATCCACACAAGCATCTCTTGTGCTATCAGTGAATCCTAAATAAAATAAATCAATAGATCCAAACACAAGTATTAAGAGGTTGTTACTTTCCATTTCCATGGTGATAATGTCACTTGTGCCTTTAAAGTTTTACATTATATTTTTAAAACTAGTCACATGATTCTGCAAATGTATTTAATTCATAGTATCTACTAGATTCCTGAAATTCTATATAAATAATCTTTGCTCTATTTGTTAGTTCCACAGGGATGATCATATGTGATGTCCTCATTGTTACAATGCTACAAAAATGACATCAAAATGAATGTTTCCTTCTTTCCTTCCTTCCTTCCTTCCTTCCTTTCTTCCTTCCTTCCTTCCTTCTTCCTTCCTTTTTTTTCTTTTTGTTTTTTTGCTAGTCCTGAGACTTGAACTCAAAGCCTGGACATTGTCCCTGAGCTTCTTTTGCTCAAAGCTAGCATTTGATCACTTGAGCCACAGGGCCACTTCCAGCTTTTTGTGTTTATGTGGTACAGAAGAATTGAAACCAGGGCTTCATGCTTGCTCGGTAAGCATTCTACCCCTAAGCCACATTCCCAGCCCAGAATGAATATTTTCATAGAAGGTTTTCCAAATCTCAAATATATAACTTAAAATGTTGAGTCATAGAGAATTTATGTATTTACTTCTCATCACCAGAACGTTGCTACAATTCATATAAACTATATATGTACACGCCTAAGTTTTTTTGCTTTCTTTGATGGCTGGAAAGTAGTATACAAAGTGTTTAAAAGTTACTTGCTATTTCGGCTAAATAGGATTACAAGCTTTTGACTTTTCCTGGTATCAAGAAACTGAGAATCTCAAAGGATGACACATATCAAGATGAATTGTATACATACGCTGCCTTGTTGAATGGCAAAAAAAAAAAAAATACCCAATAAATATCTTAAAAAGTTAACCAAATTGACAGTAGGGGTGGACTGGATGGTGTGAGTGAGAATGTTAAACGGGGGGGGGGGGAGGCATTGATCAAAACCCACTATATTCATAAACTACTTTGTTAAAATGCAACTCCTCTGTGTAACTGCTTAAACATAATATTAACATTCAAAAATACTAGGAAAAAAGAAAGTGACAATATTTCTTCTCCTCTTTTTTTGGCTTTGTGCTTGTTCCAGCCAATCACTCATGCAAAACTTGCACAAAACTGTGAAAACTGGAAGTTTGCTTGCACTTTGGTACCCCTATTAACCACATAGGGTTTTATCTACTTCCACAGAGAAACTACCTAAAGACAAATGTACAGTCAGCCCTTAGCTGTTCAAGCCACTCTAGCTGATGGTTCAGCTATGTGAGAGAAGAAGCTTTGATACTCTGACATGTGTCACATACAGGTGAATTCCAGCCAGTAACACAGAAGGCAAAAAATTCCATTTTTTTGTTGTAAGTTTCTAAATTGAAGAGGAGGCACTAAATGAACAATGAAATCACACCAAAATTGAGTGTAATCCTATTTTCATCTACTTCTTAGATATTCTAATATCCTTTCATATAACACATCTATTGAGAGCCTATAGCCCTTTTTCCACATTTTAAAAAAATTTGTGACTTGTAAATTTTTCAAAAATTCCTTTTATATCATAAGTGTTAACACTTTAAATAATTTGTAAATTATAAATATTTTCTTATCTGTGAGGTAGCTAATGATTTTGCTTATAGTATCCTTCATTACACAGAAATCTTCACTCTGATGAAATAAAATCTATAGCTTTTATCTGATGATTTTAAATAAACTAGGTTAGTAATAGGGAAAGGCAAAGTAAAGGTTATTTCATTTTCTCATAATTCTGAAATCTGTGATTTGTTAGCATGTAAATGTTGCTTACATAAATATTTAAATTAAACAAAAATGGAATTTAAACAGAAATATTTGTCTTGAAAAGGGGGAAATGTGCATGTGTAGGGAATTTTTATTTCATGTCTTAAGCAACAATTTGGCCTTAGTCAGTATTATTAGTTAGATTAGGTAATCACTTGAGCATCAAACATCCCTAGTGGGGTATCTTCTAGCTAGTGGACTGGGTCATATTTCCATTATTTATACAGAGAAATTAATGTAAGTATTAAATTATAGAGAAGTTTTCATCCCTTCATTTTGAAGCACGTCGATGTTTCCAATATTTTTGTGTGAAACAAAGGATTCAATAACATTAACTATCAAAATATACATAGAATACGTGCTCTGACAGGATTACGCTTGTAATAGTTATCTCACACATGAACATTAGATTTCATGTTTTCATGACATACATACTTATATAATTCTTGCTTTCAAAACTAAAATGGAAACAAACATTTTATCAAGTATTTTAATCCATCCTGAACATAGTAGCAAAATCAGTCAATAACTTAAAAGATTTTCCAGGTCTTTTATTATATTCCAGGGTACTCCAAGAAACATTCCTGGCTAAATGAGCCAATCCCACTTAATTCCAAACCAAGAGAAGATGACATTTTGGTGGTTGAAAAATGATTTATCAGTGTTTCAGTGTTTCCATCTTTACTTCCTTTCTATGTTGAATAGTGGTAGGATTATAAGAATGTTGTCTGGAAATGATGAACTAATTTAATTTTGGATGATTTCTCTTCCCACCCAATGTGTTTGTGTAGGACCTCGTACAAAACTTGTTGATGTCAGCTATTCATCCAGTGTGGGTTTCAGCCATGTTTATATTCTGAAGACCTCACAGCAACAGCTAATGTCTCCTAACCATAAAATTTGATTATTGTAATTTCCAGTCTTTAGATCCTCCCACTTAAATTGTCTCTTTCTTTGAAGATTGCGTCAAGGTTTATTGCATGATGATTGCTCAATAATTAACTTTAGAGACTTAACAAAATTCCTAAAATACTGGAGCTGACTTACAGAAAAATTACTAAGTATCAATAATGAATAATAATGTGCTGTAGAGAACAGGCAATTCCTTTGGTAACAGTACACGCCTGTGATTAAAATCATGGACTTAGTGGGGAAACGATGCCAAAAAGTCATTTGGACAAGCATCCTGGCTTCAGTTGGACCACTCCAGACAGATGTAATTAATTGTATCAGAAAATACTTTTCATTTTATAACTCATAGGCCAAACACTAATTTGAAGTATCAAAAAATGAATACATTTGTTTTTAATTGCCACTTATAATCATTGAAATCCCAGAAGCTTAACAAAAATTAATTTTTTACTATCCACAGTCTCCCCAAAGCATGACTTACATGTTTTGTTTTGTTTTTTTGAAGTTTCCAATTATCTATTTTTTTTATTGCAAAGGACATGTATGGAGGAGGTTCAGTTACACAAGCCAGGTACATTTCAATGTCTCTCTTTGTATTGAAGTTTATATAACCTTTAGCACAAATTTATTGTCATCCATAAACATATGTGCGTAAATTAATTTGCCAATCAGTGTCTGGAACCTATCGTGGACCTAAGAGAACTAAGTATAAGGATGGGGATATGAAGAGGAGATTCAAAGTCATTGATTTTGTTCTCTTTATGAAGGAAATCCAACCTGCATAACTCAGGTAGCAAATGTTAGTTTCCTAGAAATTATAAAAGAAGAATGAGCCATCAAAGACCTGAAAAATACACAGTGATTGATTGAAAATTATGTTTAAGGATAGCACTTTCTCTATATTACACCGAAATAATCAATAGCTTTTCTGGAAAGCCAGCTGAAGAATTTGTTACACCTTTGATCCTTACAATTGATCATTGGCTATTTTGGCTGGCAGAGTAGGTGAAATTTCCTGTTTTAATCCATCCCAAATTCGGGTCCTCTTCTTATATCAACTTTCTATTTAGTGTAAGATTTTTTTTAAAGAAAGCCCAGTTTCATCTTGAAAACCAAGTGTCCATAGGTATATAACTCAGAAAAATGCATAATAGTTTGAAAAAACTCACCTTTAGTACATAGCTATGATCACATGCATGTGTCAACAAGGTAGTTTTATTTTCTGTGATAGGGCAAGATAACTTTTTGTAGTGGCTATTTTATGTCTAATCATCCCGTCTACCTCCTCATTAACTGGGAATATAGGCATGAGCCAGCAACCTAAGCTATACTACTTACTAAATACATTTTAACATTCTGGAGAATTTTTTTGCTTTTAATATATTTCAGACTCAATAGAAGAAAAAAATAATATGTGGCTTTCAACCATTTTATAAGCAAGATTTCTATCCTAAAGTCTTGGCTGAATTTAGACAAGTTTTTAAAAGAATCAATTTTAGTTGCTAGCAATAACCATGTACATTAAAAATAAACATCGACTTAAAAAGAGGCAATTAAATATTGCCAACATGCCCACTTTGTGAGCTTTATGTAACTGAGTACTTATTTTTCTGTATTATTTGATTAAATGCACAGCCATCAACAAGGTAGATTCCCTCTCAAATCAAGACAAATAGATATACATATCCAGTTTTGTCTAAGAAACCAGGGTGAAATACTGCTCAAATATCTGAGTTTAGGAAAAGAAGTCTTTGACAGATAAGAGGATGTGATAGGTAAAGGGAAAATCTGAAAAAAAGAATGAGCTGGAACTGTCACAGTGGACACACAAAAAAAAAATCAGAGCAAAAAGGAATAGACCTTTTCTTGCAATTTTTAAGCTGAAGATTGTCTGCAATGTGTGAATTATTTGTGCTGAAAACGAGGAGAGGGTAAGAATGATGAGATAAAATTTGCAGAGCTATAAATTCTGCAGCCCCTGACTTTCCTGTTCATGGAGAACACTCAACCAAACATAAGCAAGTGGATCGTATATTGTTTCTACATACTGCTGTGCTAGTGAATTCATTTCTGACCTGAATGGTAAGAGCAAATTCGTGGAGAATGAATAATAGCGTGACATAGCTAATTAATGCCAGTTCAATCCAAGCCTCTTAGGCAATCAGTACAAATTGTACAGTGCAATTGGGTGTGCTTTTTTTTTTTTATGTGAGAGTGGTGTATGGAGGATTGATCTGAGATATAAAGATGACATCAAACTCCAGGGCCAGAACTAACTGCCCAGCATTATTGTCCTCCCTAAATTATGGCCTTCTGATCTGGCAAAAGTGCCATAAGACTTCATATGTCTGAAGTAATGTCATAAAATGGAGTTTTGAAATAACCAGCTCATCAATCACTGACATTCCACCCTGCTTCCAGGAATTTGAAACTCATATGCAAGTATTTTGAATCTAAATTCTGGAAAGAATTCTTTACAAATGCCTCACTTGAACCAACCTCAAACAATAGAACTAAACGAGCAGGTAAGAATGTCTTATTTTCAAAGCTTTCAAATATTTATTGCGTGAAATAATTATGAAAATAAAGTAGACCATCTCGGGAATTCTCTTAGTCGTTGTTTAGTTAACTCAAGAGAAGTATCTCTCAGTTACTTAGTTGTTAGATAATTCTGATTAGATTATTTTTCTCCCCTGCCTATGTCAATATAAACCTATTTGGAGTAAATATTTCATGGATCCTGGAAGTAATGTATTTCCTGTCCAGTAAATATGAGGTGCATTTCTTTTAAATCAGCCATATTAATTACATTGTCAGAGCCTTATTTATTTTGCTCTGCTTATTCAAAAACTGATTGAAATCCATACTCATATAACTATACAGACTCTATTTTAGATTTTAAATTTCTTTTATATCTGTTTTAACAAATATATTGTACTATATTATTTGAATCATATTAGTGACAATTATGTCTTCTTTTTAGATGGTATCTCTCATCTCTAGATAACATTTTTCTTGAGGGTCACTTTCAGATACTTTTATCTTCTGATTTAGTTTTATATGAGATTTATTCATCTGTTATAATCATGTTGTTCACTTATTTTTTCATTTTAGTCACTTTAAACATACATGTTAACATTGGCTTCTTTTCTTTTAAAGAAAACATTTTTGGGGTGGAGGAATCTGGGAATGTGGCTTAGTGGTAGATTGCTTGCTTATCATGCATGAGGCCCTGGTTTTAGTTCCTCAGTACCACAGAAACAAAGTAATAATAATGTTTTTTAAATTATTAGTGAATTTATGTCATTTGTGCATTTATATTTCATATAGTTATGATAGTTTTTATCCCAGAATTTCATTGTTTTTGTTATCTTAGTTGTATAAATTATGTGAAGATTTTCTCTGCAGGTAATAATCTCCCAACTTGCATGTATTCCAAAATGTCTTTTAGCTGCTTTATAGGTTAATGGTGGCTTGCCTAATGATGAAATTTCTGTTCCTTTTCCTTTTCTTTGGAGACTTGACTCCAACTCACATTGGTATCCTTAAAAAACTCTAACACTCTCCTCTTGTTCTTTTTATTCCTTTGTATGATTTTGTGTGTGTGTGTGTGTGTGTGTGTGTGTGTGAGAGAGTATGCTCGTACGCGCACGCACATGTATGTGTATGTAGTATGTGACAGGGATCAGACACATGGCTTCATGCTTGCCAGCAATATGCTCTACCACTTGAGCCATGCCTCCATGCCCTCTTCATTTCATTAGAGTACAAATAGCGAGTCCATTTCTTGCCTGTGGCACGTAGGAATGTAATCCTTTTATATAGACATTCTTCAGTTTCCTAATTGCTACTGGCTCCCCTTCATTCTCATCTCATTTCTAACTATCTTTCTTGTTTCATTCATCATTCCCATAGTCGACTTGGTTGACTTGGTTTCCTTCACCCTTGATGAATTTGTTGTCTACATTTTTATTTTAGCAATTAGTAAGTTGTTTTTTTTCCTCCAGTGTGTTTACCTGTATTTCACTGTCCGTGATTCTCTTGATTATGAAGTTTCTTCAGTTTCTCTCTGTGGAGTACTTTCATGGAGTCTATTTAAATTCTCTCTACATTGAGGAGAAGTGTACTTAAGATTAGATTTCATAAATAACATGACTAGATTCTTTGTTTGGAATCTAATCTCTGTTTAGATTCTTCTCTAAGTACTAGGATAAACAGATATGATCTTCACTTATTTATCTATTTATTAATTTCTCTATTATTTGATATATTTTTTTCATTTATTTATTGTCAAAGTGAAGTACAGAGGGGTTACAGTTTTATATGTAAGGCAGTGAATACATTTCTTATCCAACTTGTTACCTCCTCTTCCTCACTTCCCCACCATGAGTTGTACAATTGGTTTATACCGTATAATTTTGTAATATTGCTCTTGCATTGGTTTGTCTTTTTATCCTTTGTATCTCAATTTTGGTATCCCCTTTCTCTTTCCTAGTTCAAATAAATGTATATTCAATTTGATACCAATTTATAAATACTTTTTCTTTCATTTTTCCAATTATCTCATACTCTCCTCATTTTGAAGTAATGTTTTTCTTTAATTTTTGAAAGTTATATGGTGTGTGATTTTTTTCTAGTGTTTCCTTAGCATACATATATATTACATCTAATATGTATTCATATATTATATATAATACATAATATAATATACATATATAATGCATGGAGATTAAAATATATATAAATTGTACATTATATTAACTTATTATATTGCATTGACTATATATGTATCGCATGCAATATATAATATGTTCCATAATTATATAATAATTGTGTAATAAAACATATTGAATACAATATATTATATATATTACATATACTGTATTATATAACATTATAATATATTTATTATATATAATAAACTATATATATATTATATATAATAATTATATTATTATTTTTTTTATCTGCATTCTATATATCCTGAAATGGGAGCTAGACTTTTCTTCAATATTGACTTGATTTTTTCATTATCATTATCTTTTCATTATCTCAATCATTTTCTCCATCCTATTTTTCTTTTTCTCTGTTCTCTACTCTGCTCAATTCAACTTCTCTGACCAAACAACCTCCCCCCCCAAAAAAAAAAACATGATCCTTGAATATTATCCCTGAGATTCTCTATATCATTTTCTCGGGAAGGGAAAATTTTACCATAAAGAAATGGGGGGAGGGCTGGGAATATGGCCTAGTGGTAAGATTGCTTGCCTCATATACATGAAGCCCTAGGTTCGATTCCCCAGCACCACATATATATCGAAAACAGCCAGAAGTGGAGCCGTGCTTCAAGTGGCAGAGTGCTAGCAAAAAACAAACAAACAAACAAAACAGAAATGGGGGGAAAATCTTTGTTTATCATCTACTACTTGCTAAAGACCAGTAAAATGCTTAACAGCAGGGTAGACTTTACAAATTTTCAATGTACTGAATATGTAGTGTATATGACATTTTAACTAGGAATAGCAGTATCTTCTTTTATTACTCAGTTTGTACTGTAAATTCACTTTCTTTGTTGCCTGGTTAAAAATGTACAAACTAAGCTTTTTGCTTACCTTCTTGCATGAAATGCCACAAATTCAGTGCACTATACCTCCCAGGAATTTCTTAAGGCCAACATTTCTATAAAAACTTACTAGCATAGGCTAAGTAAACAATTAGTATTTGTAATGTACTTGGTGATAGTCACTGAATAATTATAATCGTCTTTGTAATATGTGTTTTTGTATCTAGTAGAGGACTACAGAATTACTTTCACAAGTAATAAATACATAAATATTCAGCACCTTGGATCATAGTATAAAAACTGAAAATTATATTCAATTTAATTTGAAAAGATGTAATAGGACATGAAATAATGAAATATTCCAAGGAAGATTAGCAGAGCCTCATTGCATACAAACCATACTGATTGCCTTTCTTTGGGTTATTGTTATCGTTGCTGTGAATACCCAGGTGTGTCTAATAGAAATGCTCATTTTCTGCCTATTATTTAGCACCTGCTAAGGTGAATCTATTTCCCTGAATAGCATAAAATGAAATAGGAAAAATGTGAATACAATGCAATTTCTACCATAAAATTCCACTTTGTGTGTATTTGAAATGACTGGATCATTTATGTTTCTTTTGTGTACGGATGATTATTATAATGACAGCATTGTTTAAAATGCAGTTTTTGTAAACTAGTCTGTGGACACATGATTACTATTTTACAACATCAGTTTCCTACAGCAATAAAGTAGCATAGGTATTTTTCCTATGCCACAATTGATTTCTTTTTATAAATAGGACTGGTTAAAGACCAATCAGCTTTATGAACATTTCACTTAGTATCAATTCCCTGAGTAATATATTTAGCTATATTGCCATGACCAAGCATGATATAAAGATTTCACTTTAATAATGAAATGGAAATATGTTAGAATCTTATAACAAGTTAGTCAATCATTTTACGGTCACTTAAGGGACCTAGTCCTACTGGGATGAATTTTTCATGCACATTCCCAGTATTTTACTGATTGTGTTTAGAATGTGTTCTCTTAGTAAATATATGAGTGCATTTATTTCACTTTTAAAACATGTTATGGATAAATTATGATAGTCAAAAGGTACACTGTGCTCACATGCAGAAAATCAGATTGAAGCTTCATGTAATTTTATAAATCAGTAACTTAATAATCTATTACAAACTTCACTATGTAATTCTCCCTAGAGGATAGCATATTGTGTGTTTGTGTGTGTGTGTGTGTGTGTGTGTGTGTGTGTGTGTGTGTGCACACCATTACTGGGGGATTAAACTCTGGGACTGAACATTCTCTCTTAGCTATTTTGCTGATTTTCTACTACTCAGATATAGCTCCAATTCCTGTTTTTTGAATTGGAGATGAATAAGTCATGAACTTTCCTCCTGGGGTGGATTTGAACAAGAATCCTCAGATCTCGGCCTCTTGATTATCCTCTGGCATATAAATTGCCATATATTAAGAACTGGAAAGCAAAAATAACACTGGTTCAATAGGCATCGTTAATTTGATGTGTTTTAAATCCCAGATAAATTATTTTTAGTTACTTATTCAGTTTTTTAATAGTTTGTCAGTTTAATTTCTGTGAGTTCTTATTTGAAATTTATGTAATGCATAAAAATCAAAATTTATAAAATAGTGAATAATAAATAATTGGATTAGTGTAAATTGTTGTAAATTACAATAATAAAAATACGAATTGGAATGAAAATGCTCTTATGTCTTCTGTAGTCTGTTTTATATTTAAGGGAAGCCCAATGGAGTATATAGACAGAATCCCTTGTTTTCAGCTCTGTTAATCTGAAACCTGTGTGTCATTAAACACATGCCCATTCACAGCTCATATCTCACATTCATGTACACACAAAATGTATGGAAATAAATATAAGAAATTTGCATTACATATGGATCTTAATTTGGGGGGCTGTTATTGCTGTGCTATATTCTTGTTAAAAAATGCTTATCTGGGCACCAGTCATTGGTGGCTTATGCAAGTGAACCTAGCTACTCAGAGGCTGAGATTTGAGGATCTTGGTTCCAAGACAGCCCAGGCAAGAAAGTCATAAGATCCTTCCTTATCTTCAACCAACCACTAAAAAAAGCCAAGAGTAGAGCAGTTTCTCAAGTGGTAGAGCCACTGGCCTTGAACAAAAAGGAGGAGGTAACAAGTTGAATTAAGTAATGTACTCCTGCCTTACATATGAATTTGTAACCCCTCTGTACCACAGTTTGACAATAAAGAAAAAAATTTTAATTAAAAAAAAATAAAAATAAACTCAGGGACAGCAACCAGGCCCAAGTTCACACCCCAGTACTGGCACACAGACACAGACACACACACAGACACACACACACAGACACACACACAGAGCTCATTTTTAGCTTTCTAGTATAACATCTGGGACATGTTTAGCATTTGGTCTTATACTTCTAAAATGTTGATTGGAACACCACCAACTTCACAGGAAATATTAGGCTAAGTCCAAATAGTTGAAAGAGAAAAGAGAAACTATTTTCAAAGCACCCTTTACAAAGTCACACATTTTTTAAGGGTGCTTTCTGTTCTTTATAACTAAGAACATGGAATAATCAACAAAAATAAAGCTATTTTAGTCTACTTTTGCGAATTTAGACATATACATTAAATTCTTATGCCTGTTTAAACTAAGAAAAAGGGAACTCCATTTTACATCCTTGTATTATCCATAGTGTTCCATGCATAAAGTAATACATACATACATACATACATACAGTAATAGTAATAGTATTTCAATGAAGGCTGTTATAATTCATTTCTTCTGTATTTATCTTCCTAAGTTGGAAATATATAAATAATAGTGAATGCCAATTGGAAAACTTTTGAGTCATCTCACACAGAGCTGCCTAAGTTGTGAGTCATAAACTGATTTAAATCAAGGGGAAAATTATCTTTTTGGTCACTTGTCAGCTTGTCTATTCATTTTCTTTTCCTTTTGTGCTTAGCAGGTTTTGAATAATCCTGGGAAGGATATATCTCCATTTATAACTAGCTTGAGCAAGGAGACAAGGCAGCTTGTTACTGAATTCAGCTTGAACTATGACCCCTTCAATTTGTAAAACTGTTGTTCATGGTGAAAGTGGATTCTCCCTATCTAAAGTACCTTAGACTTTTAAATCCTTGAGTCTCAGTTGATTCAGGGACAGGGGAATCAATGCTACTTGGTACATTAAACGATTTTCTCTTTATTAACTTTGATTCACATTTAGTACCTGAACTTAATCATAAATTTTAATAATCTATTCATAAACACAGTTTGAGATCTCACAAATTTTGTTGCTCATCAAAATAGACATTGTTATGGTGGGTATTTTTTCTTTTTCAATCAATTAGGTAGCATTTCTTAAAGTTAAAATACTACATTTCACATAATTTATGTATTTCTGTATCAGTTATAACTTTATTCTCTGCCTATGTGTACTTTAATTGCTACTGAAAATAGGAATTTTTCAGTTAAACATAACTCACTGCTGTCTTGAGCAGATCCTAGGACTTGTGGTGAGTTACTATGATGATTCTTCACACAGGGATCTGCTATAGATTTTACTGATTTCTATTGTAGAATTGCACGTGTTTGTGGTTTTTCTGGACAGTGTCCCAAAATGGTTGAATTAAGTAGCATTTCTCACCATATAACAAGTACTAATTCAATTTAACTGTCACAACCAGAAATTGTGTGTTCCATTAAAAGGTTTCTTTTGATGATTTCGCTCAGCTTAGTCTTGTTCCACTACATTTGTTTCGACTGCCTTCCAAGCATGACTTTTAAATAAAACCCATCCCTATCTATTTGGTATGTGGCAGCAGCCTTGGCATAATACTGTGTATCGTTCCTAGAGTTTATCTTATAATTTTTCTTAGTTTCAGGAAAATACTGCTTTAGTTGGACTTCTAATTTGGAGTTTACAAACATGGCAGGAAGGATGGTAATTATACTTATGGCAGTAAAGTCTGCTTCATACCCTCGGGTAAATAAGGTATCATGAGAAGACTCTGTAGTAAAAATTATGTGTCAAATATTATTGAATATGTGTATATATAGATTATATATGTTACATAAGATTTGATTTCAATGATGTTGAAAATTTACACTGAAGACCTTTCTGAAATGATAAAATATCCTGACAGAAACATCACTTTCTTTCTCAAACATTAGATTTTGTTCCACACTAAGGTGTCAAGTTTCAGACACCTATTTAGTCATCTCAACCTTACTTCCATCATGGCCTCTATTTCTCATCAATTACCCATGACGTTTCTATTCTCTCTATTTTTCTTCAAGAAAAAAGTTCTACAAGAAATGATCCGGCCTATTAATGATAAATAAATTGTCCAACACATACAGTCTTACTAAACAAAATATTTTTGAGTCATAGAATTTTTAGAAGTCATATATAACTTATGGTTGTATTTACAAATATTCAAATTGTTTTACCAGCTTACAAGGTTCATGTTTTATAAGCTACATTTCTATTCAATGTGAATCTGCATAACTCGTTTCCTGTCAGAAAGATAAAATTCATAATATTGACCAATTTAATCAGTAGGCTCCAGCCTGATTTAATTTGGTCCCTATGGTGATATTTGGCAATATCTCCAAACATATTTGGTTGCCATAACTAAGGAGGTTTGCTACTGGCAGAGTGAGTAGAAGCCAGAGACAGGGTTAAATGTCTTTTAATGCACAGCACAATCTCCTACAACAGGCATTGTTTAGACCAAAATACCACTAGTGACTGGACATAGAAATCACAAGTTCAGACCTATGTTCCTATGTCAGGAAATTAAATTTGATACAGTTCTACTAATCACTGCCCACCAATTATACAAACCAGTTCCATAATAATATCCCAAACTGTGTTGAGTAGGACTTGTAATATAGTTCAACAAACAACTTCAGAACTGGAATTTTAAAATAATTTTTCATCTGTGGAGTGAATGCATTTTTGAGCAGTTTAAAACTCATAAGAAATGTATCCAGCGCCTAATGTATGAAACTGTAACCTCTCTGTACATCAGTTTGATAATAAAAATATGAAAAAAATAAAAAAATAAAACTCATAGAAAATGAGTTTGTCTGTGGTCCAAGTGGCAGCTCATAATTATCTATGTTTGTCTGGTTCAGTTTGTTAAAAGAGAATACAGAGGAAGTTAATAATGCTTCTTAGCAACTTCACTTTTTTTTTCCTATAGCCTCAAAGGCATTCACTCCTGATCCTGACCTGGCTTAAGTGCCATTGATCATAAGAAGCAAGGATCAAAAGAAGGTGAGCGGATTCTTTTTAAATTATCATCACTATTGTATCAATTGTGTCTGTGACAGCTTCCCCTGCCAGCAGGTCAGCACCAGTGTCTGTATTGTGGAGGAACAGCTTATAAATGAACAGTTGACCTTTATGCCACTCACTCAACTTTGGACCCTCTAGGACTGCCAAAATCATTAACTTTGAGCAATGGCCACTTCAACAAAGTACAAATGCAGTATTTATAAACTTTATATTTTTGTCTTAGCCAAAATTTCAATAACACTGTCTATTTCTCATTTTCTTCTTACCCATTAAAAAGCAGAAAATGATAATCGATAGCTTAGAACATTAAATGAAACAATTCAGTGACTCAGAAGCAAAAGGGGGTTCAAAATAATAACCCTGAGCAATGTGCCCATTTATGACATTTTTCATCAGGCAACAACAAAAGAATAGAATTGTCAAGGATTTAGTGATGCTTCTACAACTTTTCCTTTTGAAAAAGCAACATAATCTTGAGCAAAACCAATCAACTTCTATTAATTTGTGCAATAGTGGACGATATTAGATTACTCGAGCTCATCATATTCTGCAATAAGTGTTTCATAAGTAAGAATCAGAGTAAGCCAATGTTTTATTTCCAAGTGAAGGATTTAAGAGAGACAGAAAAAGAATGCATGACATGTTTGTGGGTTTTCTGAGATTCATTTTGGCAGTAAACCTGAATAGCAATGTTATACACTAGTTTCGTGGACATTATGATATACCATCCAGAACGTCCTGTAAGAATGGATTTATTCTGTTCTGTCTACTTGGTGACTTCAACTCACACTCTCCACTGTGTATCATCCTGCTTGAACATAGTCCATGTCTCCATTGTGTAGCCCCTACTTGGCACTACTCAAATGCAATGACTCATTAATGTTCTTCTACAATGGTCTATTCCTCCCACTCAGGGTAACTAAGAACAGCCAACACAGGCTAGTCTGCCAGGTGTGGGCTATTGGGGGCACGCTGGGTAGTATTCAACATCTCTGTCTGCTTGATTATTTGTACTTGTTTAAAAATTTTCTCAGTAAGTTAATCTCAAGAGCACTTGTTAGTAAATTCCCTTTATCCAAATTACTATCTAAAAAGCATGCTTTCTAGGAATCTCAAACAAGAATGACAGGGGCCATTATTCACATGAGAAAGCAGACTAGGATGGGGGTTTTGTTACTGGATCACTTGTTCTTTAGCCATTTAGAAATGATTCCTTATTGAAAACTAGTAGGCATCCAGATAACTCCCAGCATAATTTACCAAGGCAATTGTTGAAATTTTTACTTGATGTGGTATAATGTGATGAGAGAATGGAAGATGGGCTGCTGAGAAATGTGTGAGAAATAAAAAGTAGTTATAAGGACATATATCTCCATGAATATGTGAAATGTTATTTCCTTAAGGAAACAAAATACTCAGAACAATTAATTGACAAAGGAAAGCCAAGTGTTAAAGTTAGAAAGATGTGTAACTTGTAACATGACTGACCTCTAGATAGCAATAGATATTTGTGGCCAAGCCTTAACCACAGGTATAACAGAGATACAAAAAATGGTTTCAATTGTAACCTAAACAGGTATGCTATGTAATACCAAGGTTCTATTTAAGGAAAAAAGGGTGCTCTTGACACATAGAATGGAGACATCTAGATCAATTGAACCTATGGACTTTCAAATTGTAAATTCTGATGAAGTCTGACAATACTGGCTTGGTTTGTCTTATTTAGAAAGACTAGTCCTTCCTTGTTCAAATATGATGAAGAGTTATCTCTTGTACATGTGTTCTAACTTCATGTTCCATTTTCTCTCATCGTCTAGGATTAAGGCATAACTGAGCTACAGAACGTAAAAGATCTGATAATGAAGGAAATGGACAATGGGACAAAGGGCTCAGTCAGTGTAAGTTTGCTTGGGATGGAAAGCAGAAACATAACTTAAGGGAAGAAGAGTCAAGAAGGAAAACCAGTGTTTTTGGAATTGTAAATTTAATCTGGTTAACAAGAGAATCTATGATTCTATGGCTACACAAGGGAGACAAAAAAAAAATACAGTTTACATTAAAGAAAGACCATGATCTCCTGATACTTTCTTGTTCCGTTTTGATGGTACAATTCTCATTCATTAAGAACATAAGAAATAAGAGCTGAAATTTCTCAGCCATTATGAAGCACTTTCCACCACTGAGATGAGAGAAATATTTGATGTTAAAGGGAATCAAGAATATATAGCACAAGCAGAAAGCAAAAACAATGTTCACAGCTCTAAGATCAGTTGCCATAGTTGTATGTAATTATTTTCAGTAATCCTCTTCATTCAAGGTTTCCCCAGAGAAACACAGGATACACGTGACCTAATTTTTCTAATTTTTCTTTGAATTTGTAGAAGAAATTTTGTCATGTGCTGTTCAAGACTAAAGCTCATAGAAGAGCTGTCAGTGTGTTGGTAGTCACCATCTGTCAATTAAGGACTGTATGATGTGTGTTGTAGACAAGTGCCTTGCTCAGTCAGAGGTCCTTCCTTTAGGGATCTTCTTTTTTAATCATTGCATCCCTATAATGATATAATGCCATCACCTCAAGTCAACAGAAATATGGGAATCACCTTAGAGTCTAACGCAGTTGGTTTGGATGATTTGTCTTCAAGTTCCATCTCTGTTCAGCTGCTTCACTTCTTTCCAAAGAAGCTGAACTAATGAGCTTTCATAAAATAATTACAATAATAATTGAATCTTTGGGTCAGAATGTTTTCCAAAGAAATCCAATCTGCAACAGTTGGTTGTAGTATTAGTGGACTAGAAATGGTGTTCTGAAAGTATCATTATAAACAAATATTTGGAAGATTTTTCTTAAATAAAAAATTAGGAATAATGCTATGGTACATTTCTTTAGCCTTGGTTTCTATTTTCTCCCAATGAGTCTTTAATCTCTTATTTTTAAAATTTTCCTTTTATGATATCCATGGGGAATGTAGAATATGTAGAGAGACTCTTTGCCCATGGACAAACGGCTGTAAATGCATACTTTAAGATAAAGGGATCCAGTTCATGGTGCTTAATTTATGGAAATCTGTGTGTGAGTACCCACACACACACGTGTGTGTGCATGCACGTTTACACACACTCATCCTAGAACTTGACAGTCTCCATCTGGGCCTGGGTATTGTCCCTAAGCTTTTGGGCTCAAGGCTAGTGCTTTAGCACTTGAGCCACAGCTCTATTTTTGGCTTTCTGGTAGTTAATTGAAGATAAATGTCAAGGGCTTTCCTGTTCAGGATGGCTATGAACCAAGATCTTCAGATCTCAGTTTCCCGATAAAATAGGACCTTAGATAAAACCTACTTCATTGTTGGTGGGAATGTAAACTGGTTCAGCCACTCTGGCAAGTGGTATGAAGATTCCTCAGAAGGCTAAACATAGAGCTCCCCTATGACTTGGCAGCCCCACTTTTGGACATCTAACCAAAAGACCACAAACAAAAACACACTAAAGCCACCAGCACAACAATGTTCATAGCAGCACAATTTGTCATAGCTAGAATATGGAACCAACCCAGATGCTCCTCAGTAGAAAAATGGATCAGGAAAATGTGGTGCATATACACCATGGAATTTTATGCCTCTATCAGAAAGAATGACATTGCTCCATTTGTAAGGAAATGGAAGGACTTGGAAAAAATTATACTAAGTGAAGTGAGCCAGCCAGACCCAAAGAAACATGGACTCTATGGTCTCCCTCACAGGGAATAATTAACACAGGTTTAGGCAAGTCACAGCAGAGGATCACAAGAGCCCAATAGCTATACCCTTATGAACACATAAGATGATGCTAAGTGAAATGAACTCCATGTTATGGAAACGATTGTTATATCACTCTTGTAACTACTCTCAACGTGCTATGTGTAACCGTAGCTTCTATTGTTGATGATCTTCTTGTATCCCCTTCCTGTGGTTGTATCTGCACTATCTCTGTATCTTATCCTAGTACATTGGAAACTTTGTACACTGGTATTAGAACTAGGAAACTGAAAGGGAATACAAAAATCGAGAGACACAAGGTTAAAAAAGACAAATGACTACAAAAGCAATACTTGCAAAACTGTTTGGTGTAAATGAACTGAACAACTCATGGGGGGCGGGGAAGGGAAAGGGGAAGGGGGAGGGGAAAAGGAGGGAGGAGGTAACAAACAGTAGAAGAGATGTATCCAATGCCTAACGTATGAAACTGTAACCTCTCTGTACATCAGTTTGACAATAAATATTTAAAAAAACAACAACATAGGGACCTGTCTTTTGTTCAGGAATCAACAATGTTGAGACTTATACGTCGAGAATCGAATGTTATCTTCCCTTGAAAATATATCTATTTAGAACTTCAAATTTTGATATTGTTTGAAATGATATCTTCAGTACTCACTTAGGTAATGACTTCAATGAGATTATCACCATTAGGAAGATCCTTAAATCAAGGAATTGTTGTCTTTATAAGAGTAAGTATAGGGATATTTGCAACATAGAAGAAGGTTGGGAAGTAAACAGATAGAGGCTATCAGCCAGGGAGCAGTTAACATTTCCTCTGGGCACCAGAAATTAAGAAAAAGAAACAGAACAAAATTTCTCTCACAAAGAGTAGCAATAGTCAACCTTGCTAATATTGATTTTGGACTTCTGGCTTCTGCAACATTGAAATAAGGAACTTCAATTGTTTAAAATCACATAGTTTGTGGCAGTCTAAAATGACACCCCACCAAAAAAAATCCACAAAAACCAGTAACTGCCTTGCAGATCATGTATCTCAGAGATGAGGTAAACTTATCCATGCAGCATTTCCTTATTAACACACCCACATGAAAACCAAAACAGATTAAAAAGATAGTGTGTGTATGTGAGTTAAATGAAACATAATTCATAACACCAGTTCCTGATTTTTTTAATAACATTTCTCTCTTTTAATCACATTAGGTGGAGATTCCTATAGGTAATATAGGAAAGAAATATAACATTCCAATACTTACACTCTACAAGCATCATTTTTTAATTTGCTGATTGTCAGTAAATACAAGTAGAATATTAGCTTGATAAAATATAGGTGACATTATCAATCTTATTTCTTGCTATAACTCAAGTACTACTATAAGCCATGGCATATAATAACTGCTCAATAAGTTTTGTTGAATGAAAGGATTCATGAAAAAGAGATATTTTTTATTTGATGCAATATATGCGAATACAAGAGTTAACATTATCTCTCTAATAGAGGTGAATGTCAACATATCTATTGTAATATTTCACAGGTTACACCATGACCACACCCATGTTCTTATCATCATTTTCTAATAGAAGTTCATGAATCTATTGTATTAAAATTGACTTGGCAACTTTGTAACCTGTAGCATTTACCATGCTGTTACCAAGCACATTATTACTTTAAAATATTCCCAGTCTCATGGCCTGCCTCAGTAAAAGAAATATAGCCAAATATAGTGAAAGCATTTTGATAATATATAGTGAAGCATTTTGATAAAGAACCTTATACTGCAGTTTGGGGAGAACGTAATACTGATTGTTATTATTCATGGAAAATGAATCATTTGTTTGCCCTCATTTCATGCACAGAATTCACCATGACATCAGTGAGAACTTTTTACAACAATAAATCTGTGCCAAATAATAAATTACATTCCTTCATATTAAATTAAAATGCGCACACTGGAAAGGCTTAATTTTAAATTTCCATGACAAATGGGAATTTGGACACTAAAAAAAAAAGAAGATTGAAATAAAGTTCAACTACAAAGAAAAGGCCCAAAATGTGACTCTCTCAGGATTTTCCTTTCTCTTTTCTTCTTTGACAGGTAACAGATTAACCATCAATAGGTAACATTAGACACTACTGTCCCAATGCTCCAATATTCTTTCAAAAATGATTCTCATCATGGAAATTGAATCTAGTAACTGAATACACATGAAATATTTCTCATGTACAAAAGAACACTAAAAAATAACACATAAGGTCCTGTGTGCAGGTGTTTTACTTTTTCTTTTTTTTTTCATTTTTCTTGGGTCTTACATATAAGATTATTTGATATGTGGAAGAGAAGGGAAGTCACAGAAACAGCAGGAGAAAAATGCAACATTGGTACTCACTTGACCCTATGTTGGATGTGAAGCTTATAACTTTACGGGGGAGGGGAATAAGGAGGGATAAGTGGGAGATAAGAGGGATGGGGTAACAATGATTAAAAGCAAATGTACTCATTACTTTACATGTAACTGTAATTCCCTGTTCATCACATTTTCAAGAAAAATAAATAAAAGAAATAATAAATAAAAAGAAATTAAATGTCATAACAGCCCTCCCTGCAACAAATGAATGCAATTCAGAATTTCAGAATCATGATACTTACTAATGAATACTGGCAGGGTATCTAAACAGAGTTAATACAATCTGTAAATACATTATAGTATCCTAGTTATGTTCTTAACTGCTGAAGTCTTATAAACTCAAGAATTCTTGGAAAGGTCAGATAAAACTTTCAGATATTCTTTTATCAGTATCAGAAACAATTAGCTAATGGTACAAAATGGCATGTTTCTATTCTTCTCTTATTGGTGTGAAGTTAGCAAAAAAAAAAAAAAAAAAAGCTCCTAAGCACCAGAAGCATAAGGAAAAATCATGTGCTCTCATTTCATTGCTAATAAGAATGGAAAATATCAGGTGTTTCTTAAGTCCTTTGCTGGGCCACTCCTCTAAGCATCCTGTGATTGATTTCATCCTGCAGTCTTCAGTTTACAGGAAATCCATATAAATCAAGGACAATATGGAAATTTCATACCTCCCAGGAGTAGCAGATTAACTGATTCTAAATTGGAGCAAAAAGGAAAGGTCAATAGGAAAGCATCCACAAGAAACACAGAGAAAATATGCCAGGCTCTGACTACTTTATTTGGACAGCTATACTCAGAATGACATATCCGGAGCTTGCAACCACAGCTATGAATATTTGTGAACCACCAGATTTATTGTCATAAAGGCCTCTTCAGTCTTTTCTGATAGACACATTTATTTTCAATATATGAGAAAAACAGAGAAACTCTCCAAAACTCTTTATATTCTGAAGGGTTTTTCTGGCAATGTTACAGTGAACTCTGTACCTGAACTGTGGTCAGTATAAGGTGAACTTAGCTTCTTTTCAAGAAGAAAACTTAGAGAGAAGACTCCAAAAAATCAGAGAGCAAGCCAGAAACAGCAAGTACAACGGTTCTGTTTGTACTTCTACATGATCTGAACTTTTTCACCTTTCAAAATAGACTACAGTCATAGTGTCTCCCAAATCATTCTTTTTGCCTCAGTCTAACTGAGTGAGCCCATGAAGAATCAGGATCGTGTTACTTTTGTATTATTACCTTTTCGAGTCACTTCAATTGAAATTAATGCAGCTAGTGGTTGAAAACAAAAGAGTTGGAAAAGATACAATCATACAAATTTAATTTTCAAGCACCCTATACTAAACTGGAATGGTCACTGGTAAAGTAATCCCGATTTGCCTGAAATAGGTCACAATGAATGGGAAGAACGTCAAGGAGGTGTGTTTTTTAACTAGATGCCCCTGAAAAAATCTTCATGTTTAATAGGAAAGAAAAACTCAAACAACAACGCATATATTCTTACCAAAATGGATCACTGATCATATTGATGGATGAGATTGGATTAATGAATTAAGTAACAAATTAACAGATTCACTAGGCCAGCCTAAAAAGAAACATTTGCTAAACTCTATCTCCAAATAAGTAGAACTGGAGCATCACTTAAATTGTAGATCCTGAGTCCAGCAAGAAAGGTCCTAAGTACAATGCAAGTACAGCCAGAAGACAGATAGAAGATGATAGATTCATAGATTTTGGAATGAATGCTTCTATGTGTGGTTAAGACAGTTCTTTTATTAGAAAACTTATAGACTATATATGTATATATATACTATAAACTATATATACATTATAGCTATACATTGCTATTATATATACTCTATATTATATAACCACTATATATTGAGGTAGAGATTTTTGTGTACAGGGGGCTATTTAGGTAATTACATAGAATGTCTTTTCTTCTTAAAAATACTACATCCTTACTGATATTATTATTGCTATTATTACGGTGAAAGAATTGAAACATATAGATTTTAAATGTCTTTTGTATAAATACATCTGTCTATAAAGTACTAGAAATGGGCTTAGTGATCAGGACTGTTTTGTTCAAAATCATCTGAAATCTATTTTACCAAATCCCTTTTTTTTTAAAGTTTTTTAACCATTATTTTATAAAATTTTACTGTTAAGGTAAAATGGGCAGATGGGCTACAGTTGCATACATAAGGTAATGAGCACATTTCTCATTGAACATTGTCACTCCCTACCTAATTTTCCTCCAACTTTCCCTTTTCCACAACCCCCCCCAAATTTTAAAATTAATTTCCAACATATTATTTTCTTTTTCTTTCATTTTTTCCCTATGGTTTATCCCCTGTTGTCACTGTATTTGATTTTGGTACCCTGTGTATTGTATATATGTTTATCTGAATTAGCGAAGGGAAGGGACACATCAAATCTCTTTTCTTAATTTGCTTTTGTACAAATGAATGGTTGAGTAATCTCAAAACATCAGTATATTTTTGCCATGATAAAGGCAGAAGCATGCACAGCTCTTTGATGCCAGAGCAATGTAAAGTAGAAAAAGAGAAAGTCTCCCAACAATTAATTTCCAAGTAGCAAGAAGTTAGATAGGTTATCTAATGTGATACAGGCTGTAAATGAGACTGAAGTAATAATTTTAGCGTATTTTACAAAATATGCTTTTGGTTTCTTTAAAATAGAAACTTCTTCTAGTAAAATTGTGCATAAATCTGTGAGTACACAAATGTATTTATCTACATATCCCTGAAACAAATTGTTTTATGCAAAGACAAAATGGTCAGGAGTGTATACTAATAAAAAAGTATAGAAATGAAAAGATATTAAATTATCTGTCTATTCATTCTGAGCTTGAGAATACTGAAAGTAACATTCTGAAATACTGAAAGCACAACATTCACTGTTTGGGAAAGACATATTCGTTTTCCCAGAACAGCAGTCCAAAATTATTGAACATGCCATTGGCACTAGAAGTATTCTTTGCTGAAAGAAATGAACCATCATGGACCATCAAGGGAGCAATGGTGGGTTTAATGGGGCCATTTCAACCAGGAACTTTCAGTCATATTGCTGTTCACATTACAATGTGCAATGGTTTCTCCTTTATATACAGCCTGTTAACTAAAGTACAATTCAGAGAGAAAAATGCCACCTGGAGGGACTTCTTACTCCTGTGAAACTTGAATAAAATTTTCAATAGCCTGTGTAACAGAGAGACATAAAACTCTTTAGTAGAGATATGTTTTCAACTTTGTGTAACACCTGTCTAACATAGTTTAGGAGAATGTCAGAAGAAAGGAAGACCAATTGATGGCCAAGACAGAAAGGATATACAAGGTACACATTTGTATTACTGGCTCATTCCAATTCAGGCTAAGACATAAACCAGAGTGCGGAGAATGATGTTGATCATGACAAGATTAGTGACCAGTGCTTTTCTTCTCCTCTGACAGCTTGCGGATGCAGGATAGATTTACGAGTCCCTTGAGGACAGGAAGGCATAAACAACACTTGGCATCAGCGTCACGAAGTGCTGACATCACAGGTTTAAATCAACTGAGTGAGCCAGAAAATGAGAATCCAAAACGTGATTTTGTAGTACACAGCATTGCAAATGAAGAAACATGACAGATTTCAAAAGTATTTTGAAATACAGTCCTCCTTACCCATTAAAATATCTCTATGTATATTTATATACATATTGATTATGCTCAAATGAGAAAAAATTACAAATGAATCCTATATATTTGGAGAAATGAGAGTTTGAATATTGGCCCTGAAGCTGGAGATTTAATGATAGTTTATGCTTAATACTTATGAAGTTATTAAGTTATGCTTATAACTCCCATGAAGACAAAATGCTGTCCTCGGAACCCCAAGGTAACAGATGTGTTTATACTGTGGAATCCTGCCATTGCAGCCTGGCAGCATCTGACTGACAAACAAGCTGTGTTGGACTGTCAGATGCTCAACTGTCACTGTCAGTTCTATTCTTGACACTTCGGTGATGTCTGTATTTTGAGAAAGGGCAAAAGACAGCAGCTCCCCAGATCTATCTATTTCCTGGCCACATCTTTATTTTGTCTTCTGAGGTTGCACATACCAACATGGGGCAGTCATTCCTCTGTGTTGAGGAAAGAGAAGGATTTCTAAAACATCATTTATTTCAACACTTCCCTGTTTTGGCTGGGTGTTCATTATAATCTGCAAGAGGCTTTCTATTATTAAGAAATAGGAGTTTTATAAAACAAATCTATGATGTCACTTCCACCATTATCATGATGTTCTTCAGGTCTCCGGACCTGCAATAGTTATTACTAGGTTTTGAACATAAGGATAAGCAACAATGCATCAACAGTCTAATGAAAACCCACTTAAAACAACTCATGGAAAGATAACTTGAATCAAAGAATATTTTTATACTTCCTTTGAACTATACTTCTTCACCTGTATCATTTATTAACAATGAAAGCTAAGATTACCTTGTTATTCATTTAAAAGGAAATATGTGAATTCTGAAATTCACAGAGATCATTTTAAAACTTCTCCATTTGAGATTGAGATAGTTTTACATTCAGACTATCTTCCCCACACAAAATTTAAACAAAATTCAAAGAATAATACTTTCCATACTTGTCATGAACAGCAATTAAGATGAAAGAACTGCTAGTGAGAGAGGAAAAAGAGAACAATAACCAGAATTTTCTTAGGTGAGGAGAGCCTACATATTACTGTTGACAATTGAGATGGTTATAATAAACCGAAAGGAGAATTCCAATTGTTCAATTAATATTCATGGAAAAACTGATAAATATAAATACCAGAGAAGAAAAAACAAATGCTTTGGGATACAGCTACCAGCAGAATGGCAGAGGGCTAAGAGAGAACATAAATGAGAATATATATTATCAATGTACTTCATATGAATATATGTAAATAGAACAATGAAACTTGTTGAAACTATTTTAAGAAGAGTTAAATGCAGAAGGGAGAGTGACAGATGAAGTGAGTTGGAGGGTTTGTATGTACATATGCAAATATCACAATGATATACTCCTGTACAACAAATAGATTCCAGTAAGACAATTTAAATATATTTTAAGAACATGTAAAAATGTTTAAATGATAATAGCTTATTGAACAAAGTTCATTAATATTTCTGATTATTTTATATTCTTGCTGTCTCATGTATATTGCCTTAGTATGCATAATACATTATTAGATATTTCAAGTGGTGCTCTTCTGCCAGACTAATGGCTGGACTGGTAGGAACTGAAAACTAGTCAAGACAGAGAGTTTCAAAAAGAGAAGAGGTTTGACTCATTTTTCAAAAATCAGACTAATGTAGCTTAATAGTTTATCTTTGGGGCTTTCTATAATGCTCCCTTGGGATATGACTGTAAGATTGAAAAAATCTGAGCCCACTACAATTTTACAGCCAATAGACATGAAGCTGGGGATATACAAGAGACTCTCATTCTCTAAATAACTATTTTTCCCTGTGCAATTCCGGGTGTTGGAACTGTTTCTGATACAAAATGCATATGCACCTGAATATGTGCCTGAATAAATTTATAATTATACTGTATTCTTCCAAATGCTTGAACCCACCTATCAATTTAAAAATCCTCCCTTAAAACTATCCGTAACTTGATTAACTGCTCCAGAATATGGAAAGTCTTCTAGCAAAAATAGGGGAAGCAATGTTGAAGAGTGTTTATTGTTTGTTATTTTTTCTTTTTTTATTTTTTATTGTCAAACTGATGTACAGAGAGGTTACAGTTTCATAAGTTAGGCATTGGATACATTTCTTGTACTGTTTGTTACTTCGTCCCTCATTCCCCCCTCCCCCCTCCCCCTTTTCCTTTCCCCGCCCACCCATGAGTTGTTCAGTTCATTTACACCCAACAGTTTTGCAAGTATTGCTTTTGTAGTTGTTTGTCTTTTTTTACCCTGTGTCTCTCGATTTTGCTATTCCCTTTCGAGACACTGTCTTCTAACACCAAAAGAGGGAAAGAGGAAATGTTCAAATTGTACTTTTGTGTCCGAGAATGTTTCGTGCTTCCCCAAATCAGGTGTTATAACAAACAAATCAAAACAATTCCCCATACTCTGTCATCCAACACCATTAGATAAAGAAAAGAAGCCCAGGGAAAATAAACAGTTTTTCAAAGATTATAAAGCATCTTCCTCTTTCTAAACTTGTTCTAGGATTGAGTTCTTTCTACTTTGGCCAAAGCCTTTGTCACCAACCCAAGGCATTCTTATATGGTGCTGCTGAAACCTTATCGTGGTTTTCTATGCTATGCCTACAGCTATTTCTGAGTTCAGGTTCTATACAATCTTACAAGAGTATAGCAAAATGATCATATAAACAGTACATTTTTTTCTGTAACGCCAAAGGAATTAAACCCTTAGTGATAGAAACTTTCTTTCACATACAACTGTAAAGGTAATAAGTACAAGAAAGGAAATCAGGGATAAAATGGTGGATTTTCTGTAGCAAATACACTTTGTTTCAACATAATAGTTGTAAAATTGATTATTAAAATATTTTACATGTGCATGAAATTGTAATATGTTGTAATGGCATTGAAGCTATTTCAACTTGCTACCAAAGCTATATTAATATATGAAATCACTTGTTAACTTCTGAAATATAAAGCAAAATGCTTAATGTTTAGGGCACATATTCCCTTCAAATAATTCTTATTGCTGTTAAGAGATTCATATAAAAATATACTGTGTGGGTTTTCTTTGTCTATCTGTAGAAACCTGTTACAAAAAATTATTGATCTTTTCTCTTGGAGCACAGAGTCTTATTTGATAAACTGTTTTGTTTTGTTTTAATATCTAGGGAACATTGCTGCACACAGAGTGCTGAAAGAGACATGAAAGGTTAGTGATTTGCTTTCATAGGATTTGCCCTTCTTCATTGGTTATTGTAAAATTTCTGAGTGTACCACCTTGCTAGACAAGCAGCATGTTAATACTTCCATCTCATGGTAAATGCACAAGGAAAGTGCCAGTCACTCAGTGAACACTGAACAATGCTAGAAGTCAATAAAATCTGAAGTCATTATTTCAAATCAAGAGTTTGGAGGAATAGCTTTGTGTAGCATATGTGCCTCATAGGTCACTACAGCCAAACTATCAGAGGTTTATATATTCAAGTCAGGTCAATATCTAATTATAGACATTCATAGATACAAAATAATTTTCAAGGCTTTATTTTCAGGATAATTTGTCACCACTGCCTGTTGTGATAAGCCCTTTGCAGTTGGCATCACTGTTAAATACTTTTCAAACCAGGCTTCTTCATGATCTAAAAACACTAACCTAAAGACTCATTTCAAAAATTTCAATATTTTTCCCAACAGCATACAACAGCCTATAATTTAAAATAGTGCAGGGTTTTATGGGGGTAATTATCTTGTAAAATTATACCTTGGATCATAAGAATAATGCAGGCTGTAAACTACTGCATTTTATAACTGTAAAAGACACTACTGAACAGTCACAGCTGCGTAGGAATTGTCTGAACACTCTATCTCACTTCCACAGTGCAGCATTTGGTTTTAACCCAGATTCCCTATGTGAGGAAAGTTTTCTTTTTCTTCTGTAGGTGTAAGATAAGTGTGTGCATGTGTGTGTGTGTGTGCGTGTAAGAAAGGAGAGAGGAGATTCAGAAATTCACAGATGAGCAAAAGCGAACAAAAAATAGAGGAGAAGCACATTCTGACCTCCTTCAATGGACAGACATGGGTCTCTAGCGTCATTTATCTAATCAAGCACACAGTACAGTACAATACTCTTAGGAAATATTGCTGCTAAACTATTGATATCCTTATGTATTATTGTTGTTTTCAAGAAAAACAGGTACATATTTTTAATCTATTTCTTTTTACCTAGGCTTCTTTAATGACAAAAGTCATTGCTTTCTCAAATAACTCATTAAGGTTACAGGTATACTGAACAGACTTTACAGAGGTAATATTCACTGACTATTGAAATAGGATAAAAACAAAACATAGCTTTAAAAATGTAAATAATAATTATTCTCTTTTTTCATATCCTATTCAAGAAGAGGTATCATTTTATATAATGGTACCAATAACCAGTAAAGCTCAGGAAGTTCAGACAGAGAGATAGTTGGTTTTTCTTAAATCCTTATAAATTATAGGTATGTTATTTATCTAAGTATATCTTGCTCTTCTTTTCGTATTCAACTAGCTTTCTTGTACTATAATTTTATTTGCATTTTATAAGGAGATTTGTATCAATCTGTACCTGAAAAATACTTTGGGTTGTATAAATTCTGCTCCATAACTACAAAGTAAATTTCCATAAATTTCTACTTCTAGCCTAGCTAGCTAATATTTTTTCTCCTTGTTCCAAATTACCTCTTATCATTAGTGATTTACTTTTTTAAAATCTCTGTTTCAAATGACCTCTAGAAGTAACAAAGATTAGTTGCATGCTGGCAGAATTACAAATCCAATGGACATTGAACTTGGGGTCTCATTTAGAAAATACACATCAAAGTTGCAGGATTTTCTAAGCTCTTTCCTGTCTGTCACAAGAAACTCAAGTTCTGGAAATCTTCCCTAATGCAATTTTTAAAAACATACCTAAAAGCTTTATAGATGACCATGCTTGTCGAATTATCACTGTGACTCAAATGATGTATTATTGAAAATGTGTAGGAATTCAGTGGGCCTTTGATATACTAGCCAAAACTCCATATACTATAAAAAGTCATCTGACCATCCAATACTGCTGATAATAGAAAAAAAAGCTTATATTTCTCTTCAGTTCATATTATTATTCCAGTGATCTAGCTCACTTACATTCTCAGCTTGTACCGTGAATCTTCGTTTTAGAAGTTTTATTTTTGTAAACTGAGTGCCATTGCTCACATCTGTAATCCTAGCTACTCAGAAGGTTGAAATTTAAGGATTGTAGTTCAAAGCTAGCCTGGGCAGAAAAGTCCATGAGACTCTTATCTCCACTACTATATTACCAAAAAAAAAAAAATAAAAGCAGAAGTGGATCAGTGGCTCAGGTGATAGGGCATTTGCCTTGAGCAAAAGAAATTCAGTTAAAGCAATCAAGAGTTTAAGCCCTAGTACCAGCACACACACACACACACACACACACACACACACACACACACACACACACACACACAGAGTTTATTTTTCTTGTTATTTTACTAAGTTCTAGATTCCCTCTTTGTTTTTTCCCTTTATTTAATTACTACTTCTCTTAAAATGAGTGCCACTGTTAAAAAATATAACTAAATGGAAAAGACTGCATTACATTTGGAACTGGTAAGAATTCTAATTGTAACATTTAGCATTTTATATGTGTGTGGGGGGGGTGCCTCTTTCTGCTAGTAGCCACCTCTTCCAGCTTTTTACTTTTCACTGTAAGTTTCACTTTTCTATACTGAAGTTTGAACTCAGTTTGTGCTTGCTAAGTGGACATTTTCCACATGAGACACTCTACTTTCCCCCTTCACTAAAATGTTTAAGTCACACTTCATATCATTTCTTCTCCCAAGAATTTCTTCATTTTTCTGAAATCAGCCATAGAGCATCAAGTTCTATTTCTTTGTGCAAATTCTTTCCCTGAGTCTCTTGATGGAGGGATTAGAGATCTGCACTTGATTTCATTGAGAATAAGATAGCTTTGGTTCATGACACAACTTTTGCTTAGTCCCCGGGAGGAATTCTCCAAGCAGTAGTTTTCTATCAAAATGTTGAATGGTGAATTAGAGACTCATATTAAAATAGGTACTATTCCCATGTTGGTCCATGAACATTTTGTATTTCTTGATTTCATTCAGGAAAAGCAGGCACCATGCTTCCTCCTTAAGTGGGACAATGTACAGCTAAGCTGTTTCATGAAACTGAAGGGTGGCCCAAGTGTCTTACATTTTGGCATATCACTTAAATTCCAGGTATATGGAAAGCATAGGTAGAAGGATCATGGTCAGAGGTATGCTAAATAAAAACTTGAGACAGTATCTGAAAAATAACAAATTAAAAAAGATTTGAGTTGTGTTGTTCAAGTGGTAAATCACCTGCTTAGTAAGTAACAAGCGCTGAGTTTAAACCACATTACCACAAAAAGGGAATGAGGAGGTGAGAGGAAAGGAGAGGAGGGCCATAGGATTGTGCAAGCACTGCTGATATCTAAGCTTCAGCAGATAAGGCTTCCTTGATCAGTGTTTGAGTGTGTGAAACACAGACAATTTTCACAACTTATTAGGACACTGAAATTTCAAATTATCTCCAAATATGTGTTGAAAACATTGCTAGATACATGTAATCCTAACAGTGTTACCTACATAAATGAAAATGTTACAATAAAACCCACTATTTTACACAAATGATATACACAGAAATTGAAAAAGATTTTAAATTACCTCCAATTTCTTAACTCTCGATTTGTTAATTGAACTTTCGGAAACAAAAAACAATTTAAAAGTTTCTAATGAAAGTGATTTTTTCCCCCAGTGGTTTCGAGGAAAAGAAATATACATATGTGGGAACTATAAGACTTTTTTTAAGTGAAATACCTTGTGAACATTTTCATATTAATTGAGTGATGTATTTAATATATTTCCAGTAAAAGTAATTTGACCTACTAAAGTGGTAATAAACCTTTGAGGATAGTGCTGATGGTAAGAAGATTGAACATGTGACAGACAGTATAAGATACATTCATTGAGAACGTACTTCAGTTTAAAGGGATGTTTGCATCATTTTCTTCACTATCTGGCATCTTAATTTGAACACAAGTTTCTCTCTTTTTCCCAGCAACCTATCCCAGTAAATATTATTTTATATGCTTAAGTATTGTATAAAACTTGAGCACAGTACAATTAGATAACTGTCATGGAAACCTAAGTGGCCTGAAATATTAGTAATATTTCTTCCTACTCTCAAAGACCAATTCACCAACAAGTCTACGGCTGTTAGTAATGCAGTAATGTACAGTTCCAGAACATGGAGTTGTAAAAACACCAAGTAGGATAATGTCACAATTATCCTAGGGGAAATTGTCACAATTCACTGTCTTCCTTTTCTTTTACAGTTCATTTCAATGCTTAGAATGACACTGATTTCTTGCTTTGGTCCTGGCTTGTATCTATCTGCAGCCTCTGATGCATGGGTTAATCACACTCAGGGGAAATTTGGCCTTCTGTTTAATTTTCTCTGTCTTTTATAGTCTTACAACCAGTGAAACTCATTATTGACATTTTCAATTTAATTATTAGGCAAACCTCTGGTGCCAACCAGCAAGAATAGGTAGGATATTGTGTGCAAATGACTTTCACATTTATGAACTGTACCACAAGGTCACTGAAGAGCATATTTTGTACACAAGGGCATAGATGTTTATCGATCTAATGTTTTTTGTATAAAGGCTCAGATGGTGTATTGTTTTATTTAACTAAGAAATAAGCATATGTCCAGAATTTATTCTAAAAATAAATGATTTGGGAGGAATTATGAGGTATAGACATATGCAAAATGAGAGTAGATTGTTTCCTTCCTGGTTTCTTTGCTTAGATACATATAACCATATGTTATATTCTGGAATTACCGTATATACCAAAATCTAAAGATGCTCAAATTTCTCACATAAAATGACACAGGGTTTGCTTATGATCTACGCTCATCTTCCCACATATTTATGTCATATCTATATTCTTTTAGCACTTAATGTATATGCTATGGAGAAAGTTGCCATACCTTATAGCTTAAGGAATAATGATTTAAGAAATTGCTCTTCCTCAGTACAGATTCCTTTTTGATTATTTTTTGTCTGTGGATGATTTAGTCCTGTGGATAAAAAGATCACTGTAATGTCAGCTCTGAGGATGTTTGTTATCTTCATTTTTCTCACCTGTAAAAATCTAGGCTATGCTGGGCATGGTCGTGTCTCACATTTTCTACCGTCCACCCACAAGGATCAAGTGGGGAACCCTCAGCCTTAATAGAACATTGTCCATTCTCAGCTAAAAAGCTCTTTTTATTTGCAACAATTAAAGAAAGTCCTCAACATTGATTTATTTTTTAAATTTCTTTATTTATTTTGATGAATGTTAAATAGTTGTAGAAAGGAACTATAATTCTACACATCAATGTATGTGTGAGAAATTCATCTTGATCAATGTTACCTTTCCTCTCAAACTTTGACACTCACCAAAATCATGTGCCTTAATCAAAAACTGTACCATTTATGCTCATTTTAACAATCACTAAAAGAAACCACAGATTCCCAAGGAACTCGTGTCTACTATACCACATTGTAACTTCTGAACTAATTATGCACATCTAGTCTACTATCTGTCATCTCCTCTACACTTGTTATTGAAATTTTCTGCTCTATTCTCTGAAACTTAATAAAACACTTAATCAGCATCTTCTCTGAAAGTTCCTTTAATCTCCATTAGCTAACTGAGATTCCAAGAGGACTATGTTTCCCTTATATTTTTCTCAAAAGTTATTTCTATATTTTTGTTCACAATCTTTCTAAATATAGACATGAATTTGGATTATCTAAAACTCATGACACATTGAACTTCATCATATTATATATATATATATACATATATATGTTTCTACCAACATACCATATTGTAGCTTAACAATTCCCATTCATTCATTGATAACATTGATGATATATCCTTAACTGTTCAGTATTCTCAGTTATTGGTGGTTTCAATAAGCATTGTAATGTTCACGCTGTTGCAATCCACTTAATTCTATTATTCCAATAATATGCTTCTCCAACGTTAACTTGCCATGGTTGAAACTGCTAACTCATTATCCATGTCACTCAAACTTAGATTCAGTAACAAACAATTCCTAGGTTTCATATTTTTTAAGCAAAAAAGTGTTCATTTCTCACAAATATTTTTATATGTCTTCAGGAAAATTTCTAGGTCACTTCTCTATAAGACATACTTTTATCAACTCATATTTTCAGGGTTGCTACATTATGGGAAGAGAGGTATTCAGACTAGAAATATGGAATATTAAAATGTTCCCTTCTAAAGAGTGTTGTCCAATCATATTCACAGATTGTCATCCAGATAACTCTCATCAAAGTTCTTTGAGTTTTTCAGCATGCTACCTCCAGTGTTTCACCTCATCAACATTTCAATCCATAGGGATTGAAATTCAGTAATCTGGTACCATTTTACTGTTTTATCTTAAAGATAGTATATCTTCCCTGTAAAAATAAAGTTTTATTTCTATGAAGTATTATTTCTTACTCTTTCAATATGCCCTTATTACTCTGCTACTCTTTCCATCTTCCTGGTTGCCTGAATGTGCTGTATTCTATTTACATCTGCTTTTATGTATTTCATGCTTTTTTTCACGTACAGAAAAATTTTTTTATCACATTTATCAACAGCACAACAAGCACATACTACATTTTTTAAATTAATTCTCCCATTTCTCTAGATCATTTCATTTCTTTTATTTCTTGCCACTTTCTGTCTTTACTCTCAAATACTGACTGCTCTTATGCTACTAGGGGAAGGGATGTGATCAGAAGATAACTCCTTCCAACTGACCACTTCTCATCTATTCAATCGCCATCTTCATCTGTATCCATATTCTTTGTTTCTAATCTATTTCTACAGATTGACTTTATTTGCCTCAAAGACAAAGCTATATTTGAAGAGGAGGTTATTTTATATGGTGGCATCATATTTTTTAAGCTATTTCTTTCTTTCTCTAGGGTCTACAACTTTAAATTTAGTTTTCCATGGCATCTTCACATTTAGCAGAAAAGGTGTTATTGCACCTCTAATGTAACTGGCAAATCCTGCTGGCTTAACTTTCAAAATATACTCAGAATGTAACTAATTGTCACCATCTCCACTGCTACTCTCACTTCCAAATTATAATCAATTCTTGCCTAGAAATGTTTGCTTGCTTCCCTGGGAGAGTTCAAAAGGATTCTCACTGTGTCCCTTCTTTGGTTTATTAGAAAACACCCATTACATTCCTGTTGCAATTCAAATAAATATACAGTCTTCTCCGCTTATCCTCAGAAGTTATGTTAAAGACCTTTGGTAGACTCTTTAAACCAAGGATAGTATTGAAACTTACATGAACTATAGCTTTCCTAAAGTCATGTACTATGGTATTGTTTAATTTGCACACACACACACACACACACACACACACACACACACACACAGATCAAGGACAATTGTAAATTTTCTAAAATAAAACATTTTGTAATAAATTGGTATTATTTATCTCCCATTTGTGTGTATGTGAGGTAAGATACCTTATTGTACTTTACTTATTATTCTTGATTATAGCTAGCTAAATTCTGACAAAATGAATCTGTGATAATGGACAATTAGTCTCGTCAGGTCACTTAAACATTCCAGGCAAGTTTTGTGCCTCAAAGTCTTCTTGTATATAAGTTAAATGAACTAGATCACAGTTTCACAGAGTTGGGCTTAATGTTTGATAGCAACAGACAACATGAATTTGAAAAGGAAAACTTTTAATAATATAATTTAGCATCATTAAGATCAAGAGTAAAGCTAAACACAAGTATGAGATAAAATTAATAATGCCATGACTTCAGTATTCATGAATAGAAATAAAATGTCCTTTATCTTTTGGATCTAATAATCAAAATAAATGTATAGCTTCAAAAAGAAAATTCACTTTTTGACCCAATACTTATATATAATATATATAAAATGAATTATGTTGGTACTGGACAGTATGTGTTTAGTATCTCAGGTTATTTCTAGCTTAGTTAGACTAAGTTGATGATCATTTACATTTTAACAGACCACTCAATTTAGTAGAATATGAGTATTCAAAGGACAATGTGAGCTAAAGAAAGTGTTTTAAAAGACTTTGAATGCTAGAATACAGGAATTGCTCAGAGAGTATCAGCAGTTTCAAGAGGATTACAAATGGGAAAAATAGGAAAGGTAAGTTTTATAGTTACAAAGGTATATGTGTATTAATTGACATCTCTATATTAAAAATGAATATAAAAAAGGACTCATAAACCAAATAATGCTAATAACTACAAGAAACAATGGAGAAATACTCTTCCTGCTAGATAGCTCTGGGAACCTAGCAACCTTGCCTATGCATAGGACATTTGGTTTATACAACTCCTTTTTGTAAGTCAGCAAATTTGTTGTAAATTCTTACAGCACCATTAGAAAACTAATAAGAGCAGAAAAAATGTCAAATTTTCTCCTTAAACTGTGAAGAAAAAGAAAGAAAAAATGTCATTGTGCTAAAAGTTGTATGACTAGTTTATGATACTATTTTAATACTCACCAGGGGCTGGAGCCTAGTGGCAAAAGTGCTTGTTTTGTATACATGAAGCCCTGGGTTCAATTCCCTAGCACCACATGTATAGAAAATGGCCAGAAGTGGTGCTGTGGCTCAAGTGGCAGAGTGCTAGCCTTGAGCAAAAAGAAGCCAAGAGAAGTACTCAGGCCCTGAGTCCAAGCCCCAGGTATGGCAAAAAAAAATAAATAAATAAAAATAAATACCAGGGGCTGGGGATATAGCCTAGTGGCAAGAGTGCCTGCCTCGGATACACGAGGCCCTAGGTTCGATTCCCCAGCACCACATATACAGAAAACCGCCAGAAGCGGCGCTGTGGCTCAAGTGGCAGAGTGCTAGCCTTGAGCGGGAAGAAGCCAGGGACAGTGCTCAGGCCCTGAGTCCAAGGCCCACGACTGGCCAAAAATAAATAAATAAATAAATAAATAAATAAATAAATAAATAAATAAATAAATAAATACCGGTATGGCTACTATGAAACAGTGTTACCCGAAATTGGAAAGAAATGTGGGAAAGACTCATTTAAGTACACAGACAATAGTGTAGAAATTTATAATTTAGGCATCATCTATCCTTTATCACTAAAGGAAATGTCTACCTAGTTCTGGTCATTTCATTTGTACATAAGCCTTTGTGTCTGTTGTTGCTACTCTAAAGATAAATGGCAAACGAATACAACAGTGATACTTTCAAGAAAATCTGTTGTAAACTAACTGTACAACTCCCGGGAAAGGTAGAAATGGGGTGAGGATAAGGTGAGAGAAAAATGAGTGAGAAAGTAACAAGTATGACAAGAAACGTGCTCACTACCTTATGTATGTAACTGTAACCCCTCTGTAAGTCACCTTGATAATAAAAGAATGTATAATTAATAATAATAAAGTAATTAGAATGCCTCCTCCTGCCCTAAATGTGGTTTAGATGTGTGGAAGGAGGATTCTACGCACATACCATGAGCAACAAAAGGCTCGTACTTATTTATGTAATGACAATTTCTTGGGAGAACCATGAAGACTTCCAGCCTGGTCCAAATTTTTTCTGATACTAAAACCAGAATACTAGCCATATGGTTTTCTAAATGACTGAGAAGTAGATGACCATTTCCTTGGTTAGTTGGGACCTTTGTTATTTGCATCTTCTGCCATTCCAGGAAGCATCTGGGTTTTGTTTCATTTCATTGTTTTCCTTTACTTTGTCTTAAGGTAGGTTTTCCAGTAGCAGCAGGAGGAGGAGGGAATAAAGGAAGAAGGCTTGAATGTCATCAACAAACGGTCATCAAAAAATGGGGTGGGCACCAGTGGATCACGTTTTCAATCCTAACTACTTGGGAGGCAGAGATCAGGACAATCCAATTCAACGATTCAATCTCAGCCATGGTATGCAACTTTTTTACTTTTTTTTTTTTTTTTTTTGCTCTTTTTCCTTCTGGGGTTTTACCCCTGATGTCACTGCTATTGATTTTGGTATCATGGGTATTGTATATATGTTTATTGGAACTAGGGAAGGGAAGGAGAACATGGAAATGGAGAGACAAATGGTAAAAGGCAAACTAATGCAAGAACAGTACTTCCAAAACTATCTGCCATAATCCAACAGTACAGCTCATGGGATGGGATTGGGGAGGGTTGAAAGAGGGAGAAAAATGAGAGAGGAGTTAACAAATTTGATAAGAAATGTACTCACTGCCTTATGTATGAAACTGTAACCCCTGTGTATCACTTTGAAAATAAATAAACAAACTCATGAGAACCTAATTTCAGCAAAGAGCTGGATACAGTTGTGCACACCTTCCATATCAGCAAGTAAAAAAAGCCCAAATAGGAGGATTTCAGTCCAAGCATGCCTGATTTTTTAAGACCCTGTTTCTAAACTGAGCAGAGCAAAAAGGGTTTGGAAACATGGTTGAAGTGATAGAATACCTGGCTAGCAAGCATAAAGCGAGGGCATCAAGTAACAAGACTACCACTAAGAAATGGTCAGAGTACTTCTCTCTCCACATGTACTACACTAATTGTCACATGTTTCCAATATTCATTAGTATGCTCACTTTTTTCCTTCTTTGAAAGTATTTACCCACCCTACAGTCTTGTCTTTGGTATAGCACCTTCTTCTGTCCTTTGGTTATGGCTAACTCTTCCAAAATCATTGTTGACCTGAGAGTTAATGAGGCCCAAGGAGACGGAGACTGCTCGCCAAAATCCAGAACTCTTTGGAATTTGAATATCTTTGTCATTTTGGTGTTGTGTTTGCACTCAAACTTGCTTACTTATCAGAAACACAAGTAATCTGTAATAACCTGGCTGATTGAAGCTTTCTGTCCTATTTGGAAAGTAAGTGTTGCTGGAAGGCATAAATATGTGCCAGATAAACTGAGAGGTCTCTGGGGTATAGGATTCCAATTTTGTAAAATGATGTTCAGCTACTATCTGACGCTACTCTGCTTTATCATCCTCAAAGATACCCTTGCCACTTTGCTATCCCATATAATAGCCATTCTATCAGATGAATGATAACATCTGATTGCTGAATTAGAAATGAAGGAAAACGTCCGATATTCTTCCAAGATTTTAAAATTGCCTCATATTGAATAAACTAGTGGTAAGGCTATCTGGTTGAATATTATGGAGGAAATGGTTGTAAGGACAATTTTGTCAAAACCAGCAAGCTAAATAGATTGCTTATGGAGTTGCTTGTTTGAGTACACGTTGTGCATATCAAGCTTGGTTTATACATTGCATTTTACATCACCACCCTTGTTCCTGTAAAACATTTTATTAACCTAAAAGCAAATAACTGACATTTTAATGTCCAACATCAGATTCAAATGACATTTATAATAATACCCAGTAAATCTATAAAACACTTCACTACACTTGCATAATTAAATTGGAAGGTATCAACAGTGATATAATATAGGTTACTTGAATGCTCCATTCAATTAGAGACAAGAGTTTTGTTCAATCTTTAAAATAGAACTCAAAGGAAATTGAAGAATATATTTACGTAACGGTAGTTAATTTACATATGTTTCCCCTTTTCGTGCCTAAAAGAGAATATATCCTATATGAGATTTGGGAAAGAGGGGAGGACATCAAGAATGAAATTTTTATTGTTGTTGTTGCTGTTCTGGTTCTCAGCACTTGAATTCAGAACCCAATTACTGTGCCTGAGCTGTTTGCTCAAGTCTAGTGATCAATAGCTCCATTTCTGGCTTTATATGGTTTATCATAGATAAGAATTTCATGGACTTTCCTCATTGGGCTGACTTTTAATGATGATCCCCAGATCTCAGCCCCCTGAATACCTAGGATTATAGTGTAATCCACGGGTGCTCAGCAAGAACACAATGCTTTTTAAAATTTACTTATAGTTATTACAAAGGCAATGTACATAGGGGTTACAAGTTACATAAGTCAAGTAAAGAGCACATTTCATTTTGAACACTCACCATTTCCCTCCCTCTCTCCCAGTTTTCCATTCTATCTCCACCCACAGTTGTATATTTCATTTGTAATAGAGTGTCTAATGAATAACCTGGCTACATTTAAGAACACAGCTTTTAATGTTGTACTTCCTCTTTTAGGATCAACTGATCTTGGACTGTTGATGTATAGTTAATGTACTTATACATATATGAACAATAATTTATTTTTTCTTATACTATGTATAATATATGTATATGCATACATATATATTTCTTTTATAATTTTCATCTTCTTGTTTTAGTATTCCTGTAGTTTATTCATAGGAATTATTTTTCTAGAAAATTTAATTTCCCTAGAAGATAAAAGTTAAAATATATAACCAACCCCAGAAATCCACAGTATTATTACACATAAATAAAATCATAAAAATTATATAAATAAAATAGAAGATACTGCACAGTGGATGCACAGGCCTTAAAATTAACAAACAAAAATTCAAACCAGAAAAATTATATATATATATATATGTAGCCATAATTCTTACAAATTGTTACATAAGCCCATTGTCCCTACAGTATTTCTACTTATTAGTAATATACTAAGTATTAATAATACTTTATATTGCATGGGAGCTCGACCACTCAGTAAGACTCCAGACTCTTTTGCACTGGTTCTTTTTGAGAGTCTTTGTAAACTTATAGAATGTCCCCCGGCTCGTACATAAGGTCTGCCCTTGGCTGATGATACCTGAGGGGTAGGCGCAGCACCTCCCACCTTAGTTGCATGAGGGTATAAAGACCCCTGAGAGACAGTTCAGGCGCCATTTTTCTTTCCTCTGTGGAAACTTGGCCTTGCCGGTTCTGCTGGTAATAAATTCTTTTGCTCTATGTGTCTTCGCCTATGGTCTGTGGTTCTTCTGGGATAATTTTCCTTTCAGTCTTCCTTCTGTTTAGGATTGCACAATCATCCTATGAAGGTTTCCCATGGGGGTAGGATGACAGACCCATGTTACACCATCCAGTTTTTGGTCTAGAGGGATCTTGTGAACTTCCATTTTAATCCTTTGGTCTGGGCTGGCCTCCTACAAGTAGCTTCAAAGGTAGATGGTGTAAGAGACATGAATTGTTGATGTGTAGCTGAAATTGTAAATATCTAAATTAAAGTATAATGTCACTGATCCTTTTTTTTTTTTTTTTTTTTTTTGGCCAGTCCTGGGCCTTGAACTCAGGGCCTGAGCACTGTCTCTGGCTTCTTCCCGCTCAAGGCTAGCACTCTGCCACTTAAGCCACAGCGCCGCTTCTGGCCGTTTTCTGTATATGTGGTGCTGGGGAATCGAACCTAGGGCCTCGTGTATCCGAGGCAGGCACTCTTGCCACTAGACTATATCCCCAGCCTGTCACTGATCCTTTTGACAGAAGCCTGTTAGCAGCCTGTGAACTACAGGTGTGTTGTTTATTATTAGTAGTAATATTGTTAATATTATTTGTTATTTCTTGTTACATTGCTTTATTTTGGATGTTCTTTCTATACTTCAAGAAGCAAGTTTTCCAACACATAATACCAAATTTGAGAGACACAGGGTAAAAAAAGAGAAATAACTACAAAAGCAATACTTGCAAAACTGTTTGGTGTAAGTGAACTGAACACCTGGGGGGGGAGGGAAAAGGGGGGAGGAAGGAGGGCATGAGGGACAAGGCAACAAACAGTACAAGAAATGTATCCAATGCCCAACGTATGATACTGTAACCTCTCTGTACATCAGTTTGATAATAAAAATTTGAGAAAAAAAAAAGAAATATACTACTTTATGTATGTAACTGTAACCCCTCTATACATCACCTTGATAATAAAACTAAATTAAATTTAAAAAAGAAAAAAAATAATTTGAAATTTTATTTTAAAACAACTATTGTTCTTTTATTTTCTGATAGAAGCATAATACTTGAAAACCATTTCAGAGGGAAGACAAGAAATAATACCCATTCCTTGTCCCTTATACTCCCTTCAGTCCATTTTCTACTTTTAGTGTCAAAGCTTGGCCATATTAACTTTTAGGAGCTGGAAAAATCCCATGAAAAATTTGTCCCTCTTGATCCTTCATTTGAATTTTCAAGATGTGGTCTGATTTACCCAGGCACACATCAGCCTACCACTGTAGGTCTGGACTTCACAAAGGTATCCTCAGTAAGAAATGTTTCATCGTAGATGCTCTATATATGTGCTCAACATGAATCTGGTATGATTTGAAGGACACCAAGGAAGACATCTACGATTAAAAAAAGTCATGCACTCATAGGGAATTTTGTAAGTTATTCTTTTAACATTTTCATCCCATTACATTGTGAATAATATTAGAAAAAGTAATGTTTAGTTGTCACTAATTTTATAATGCCACCAATAAATATCATCATTTGCCTTTATTATGGTATTATTCTGAGTAGTACTTGGGACATTTTTGGTGTTTAATTTGTCTTTCTTTTTTTTAGCAAAAAAATCTGACTTCTGCCACTCTGAGATTATGAGATAAAATAATGTCAAAAAGCTATGATCTTTTCTCATTCTTTAAATCAATGTCTGTAATTAAGACACCAGTCTCAGAGACACATTTCTTGTGGGGTGTTAGAGAACACATGTTTACATTTTTTTTTTTTTTTTAGATTTCTACCTCTCATTGAAGAAATGTCATTTTATTAATGAAGATGCTCCTTTACAGATAGTAGGGTTACATCCTGATAAGCCTTAAGGAAAAGATAATATAAGTTAAGATTAACACAATTAACTTATTTGAACAAATCTGTCAAATTTTTATTTATTTTATTTACTAGTTTTGATCATTGGGTTAACTGCCATGACCTAATATCAAAGGAATATCCTATTGTATGTTTTGCTGCCTGGAATAGATCTAAATATTTAAAACAGTTTCTATTGGGTAAGTATGACTTCTTCACCTTTCTTACACTGAAATACTGTGAATGCAATCCATGGTAAGCCAGACAGTGTTTGATCACCATGAAACTGTCAGAATATGTGGAGAAAAAACTTTAAAAAGATGCTGTTGAGCGAGTTGTATTTGCTTTATTATCATTTAGACATAAATTCTGGATTTTAGTTATCTTTTTCTATTAATGTGACCAATGGTTAGGTTTTATACTAAATGCCAAAATATTGAATCTAATATCCTTAGGCCTTGTGCAAAAGAAGAGATATTTGAAAATCAGAATAAAAAATTTAAAGTTAGCTATTTCCTTTATGTTAAAACAAAAAAAAATAATAATTGTATATGGTAAAACTGTTTTAAGGGATAAAGAAGAAACTCAGTAAAATAGCTAGTTAATGGTAAGTTAAATTACAAAATAAAAACAGATTTCCATACAAATAGCATTCTATCATAGGTAGTAATTCCTACTCCAGGTAGCATAAGGAAAATAAATAGCATATTTTTTTCCCTTTCTAGGAAACACAAAATATGTTGCATGTCCTTGCCTATATGGTTATCTATACAAAGTCATAGATTTTCTTTAACAATTATTTTATTAGAAATACAATTTCTTTTTTCCTTTTTCTTTTTTCTTTTTTGGTTGAAATTTTTCACACAGTTTATGATTTTTTAATTTATTTTAATCTTACCCAAAGCACAGCAAAACTATGTTTTAAGTCATTGAAATAAACATTTCACCATCAATTCTAGTCTCACATATGGATATACAGTACAAACTTTTTTATTAACAACTGGTAAAATCTTCTATCTGAATGATAGCTTTCATGTCTATAGATGTTAAAAGGTTGTAAAACACTTTTATATATGAATGCCCTCCACCACTAGTGTTGCTTCTGTGAAATTAGGTGCTTAGAGAGGTAATTCACAGACCTCATATTTCATTTTATAGATTGCTGCCAGCCAAATAATATAGTCAAAAGAAAAATATGTGTCTTTTTGAAACATAATATAAGTGATATAGGTTATAGCTAAAGTATTAATTTGTACTCCTGTAACATACACTCATCTCAGTCATATAGATTAGTTTTCAACATTTAGGATTAAAATTTACAAGTTTTATCTAACATGACTGATTAAAGGTAGTAAAACTTAATAGTTATTATTCACAAAAGGAATCTTATTTGCCAAGACTTTATCATATATCTTTTAAATAATAATCATTATGACTACAATTTTATAACACTTTTGATTATTGCTGATTACAAATGAATATAATTATATATTATTACAAATGTTTTCAATAATTTTTATTGTTTAGTTCTGCTAGAAAACTTAAATTTAGGAAAAGTGTGGCAATTTACTGCATGGTATGGAGCATGAAGTATTTGCCTTTATCTGGGAAACGTAAACATAGCCAGACTTCCTCTTTTTCTCTCATAAATCAGATAAAACATCTATCTATAGATAAATATCCAGTAATAATCCATGAGTCTTATCTGGGATTCAATATTAAAATGATCAAATAGGAAAAGTAAAAAAAAAAAAATTTGCAAACTAAACTCATCTGCCATTAATAAACCCCATCTGCCATTTTATGGCACATATACAAACTGCTATAGGAAGATGCCAAGACAATTTAGAATTTCCTTCGATGGGGCCTGAGCCAGAACTAATTTCATTCAAAGGATAAATGAGCAAAGTATTTCTTTGCCAACTGACAAAACGTAATGATTCATGATTAATGGATCCTTGTTTTTTGTTTTTTTTTTTCTTTGAAGACCTCCCCTTTAAGCATGGTAATACTGTAATCACTGCACGACAAGAACCTGAAACTTTCGAAGTGAGGGCAGCAAATCTGATATAAACTTTATGGTTAGAAATGGCTCATCATTAACACAGAGAATGATTGAAGATAGAAAATACTGTCTTTTGAAACTTATGAGTATGCTAAAAAGTTAAATATTTCTCTTCCCTAAATAAAAGTATTAAATTTTCTTTAGAACCAATTTTTTCTTTTGAAATACCTTTGCTCAGAAGATCAGATCTAATCCTTTAAAATATCCGTAAATTTTGTTTAGTCAACCACTTATGACTTTGTTTTTAATTATCAACTTAGAATAATTCTTTAGAAGAATTTAAAGGCTATCGTTTTGATGTTAGCTACAGAGTGAAATAGTAGCTTGTATACAAACAATTAAACACATGTACTGAAAACAAAGTAAAGGTTTTATATTTATGAATAATGAAAAGGAAAAAAAAGACTGAGAAGAAAATAAATCAATATCCTTTTTTTCTTTCTTTTAAACCATCTTTCCTGTCAATATTACTATCTGGTAAGGAAGTCCATTTTTCAGTACTCTATCAGAACAGTAAGATAATTCATGTGTTAATTACTTGATTTTCTTCTCTGACTCAGGACATCTGTTTATTTGCACAAACTATTAACAGGTTACAGAAAATATGAATGACAATTATTTTGTTACTAACTAGTGAGGACATTTTGCAAATTTATATCCAATGAAATGTGTTTATCACATAGTGAAAGGATAATGAGTTAGTTCAGTATCATTCATATTAATATGTTATGTATGTAAACTTTTTAATAAAATCCTATATTTAAGATACCGTATGTTTTGTATTTAAGCCAATAAAATCATGTATTTAAAAATATCTCATTAAACAAAAATAAAAAGTTCAGAAATTTATTGGTCAATAAAACTCTTGCCTAATTAACTTTCAATACTTATAAAATTTTACTAGAATATGATTCATTTTATATTTATCTCCGTAGATGATATACTTTTAATAATCAAAATAAAGTATAAACACAAACTACATCATAGGAGGAACCATATGAAACTGACTAATTTATAATTTCCTGTCTCTAAAAATGAAAGTATTATTTGTTCACATTGTACAGGGATTACTAGTTGACCCTCTAATTTGTGTTATAGGAGATTTTATTACTCAATATGTGTAAGTGGTTGTAATACTGGAATAGAACATACATTATTACCTATGAGGGAAACCATACAGTCCATGTTTCTTTGGGTCTGGCTCACATCACTTAGTATAATTTTTTCCAAGTCCTTCCATTTCCTTATGAATGGGGAAATGTCATTCTTTCTGATAGAGGCAAAGAATTCCATTGTGTATATGTACCACATTTTCCTGATCCAATCATCTACTGAGGGGCATCTGGGTTGGTTCCATATTTTAGCAATGACAAATTGTGCTGCGATGAACATTGTTGTGCTGGTGGCTTTAGTGTGTTCTTATTTGTGGTCTTCTGGGTAGATGCCCAAAAATGGGGCTGCTGGGTCATAGGGGAGCTCTGTGTTTAGCCTTCTGAGGAATCTCTATACCATTTTCCAGAGTGGCTGAACCAGTTTACAATCCCACCAATAATGAAGTAGGGTTCCCTTTTGGCCACATCCCCTCCAACATTCCTTATTGTTAGTTTTCTTGATAAAGGACATTCTTACTGGGATGAGGTGGAATCTCAATGGTGTTATGATTTACATTTTTTTATGGCCAGTGACATACAGCACTTTTTCAAATGTCTCTTGGCCATTCTCATTTCCTCACCACAGAAGTCTCTTTTTAAGTCTTTAGCCCACTTGTTGAGGGGGCTGTTGGTTTTTTGTGGTTTTGTTTTGGAGGAATTTAATTTTTTTAGTTCTGCATATATTTTAGGTATGAGGCCTTTGTTCGTTGTATGGTTGGTAAAGATCTTCTCCCAATCTGTGGGCTTTCTGTTTATCTTGCAAGCTATGTCCTTTGCCCTGCAGAAGCTCTGCAGTTTGATGCAGTCCCGTTTGTCCAACCTTTCTTTGACTTGTAGCATTTCTGGGCCTGCATTAAGGAAGTTTCATCCTGTGCCAAGGAGCCCAAATGTTTCTCCTACTCCTTCTTATAAGTGAAGTGAGCCAGACCGAAAGAAACATGGACTCTATGGTTTCCCTCATAGGGAATAATTAACACAGGTTTAGGGTAGTCACAGCAGAGGATCACAAGAGGCTAATAGCTATGCCCCTAAGAAAGCATAAGATGATGCTAAGTGAAATGAACTCCACGTTATGGAAACAAGTGTTTTATCACTGTTGTAATTACTTTCAACACGCCCTGTGAAACTGTAGCTTCTTTTGTTGATGATCCTCTTGTATCCCTTCATGTGGTTGCACTCCTGCTATCACTATCTCATCTGAATACATCTGTATATACTGGTATTAGAACTAGGGAAGTGAAAGGGAATATCAAAATCGAGAGAAAAAGGATAAAAGCACAAACAACTCCAAAAGCAATACTTGCAAAACTATTTGGTGTAAACCAGCTGAACAACTCATGGGGGAAGAGGGAACCAGGGACGGGGGAGGGGGGAATGAGGGAGGAGGTAACAAAAAGTACAAGAAATGTACGCAAGGCCTAACGTATGAAACTGTAACCTCTCTGTACATCAATTTGACAATAAAATAAAAAAATAGATTTACAAACCAAAAAAGAACATACATTAATCAATATGTTATTATTATGTCATCATCATCTTCAAAATTTTAACAAGAGCATTTGACAGGGCATGTGACAAGAGCATTTACCAGTACAAATCAAAGATTTGTAGGAAAGATTTATAGGAAATTGTAATTCCTCTATATATTACTTTGACAATAAATAAATTTAAAAATTCTAAAAAGAAATAGATATCCTCACCTGACAATTATAAACATGGATGTGAAGGCTCAGTTACTATGCAAAATAGATTATAATAGTATTTACATTTGTTCCTTTCATTTGGAAACAAGTTGAGATTTTATAGAAAAGAGATAAAGTCTGGGTTTGCCACATAGACAAGTCTAAGAAAGATGATCAGTTTTTCAGTTTTTCAACACCACTATAATTTATCAAATGGCATTCGCAGAAATTTTTTGTCCTCTGGACATAAACCTTGGGATTTTTTGTTGTTGTTGTTAATAAGTTGCATGCAATTTAACTTGAAATGATTTGAAACATAAAACCAAGCTTATTTTAATATTGTGAAAAAATATTTTTATCCAAAGACTATTATAAAGATTTTTAATTAGGTTGCTAGCATTAAAACTTATAATTAGTCTGGTACACAAATGGATAATGGAGAATGCTTTGTTTAAAGCTCTCAGCTAAAAGACACTGAAAGTTTAGATAAAAATTAATTCTCTTGGTCTGACTAGTATGAGCTAACATTCCTTATTGTTTATTCTTAATGTATAAAAGGGAAGTTATTATCTTACAATCAGCATTTCACATAGCTAAGTGACCTAGTATAGAGAATGCTTTGTGCTTGTGTTGTGTATGCTTGAACTAAGTGATAAAAAATTTCCTTTTTTCCCTGTTTCTAGTCCTTCAATGACTGTCCCCAACCCTAATCCTGAGTATACATGGAAAGAATTGAATTAGACATTTGACATTTTGATATTATTCTACTTTACCCTATACATTGAATGCATGAACATACACCAATTACTTTAAGTTGATTGTTAGAGTAAATGAACTATATTCCATTTCAAATATCCCTCCATTTTCAGCTACTCATTTCTAAATTTATTTAGTTTTGTATGATTCTTTTCTCATTGTTAAATTGATCATGCATCTATAGTATCATTTCAATTTCAACATTTCCCATACATTTTTTTAATATTTTTACCAATAGTATATTTCCTTATTTACTTTACAAGTTTACCTAAATACAAAAGAACCTGGTACCATTTTTGTTCATGGTGCTTCATTTGAAAAGCCATCTTTTGGCTGGGTGGAGAGATGGAGAGCTGATCGTTTGAATGACACAGATACTACTTCTGATAAGAAAAGCATCCAATGCATAGGCCCAGAACTCCAGGCCAAATGACAAAGTAAGCCTTCCCTTAAAAGCTTTTTTTTCCTCCCTGAAAGTTCTCCCAAAGTGTGTTCATAAAAAAGCCTCCCCAGGGGCACCTCTTTCCCACAGACATCAAAAATATACAAAACTTTCCTTTATAAGAGATTCTGGGATTGGGTTAATGCACTCTGAAAAAGAAAGATGGAGATTAAGAAGAGAAGAATTGTTGTGAAGAGCATGTGGGCGTCTACCCGTTTAGTAAAACTCACAAGGCCTTGACACACATCTTCTTGCTTTTTTTTCCCCAAAACTATATTCCTTTTTTTTTTTCTTTGTGATTTCCATCAGAACCCCTCCTCCCTTTTAGAATGTCTCTTTTGTTCACATGCGTGGTTGATCACATAACTGAGATTTAGCCTGAAGCTAAGTGACAGTGCATCCAAGCCTGGATTTTTCCATCTTCCATTTTCCATTCTGTGAAGATGTCTTTTTAATTTAGAGACTTGATTAGGGAAATGAAGTATTTCTCAACAATTACTTAATTCTTCACTTCTAGCAAGCCAAAGGTAAAGTAGTAAGCTTTGGTCGCACTGGCTAAATTTTTACATAAAATAAAACCAGAACACCAAAAGAAGCATTTATTTTGCACCTTCCTGCATGGAGATTTTGTGTTACTTTTAATCTTTTACCTGCTGCGAAATTTAGTTGCTTATTTATTCTGAATGCATGACATGGAAAGATACTTATGCTAAGAAATATACAAGTTAAGCCTCTTTGCAGAACTAACAGTACTCAAGAAGCATCCTGGTTATTGTCATTTAATAATCACAAGTATGAAAGCCAAAACTATTAGCACAATTAATAAACAATATGCTAATTATGATGAATGCCTAGGTTTTTGTTTATTAAAACAAAACTACTTTACTAAAAGCACTCAGTTGAATTTAGAGAATATAAACATTGTTCTATTTGAAGTGTTGCAATAAATTGATATTTTCACTGGGTAAAACTAAGCCTGGGTTGAAATACTATACTCACCACAGGGCTCATTGAAGAAGGGTACAAAAATGCTGAATATTTGCATTATTTCATTTATATATCTGAAGTACTCAGTGAGTATGGTCATTATGATCAAGATGCCAAGCTAGGTGCGTACATCTTCGTAGAGAAAGAAAAGTATTGCACAGATAATAATAACACTTTGTCGGCGTCAGAAATAATATCAATGCTCATTTACTTTTCCATTGTAACTTAGGGGAGCTATATCACTACACAGAGCTTGAAAGAAAACAGTGAAATGATATCTCTTTAGGTCTGAAATATTTTTGTTGGTGTTGTTCTTTAGTAACTTTGAAAAATTGTGAATTTGGCCAATCAGATTATTTAACTGTTCAGGGCTACCAATTGAACTATTTGGAAAAATGATATCTGAGTATTTGTGAAGAGCAGATGCATCAATAAGTGACCAGACATACTGACAGACCCTGACATTCCAAATCTGGAAATAGTATCAATGTAGTTTTTATAGGCACCACAGTTTACAGTACTTTTGAACCCTAGAGTATAAGTTTCAGAACAATATCTTTATTTGTATATAGCCGCACTGTCTTTAATAACACTTGGCACACAGGAAACAGCAAATTTGGGGTAACAAGTTTTAATAAAACTTGTTTCTGATCTTTAGTGTATTTTTGGTAATTATGAATATTAGCAGTTTAATTCTTTTAATAGAGCACAAGTACGAACTTAGACCACTAACACTTTTCTCCTTACCAATGGATGTTGTTAGGAAAAAATACCATTATAACAATAATTTCTTATAATGCCATTGTAATAAAACAAAACTAATTTTCCACTATTTTAATAACATAATGAAGAGGAATGCAGAATTAGTTTACTAAAACAATTCTAAAACTTTAAGCTTTGAATTATTGTTGAAATTCTCTGCATTTCTTTTATTGTTTACACAAAGGATACAGCTGGTTGTTGTTCATTTCTTCATAGAATTTATTGTCCATTCCTTTGGAAAAGTTAACAAGATGAAGAAATAAGATTTTCCAACTGGAAAAGGAAGTATAAGAATTAGGCAGTTCAATTTACCTCTTCATTATGTGTTCATGTGTATGTGCATGCATGTCACTGTCTATAGACATTCCTTACACATTTGAACAATTTTGAAATGTTCCTTTGCTTTAAGCTGTCACAGGGGGTAATTTTTTGTTTACTTTACTTGGTATACAAAGTACATTTGATTTGGTTTTGTCCAAAAAATAAAGGGTGAAAATTCAAAGCAAATGTATCTATTTAAGGACAGTTTAGCCAGAAAATATTTTAAAAAATACAAACAAGTTTAGTACTTACTTTTCACTTTGCTTCTCACACCGCTGTTTGTAGAACTCATTTTCTTTCTCATGATGTTTCTCATAGTAAGATTGGATATATTTTTTTGCTAATTCCTCATGTCCTTGACTCTTGTCTCCCATACAATGAAAGGTTATAAGTATCATGCTTAGAAGATTAACTTCACAGGGAAAGGACACACACATTTTTAGAGTATGTATTATTTTATTTATGTGTTTATTGTTTGTTAATTATTTTGGGGTAGTTGAACAAAAAAGTAGACATTTAATCAATTAGTTTATAAATACAATGCATCTTGATAAATGTTACCCCTCCAAACATTCTCACCCACCCACCATTCTCAACTCACCACTTGCCTTATTTTTATTATTTTTGTAGTGTATACATTGAATTCTTGACTCCATTTTCCCCTCCTTCTCCTCTTCGTCCATCTACTCCTTTTCCCTATACTCCAGCCCCCTCTTGCAAAGTACCTTTGTCCTGATGTTTATTTTGTTGGACTTGACTTAATAGAATTTTACTCATCATTAAAAGGAACAATATTTTATCATTTGTAAAGACTTGGAAATGGAAAGACTTGGAAAATAGATCAAGTGAAGTAAGTCAAGCCTAAAGAGACAAAGGTTGCATGGTTTCCCTTATATGTGGTAGGTAGAATTATCCTAAAACCCTATACGAAAATACACTGGGTAGAATGAAAGGGGTTACAAATATGTTAAATGAAATATGGTAGATTCAAGAGAGGACACATCCATTTGTAAAAGGATTTTGACATGATTAGTTCTTAGAAACATGTGATATACATATAAATTCATTGTGAGCATTGTGAACTTCTAGTAATTTTTACGATATGCTAAGATAACCTCAGGATATCTGTTAGTACTTAAAACCAAACAAAATATTTAAAAAATCAAAATATATATTACTATTCAACTTAACATTTTAGTCATTGGTGGAGGCAGAAGATAAATAATATGTCAAACTTCTCAATCTCTTGATATTGAAGTACACTTTTAGTGATAAAATTCATGCTATATATGTATTTATTTGTTTGCTTATTCTTTGCTTTGTGCAATGCACAACAGCACAGTAACAGTTCCTGTTTAGTGAAGATGCTATCCATATCTTGTATCCTCGTATTGGCATTCTGAATTGCTCTCTAGTATGTATACCATGACAAATGTTAAGTACATTTGCCAACAGTTTAAAGTCATGATGCAATTGGCAAAGCAAACTTGATAATGTATTTTAACAAAATTTCCTAAAGTGAAAACTCTATTAAGTTACATATGCCTAATAAATGATATCTTCAAAGAAGAAAGCAGTTACTAAAAAGCCTGTGTTACAAATCCTCACTTCTGAATGAAACAATTCATCAGTATCTCTTTTACTATGAGGCAGAAAGGAAAAACAATTTTTGCTAGAGAATCAAAAGCTGTAGTGTGTGTAAAGGAATCTTAGGTACATACATCATGCTTGCTTATGTCACATTCAAGCAGGTATGTCAGAAAGTTTCCAAGTAGACCTTTATTACCATAATTTAATAATCAATATTGAGAAATTTTCAATTTTTTTCTTCTACCTTTCCACCTTTATCTGTTTCTTCTTCCCTCTATTTCTTCTTGTACCACTCTGTACATGCTCATTCTGCCCACAGACATTGACTGAATGGGATAATTTTCTTTATAAGTGGAGGAATATATAACTGAATCATTGCAGTGTTAAGGATGGAGCTGAACAAATTTGTGCCTCCTTCAGTCAGACATAGGCAGTAAAGTACATATGACACAGTCCTTTTTTGTGGAAGATAAATATGATATTTGGCAAGATTTGGGGAAGTATTAACACTTTAGGACAAGGTATGAGGAACAGTGGTTCCTTGCTCATCAATTGGTTTTCAGTTTTTACCTTTGGCTGTTGTAACATCCCTTAATGGTCTATATTTCTACTTTATAAAGTCCAGAAAACAAGATGTATCCCTGACCAGTCAGTGGTCCATACTCAGGGGCCGGCTGAAACAAGGCCTTTATAATTCTGTTGCTAGATCTACTGAACATGGTTAACATACGATATGAATGAAATATGGTTGGATTCCCCATTCTGTTCAGTTCTCAGGCTCCACAATGCTCAGCAGGCAGTAGTCAATTTAGTAAGGTCTTATCCATCACAACTGAAAAGATACCACGCATTGACTTGATGAATGGAAGATAAATCATGAGAGGGTTATCCATTCAGGCAAAGCTGAATGACATTGACAGAGCCCTGCGTGAAAGCTCATTTTGTGTTTGCCTGTACAATATCTCATTTGTCGCAAGCTTCACTTGCCAATGATATCAGTGGCTTCCCCTGTATGTAGCTCTCTCTCTTTATTCCCTTCAACAAGTCACCCAGTTGAGACAATGGAGAAAAGAAAAAAAAAAAATACCAGGAAGACAAGATGCTATTATGGTCTGAAATTTTCAAGTTCAGAAATGTATTTCCCTCTTTTATTGACTACAGTGAAACTAAGTGCATAATGTATTTTGTTGTGTGAGAACAGATGAGACATCCTCAATAGAGAGGGAACTTAAATTATTAGTGGAACAGGAAGCATTCTTCCTTATATTCTTATTATAATACATTCAATTACTGCTGTTGTACTTGGAATTAAAATAGTAAAGTCTCTCGGTTTTATTGAGCACAAAGAATTCTAATACTGTTTTTTAAATGTGAAAAGTTTATTCTGATTTTTTTCAGTACTTACATTTTTGTGGCAGTTTGTTAAATATTGAAATTTAGTAGATGGTCTCTCTTAGCCTAGTAGTGAAACTCATACTATAATTTAACTTGGTTTTATAGAGATCACATAAATTCAAATGAAAGTATTTTCATCTCATGATAAAGGAATTTGCTGAATACACACACGATACCTAAATTGTTGAAATAAGATATATTCTAGTCCTGTTGCTTTACATTCCTGATAATAGTCATGACACTTAACATAACTCAAAATAGGTGGTCAAAGACTGACCATTTTCACTGATAATTTTCTATTATGTCTTCCGGTATCATTTTCCTACCTTTGAATTATATATATATATATATATATATATATATGTATATATATATTACCATATATATAATATGTCACATACATAATTCTATATGAAAATGAATAATATATAATACGGATAGAAACATATATATACAGATATATATATCTATATACACATGTGGAAATAAGCTTTTACAAAATAAAACATTTTATTTCTTTTTCCAAATACTCCTGCATAAACTGGATTATTTCCCTTATTCTTCTCTATCATATGCTTAAATATAATAACGTATGGAACAAGAATATGATGAGCAATCAAATGTATTTGCAGAGTTTTCAAACTCTTCACAGTCTACCATTAAGCCTTGTTTCTCCATAGAAATGTATTAACAGGTTTTGAAAAGTTAGTTGTTGTTTTTTTTTTTTTTTTTTTTTTTTTTTTTTTTTTTTTTTTTTTTTTTTTTTTTTTGGCCAGTCCTGGGCCTTGGACTCAGGGCCTGAGCACTGTCCCTGGCTTCTTCCCGCTCGAGGCTAGCACTCTGCCACTTGAGCCACAGTGCCGCTTCTGGCCGTTTTCTGTATATGTGGTGCTGGGGAATCGAACCTAGGGCCTCGTGTATCCAAGGCAGGCACTCTTGCCACTAGGCTATATCCCCAGCCCAAAAGTTAGCTTTTTTGTATACAGTCTATATTCAACAAAAAGTTTTCCCAGAGATAAAGCAAAAATGTTTTGTGAAAAGTATTAGATGAATTCTTGGAGGGAAATAATGATATCACGTAAATATGTGAAGTAGTGGGTATGTTCATTTTTATCTTGGTATTATTTCACAATACTTAATACTAAATCTAGAAAGAATTATTGCTAAATAAAAATATTTTTTCTATCATTGTGGTATTGAATACACATTTATGGAAGTATCATGAAGTAAAATTGAATACTGGCGATGTGTAGGATTATCTCTCTTTATTTCTATATACTGGATTTTCTTCCTACCCTTGCCACATCTGTTTCTCTCAACTTGTTAGCCTGTATTTTCTTCTCAAGTACCCTTTGAGATTTTTGGCTTGTATTTTTAATTTTAATATCTTCTTTCCTTTTAGATGATTTTTTTTTTACTATCGAATGCCACTATGATCATAGGCATGCTTTTATTATGTCTTATTATTTTATTAATTCCTTAGGCAGAAACTATATGGGCTAATTATAGCATGATTTTTCATCTAATTTCTAAGTAGATTTTGGACAGATATGGTGTTGCATGCCTGTAATCTCAATCAGTAGTAAGGTAAAGATGATAGGATCATTGAATGAATCCAGTCCAGGCAAAAATATTCAAGAGGCAAAAATATTCAATGAGTAGCCAGTTACTGTGACATGTGCTTGTTATCCCAAAATCATGAAGAGGCAATTAGGAAGATTACACCTCAGGGTAACTCAGGCATTTAAAAAAAAAATCTATCTTAAAATAAGCCCCCTCAAAAAAAAAAAAAAAAGATGAAGGTAGCTCAAGTGGTAGAATGACTGGCTAGTAGGACTCTCCTACAAGAATAATAAATAAATAAACAAATATCTAAGTAAATACTAACAATGTCCCTATTTTGCTCCAAAGGAAACATTAGGTCAAAGAGAATTATACAACCCCCAATTCCACACAATCTTCCTTCAAAACACACATTCAATAAAAATTAAGTAAGAAAACCTAAACTCATTTGTATTACTTCTTTAGTATGGCTTGTGGTGGATTTCTACTCAGTGCTTACTGAAAAGAAAACAGATTTTTTCCCGTAATAATTATATTATAAAATGTTATTTATCATCTGTGAAGTTTGATATTATATCATAATTTATGTCATTGATTATAAAAATTTTCCTGTACACATCCTCTATTTACCTTCGAAAGTTTTCATACCTAACATTGTTTAATTTAGGGGAAAACCATTTGTATAAGTACTAAATAATTCTGTGTCTATTACATTTAGTGAGTTATGAAGTGATTTGATTAAGCCTATTCACTATATTAATAATACATTACATGAAGTTTGTCATATGCAGAATATTTAAAAATAAATTTTACAGTATACAACAATAGCCAAAACAAACAGCTTAAACATCTTACTCATATATAATTCATTGTTTTATGTAAGAAAGCCTGAAAATGCTCCTGGGATTAAATATACAATTTCAAACTTCAGTTTTTATTTCCTAATTGCAGAGTGATGGTTCTAATTTACCGTGAGGAATCAGTTATCAGTTATTAATATTCAATTAAGCAATCAATATTTTAGTTTAGAAACACTATAAATTTAAATTCTTTATAACCATGAAAGGAAGAGTTTCAGAAGTAAATGTATATTTCAAAATAAACGATTAAACAAACAGGGCTTTTGAGACTTACTATTTAATTCAACAGTTTAGATACATATTTTAAAGAATTTTGCAAAAAATTACCTCTAAAAATACAGATTTGATATCTTCCATAGTAGCTAAAATTGTACAATTGAATAGCATCTCTTGGTATTACTATATACGCAATGTAATTATGATACAGAAAAGCAAATTATGAGAACTATACAAATAGTATAGTTAGCAAATGAACTAATGATGATTTAAAAAGTGAAAGCCATGTAGAGAAGTTAAACATTGTCATAATTAAACTTTTAGGTCCAAATAACCTCATGATTTTGTTTCACTGACTTAAATGAGTTTATAATTAACATAACTGCAATTTTCTAGATAATAGAGGTAAACTTTTTAATCTTGATTCCAATTGTAATAACAAAAACTGTGAAAATAGTGTTTTAAGATGCTAAGTGAAATGAACTCCATGTTATGGAAATGATTGTTATATCACAGTTGTAACTACTTTCAACGTCCCATGTGTATCTGTAGCTTCTACTATTGATGATGTTCTTGTATCACCTTCCTGTGATTGTATCTACACTATCTCTGTAATCTTATCTGAGTATATTGGAAACCGTGTATACTGGTATTCGAACTAGGAAATTGAAAGGGAATACCAAAATTGAGAGGCACAGGGTAAAAAAAGAGAAACAACTACAAAAGCAATACTTGCAAAACTGTTTGGTGTAAGTGAACTGAACACCTCAGGGGGGAAAGGGTAAGGGGGAGGGTGGAGAGGGTTATGAGGGACAAGGTAACAAACAGTACAAGAAATGTTTCCAATGCCTAATGTATGAAACTGTAACCTCTCTGTACATCAGTTTGATAATAAAAACTTTTAAAAAAAAGATTTTTAAAGATTTCAACTCAAAATGCTGAAATATTTCTTTCATGTAATTATTGCTGCACAAATGGAAAACATATCTTTTATCAACTACCTGTGTTTTGAGATCTTTTCCTATATGTAGTCAATACTAGTAATACATAAAATACATTTAGAGAGTCTTTTGATTCTATGCTCATTTTTACTTATAAAATATGAATCTAATCTCAAAAAGTCACAATATTTTATTTATGGTAATTAATAGATGCTATAATTTCATATAATCATTTGGTCATGGTAATTAAGGAAATTTTTAAATGAATGGATTGAAGATGATTATATCATACCATTCTAAATTTAATTTGAAATTAAGACTGGAATTTAATGTGAAAATTTGTGCTCCAAACTTGAGGCAAGACTCTATTGCTTTATTTTTATTATGAGTATATATACTCATTATATATATATATATATATATATATATATATATTCTTTCCACAGAGGGGAAAAATGGTTTTCCAGGTTACTTGGTGGGCATCAAGTATGAAAAGTCTACTTAACATTGTTAGCATTAAGTACCCACAATATTTTGTTTGGAACCAAGAGTATATGTTTAGAAAACCAAGGATGTTCATGATTACAGTCGCTTGGGATTAGGCCACTGAACTGAATTAAGTCCAAGGCAGATTTTAAATATTGCAGCACCATTTTTCTGTTTTACTAAATAATTGGTAACACTAGATTACATGATTTTCGAGCCCGGGAGTTGCTGTATTTTCATAGGAAAAAAGGTTCCTTTCATTCAAACTTAATAAGCTTGGCCAATATCAGCTTTTCTCACATCAGCCCAAGTGTCACATTTGGGCTGGGGGAAGCTTGTTAGCAGTAATTACCAGCAGTAGGTTCTATTATTTGCCAACGTAATTTTCACTGCTAAGTACCACCAAAACTGCCTCAAGCCTTTAATTTTTTTTTCCCTTCCTCTTGCCTTCCTTTGCTTTCTTTTAAGTTAGTGCATTTTCCCATGATACTGTTCTCTGTAGTGTGGGACAAGGCACAGGCTAGGTGCTGGGTATCAATGTGCTCCTGAGACATGGGGTCAGGCCTAGGAAAGCCTTTCACAAACAGAGCCTGAACTCTATTAGAGATGCAAATCCACTCTCTGAGTAAGGATTGTTTCAGCCACATAATGGGGGCGAAGAATTCCACAGCAGCTCCCCTTTCAGCATGGGTCCTTTGTCTGCATCTTAGCAAATTTCAACAGCCTGTTTAAACTCCAGCTATTGTCCCCTTGGCTTCATTGATTTCTCTGCCTGCCACTACCTCACAATGGGCTGATATGAACATCTTTGTTAATGCTTTTGTACTGTATATCAGAGTAATGTTTCAGCAGATTGAGGCCTAGGAGGAAGAATTAAACCTGTACTACACAGAGCATGATGAATTGCAGGATTTACATATCATTTTGAGACTTTGGGGATGGGGGTCGTCATTACTGAATGCTATTGTGTCTCCAAGGATGTTGTCCTGAAGACAGAGTGACAGAAAAGGAAGTGATTTAGATAGTCCCTGACAGCTTAATACACAAAGTACAGACAAATGGTGGAAATTCACAGACTTTCTATCCTTTTCCTATACATACTACCTTTAATTTTGATGCTCAATGGAGTTCATATTAAGGGACTTGATGTGATCATCTCATTTTCTTTCAAAATCGAAGTAGCACAATAGTGAATATGGCTATTTTAGATATTTGGCTGATATAAAAACTTGCACTACTTTGAGGATTCATGTTGGAAGAAAGTTTCCCATTCTTACATGTTGTAGTAATTTCTGAGGTATCTAATCGATAAAAAATCAAGTCATTTTTATTTATGTTAATATATTATTTTCTAAAGATGTACTCAGTTCATCATCTAATTGATAAAATAATTTTCTTTCCAATATTCAAAGTACTGGTATATGATTTAAAAAGTGAGGTTTAGTAGTGTGTTAATAAATGTTCAGTAAGGGCTGGGATGTAGCTCAGTGGCAAAGCGTTTGCCTGGCAAGTGCAATGTCCTGGGTTCAATTCCCCAGTACCAATAAATAAATAAATAAATAAATGTTCAGTAAATTTTTCTAGATGAAAAAGAAAATGATATGTTGGACTTGCTGATTTCTTGGGTGCACTGACATTTCTTATGACCAGTTTCAAGTCGCCTTCACCAAAGGCTGAGTTAGGAAAGGAATATAACTGACTGACTTCCATGAAGTGTACTGGCAAGCAAAAAACTGACAATGTCATATTGCTTTTTGTACCATTGTGCTATAAAATAGCTTCCTTCTCAAAGATAATCCTTCACTTGGATGAATGATGTTATAGAAATGTGTAGATGGCACATAATGGTGCTTAATATACTGTAATTATAGTGAGTTGTCATTGAAGAAATGCCAGTTTTATGGTTGAAATAATTTATGTGTAAACTATGTTTTTATGTTTTCTTTTAATTTTTAACCAGTGTCTTTCAGCTGTGTATGGTATGTGATAGGCATTAAAATTGAGGGGTAGAAACAAATCTGAATAGACTCATTGGAGCTTTAAGTTCCCAAGAGGTGGACAGTTGAAACAGAAGTATCTTTTTGTTGTTGTTTAAAATTTCTTGGTTAAAATAAAAGTGCATTGAATGTATTTTAGTGATCATATTTTTAAAATAGAAAATTGCAACTTCTTTTTGTAGGTGCGTTGATATAAGGACCCTCATAGGTATGTATTTGTAAAATATTATAAAATTAGGAAAAAAGCTTTTAAAAAACTGCTATATTTTATATTTCAAAATTGACTGATCTATAAACCTCTGAACACAAAGTGCAGTTTCACACTTGTGTATATCACTTCCGTTTTTCTGCCTCAACTATGCTTCTATTATGCTCATAAATTCTTCCATGAGCTGTCATTTTCTTTCTGTTGAGAAAATCCTGTTTTGATACATAGTTTATACTATTTGGATATATGTGTATATGGTATGAGTTCCTTCAGAAAAATTCAATGTACTATTGAGCTCTCAATCATTAAACCATAGCCTGTTATCTGAACAAACAGGAGCTGAACTCAAACTCAATGAATTAAAATATTGGTTTATTTTCCATACTTTTGTCTTTAATTTTTTTGTATTGATTCCTGGCTCATTTTTCTTTCCAATTTCAGTAAATAATCCCCAAATTTCGCTGTAATATTGTCTGACTAAATTTTAACATCATCAACCAACTTGCCTTTATTATCTGTGTTTCCATTTTCTCAATTTGCATTCCCTTCTGACAGGGCATATCAACTGCACTGAATGACTGTAATAGCAGTTCTCTTAATGCTTAATATTCTTTTCTTCTATCATGTCATTACTATCAATCTGTGGTTCCTTTCAGCCTTCACTGTTTATATTCTTTGGAATACGCTTTGCAACTTAAAATGCAGTACTGTTTAACCAACTTTTCCCCATTCTTTTGACTTGGTTTATGATTCTTTAAAATATAACAAACTATCTATAGTATCCATACACATAAGATTGACAGATTTTATTTTATATATCCTCCTGTCAATGCCTGTCTTTTGAAGTGTGAGCTGTGTCAGAGTTCCTTATCCTGAACTCAGAAATATCACTGTATAGCAATTTATTATTTTCCTTATCATTTTTAGAAATGAGTTTGTGAGTCAACATGTTGATCACCTTATCATAATGTCACATGCCATTTGCAAACAAGTCTTAAAAAGAACGTAGGAAGGACCTGCTGTATTTACCCTCAAACAATTAATTTGATAGTCTTAAAGATAAAACACAAACCTAAAAAAGAAAATATATGAACAAAAGTCTACATGACTCCAGGCCTTAGGATTTATTATTAGAGTTATAAAGATATATATATAGGCAAGCAAAAATGGATATTAGGTTTTCTTAAAATTTATTTATACAAATGTTTTCTCTAAACCCATATTTCCTTGCACACCTAGACTATATAATTTTTCTTATACCAGTTTCTAAGAAAGAAAATTAGGGCTCCTTGAAAAAAATGACTGATTTTAGGGCTGAGGCAGACATATAAGGTAAATTTCCTCTGGAAATAGCTCAGTTGGGAAGTTCTTCCCTAATGTCCTGAACACTCTTGGTGTGATGCCAAGCATACACCATGCACACACATGTTCATGTCCCACCAAGGAAAAGGCAGCAATGGGAAACCATACTTCTTTGTCACTGGGGACCACTTGTTTCTGGTGGTGGTAACTAGCAACATCCTAGAGACAAAGCACTTTGATCTCAGATTTTGACTACTGCATCATGCATCTCCCTCCAGACCAACACTTCTGTTTCTTATATCTGATATAGTATTGATTTTTTGGAGGTTGGTTACTTCTAAGTTCAGAAGATCACAGTATACACCTGAACAATATGTTAAAAAAAAAAAAAAAAGTGGAGCCAGCATTGGTGGCTCATGCCTGTAATCGTAGCTATTTAGGAGGCTGAGATCTTAGGGTCACAATTTGAAGCCATTAGGAAAGTCCATGAGACTTTAACCACCACAAAACCAGAAGGGGAGCTGTGGCTTAAAATGGTAGGATGCTAAAGAATATATAGAATATATGTTTGTACTTGCACACACACACACACACACACACACACACGTGTGTGTGGGAGGGTCAGTTTCTCTGACTTCTTCCAGGTCTTCAAGTCAGGGCATATTTTTTTAGACTTTACTCTTGAGCCATAATATAGCACCTGCTAATATTTTTGTTTTCTATTAATTTCACAGTTGTGTAACTGCTAGCTTTCAATTTACAAATATTTATTAGAAAATTCATGCCTAGGTTATACTTACTGTGCCTAGTTTACAAATAATTTCTAATAATATAGTTGGATTAAGTTTTTCTCATTGAAATACAACTAGTTCTCAAGAGGAGATTATTTTATTATTGAAAATAAAAACACATAGAAGAAAAAGTGCCTAAACATTTCAAAAAAATTATTGCCTAGACAAATTCCTCTTATGTAGCCCAGATTATCCCTGAACACCTAATCTTCCTGCTTCGGCCATCTGTGTGCTAGGAGCACAGACACATACCATCATGATCAAGTCTCTTACATTCTTGACATGGATTTTATGTTACTTTAAGTTTAGTTTAAAAGATAAATACATTGTATCATAAAACTATGTTATAGAAAATAAAGAAAAAAGAAATGCATGACATTATGAGTACTCTTATCATTAGTTTGTAGTATAGTAGCTTTTAAAAAACTTTCATTAATGCTCTTTATGCTATAGCTAAAATATGGAACCAACCCAGCTGCCCCTCAGTAGATGAATGGATCAAGAATATGTGATACATATACACAATGGAATTCTGTGCTTCTATCGGAAATAATGACATTACCTCATTTGTAAGGAAATGGAAGGATTTGGAAAAAAAAACAACATACTAAGGAAAGTGAGCCAGACCCAAAGAAACATAGATTCTATGGGATCCCTCATTGGTAATAATTAGTTTTAAGTCTAGAATAGTCCTGGCAGATGATCACAATAGCTCAATAACTATGCACACATGACCACATGAGTCTAAATGAACTCCAAGATGTGGAAACAAGCAGTTTTTCATTGTTATTGTTATCTTTAACATACTATATGAATTTTTTTCTTTTGTTTATCTTCCCTATGGTTTATACCCTGTTGTCATGGTATTTGTTATTGGAACCATGGAAATTGTATATATGTTTGTCTGAATTAGGGAAGGGAAGGGGAACATCAAAATGATGAGAAAAAGGGTAAAAGGTGAAATAACACAACAGCAATATTTACAAGAAAGTATGTTGTAAACTATGTGCACAACCTGGCGGGGGGTGGGGAGAGGGGAGATGGAGCGGAAGGCATGTGGGAGATAAATGAAGGGGGAGGTAACAAGTATGACAAGAAATATACTCATTACCATACCAATGTAAGTGTAACTCCTCTGTACATCACCTTGACAATATTTTTTTTAATTCTTCATGATAGAGGGTACCTTTAAAATTTTTGTTTACTGTTCTGTTTTGTACCCTACCACACTGTACTGCTAAGTAGAGCTTGCGATTTTGATATGCTTATATTGGTCATACTATAGTATTTTTTAATATATGAAGAATTATTGTTACTACATGTACACAAACATCTGTTTGGGACATCTGAATTAGTATTATATCACATGTAGAGAACAAGAAAGCTCAGTTACTGAAATGGGCACTGATGGCTCAGGCCTGTAGTCCTACCTACTCAAGAGGGTGAAATCTGACCATAACTGTTCAAAGACAGCCTGAGCAGCAAACTCTCTCAGACTCTTCTTTCCAATAAAATACTAAAAAAAAAAAAAAAAAAATGTCTCTGTGGCTCTTGTGATGTTGGCCATGAGCATAAAGAATCTCAAGGACAGCACCCAGCCTCTGAGTTAAAGCCTCAGGACTGATGGGGCGGGGAGGGGGGTAGCTGCTGTCTTGCTTTGTTGATATTAAGAAATATGAACAACCTGTAAATGTCAGTTCTACACACATTTGCTAATATTTGCATTGTTCGACAACTTAATGTAGATAACTTCAGTCTGTCTTTTCAATTCATTCTCCTCAGGGTTAGCATTTTTAATGCTGCTTATTTAGCAGAGTTTTATGAAGCTATCTTGGCAGCTGATCAGAAGAGGAAGACATAAAATTCACATAATTTTCTAACCTTGTTCTCGTTCCACAGACAGATCTTCCCTTAAGGACCAATTTCTGAGAATCCAGACACCTGATTTCTTGAAGAGAACCCTAAAGGAGAACTCCTAATCATTTTTAGTATTCCCATAAAAATGAATATGGTTTTAAACTTTATAAAATGTCATTAGTATTCTTCACACACATACACGGCTGAATATTTGTATAAATAATAATATGAAAACACTTAGATGTTTTGAGCAAAATATGCAGTAGAATCTTGTAACTGAAAAAAAGGCAAATAGTACCCCTCTCATAATATGTAAATCTTTAAAGTTGCTCCTGCTTTAGGATAAAATAGATCTTGTATTATGCAGGTTTATCTCAAATACTTCATGCCACTTCCATAACCAGAGTACCAAGGGGCTAGTGTTAAAAAGTTTACATCAAAATCTTATGGGACAACTTAACCTATGTGCATCACTGTTTCTTTTTAAAATGAAAAAAAAAATCTCTATTATTCTGCAGTGGTTCTCTTGGTACTATAATTCCAAATAACATTGGAATGGGATATATGGTTTCTTACTAGAAAATAAATCTTTCAGAAACCTGAAATGGTCCTTTTAAAACGTTCTAAATTTAGGAAGCTTAAAAACCATGATAGCTGATTATTGGTTCTGCCCTGAAGAAGATGAGCTTACTTTGAGGGAAAACATAATCTTCTTAATATTCATGCTACATGGAATTCTAAGTGCATTTAAATGAAATGATTTAAAACTAGATAGCCATTGAGAATTTAAGTGGATTTTATTCCAATATCTTTCCTCTGAAGAATAAGACTATAAGTTGAAACTGTAAGCACTCTCCCTGAGCATGAAATAGCAAAAGAAATACAAACAAGCCCAACTGATAACAATTTGAGAACCACATGTGTTGTAATGGTTCCCTTTTTCCTGAAAATGTTTCTATAATTTTATTTATTTTTCTTAGAGGAAACAGTTATATATAGGTGTATTGAATTGTAATGCAGATCCACACAAATAAACAAATGACACACTCCTATTGTGTGAAATGAAAAATAGTTCATTACCCTGGTAGAGGTCGGTGGGTAATTTTTCTATGTGAGCCACTAAGTGTTCAGATCAGAAGGAGAACATTAATGAAACAGATTCAGATTCACTGTTCATGGATATCCTACCATAGTTGGAAGCTTATGACATTCACAAACAACAGATGATCCTGAACTTGTAGAAGCTTTACATAACTTTTTGGGTTTACAATCATGTAAAATAGATTTACATTCAGAAGACCCTGTATTCTGGATGTTCATCTCCTACACTAGTGAGCTGTGGTGGGCAGAAGCAGGAGCTGCAACTCCAGGTCAGCTATGCTACCATGAGGAGAAGTAGTTTCTCTTCTGTGTGGCTGGGGACTATATTTTCAAGTGAGGTGTATTAAATGAGATTTTCAGTTGTAAATATGTTCAGTTTACAATGAAATCACAGGGACATCATCCCACTGTTAGTCAAAGAGCATCTGTGTTTGCAATGATAAACATGCCTGCCTATGACGGCTAAGGAAAATGCACTGCAGACGGGATGGGTGAGAGCATTTAGCTTGGAGAGTAGAACCATTTGTGGAGCAACTGACCTTGGGTTTGGTGCTTAAAATAGAGGCAATGTGGGATTTTGAGATGGGGTGAATATACGGCATGAAATGTGAGGAATGAAGTGGGCCAAATGAAGGAAGATGTTTATTCCCAACAAAACTACAAGAGTCACTACTTAGTTCCACATTCCTTGAATTTCAGGAGAGTATGGTTAGCAAAATTCCAATTCTTAATTAGAGTGTACTGTGGAGACAAAGGAAAATTTGGTGCTTGGACTGAGAAGAAACTTCCACACAAGTACTGGTTATTCTGCAGTAATTGTTGTAGGTTACCAAAATTAACTGTTAACTACACTGATTGTTTTATTAGAGGAAAATCAAGGCAGAGAAATTAGGCAAACTACAATACAGTCTCCAATGGAAAATATAATGATAGTCTACTTTCTTGCAGCATAAGAAAATCCCAGCAAAATTGGAGCTATGACAGCCTGCCAGAAATGACAGTGAGTAGTCAATGAGTGGGTATAGAGCAAATGAAGCAAAGGTGGGGGGCGGGGAAAGACAATTGCAAGACTTTACATCTTATAATTAGGAGGATATTAATCTCCTTAATAGTCAGAAAAAAGGAAACATTTTGGAGAAAAGTGATAAATTCTTTTTAGAAATTGCAGCTATATGCATTTGCCCTTCCTCATAGCAGACACCATAGATGAATAAAGGAATGAACAAAATTATATATGACAATACTATCTTCTTAAAATAGATTTAAAAAGTCATTAAGTTCCTAGGTGTTAATGAATCCTAGATTAATACATTATAGATATCATGTTCACTTAACCACGAATAATAAAGTTGTATATGAAAGGACAATGTTTTCTCTACACAGTTCTGACTTGTCTGAATCTTACCTTAATCTGGAAAACTTTGGGTGCAATCATGTAAGTGCACTAAAGTAGTTACAGGCATAACTATTGTTATTTTGACTGAACATTCATTATCCTCTAAATATCCACTACCTTACATATATAACTGTAACCCCTCTGTAAAACACCTTGACAATAAAATTAAATTAAAAAATAACATCTTTTGCTAAAGATGATCTTCCTAATATTAATATAATTTGCCAAAAAGAAATTAACTAGTGAACAGAAAGTATGTATATCCCCATCAAAACCAAATAGGCAAAAAGTAAATGTTTATTTAACATTTTACTTTTTGCTTCATAAATTCCATATATTCCTAATACCTTAGGACTGTACCACAAAGTGACATTAGGTGATTCACTGTGCCTTCCCAGGTCCAAATGTTTATGTTTCTAATATAGAGATAAAAATATATGCTCAATGAACTGTTGTTGATAATACATTATATAACATGAAATGTCAGCCCATTTTCTTTCTGGATGGAGCCTTTATTATTTCATTAGTAAGTACTCTATGGCCATCTCCCTAACTCCATGTCACATTTTTCATATTCAAATTTTATCTGATTTCATAAGCCCTCTTTCCCTGTTCTCTGAAGATAATAGGCTTTTACTTAGCTCACAAAGTCCAGAGTATTCTTTGTTCCTTTTGTAGATATACTTCAATCATACTAATAATATCTCCCAGAGATTCTGGAATGATACTTATTTATGCCATGGCTATCCTGTTTTAAACTGCTCCACATGCCTTTCTTTCTCCTCTAAGTCAGGATTCCTTTATTCTATCCCTTCAGCTACCTTAGAAAGTGTTTACATATTTGTTAGCATGGTTGACTTCAGAAAATGTGTATGAGTTTGAAAATGAACATTTATTAATATGAGGATTTAATTAATAACTTCTACTTGTACTGAGATATAAGTTCACCTCTTTATCATTGCTATACTCTCAAAATTCAAAACAATGTCTTTCAAATAAACATAGTAAATACATAGTAAATGGAAGCATAGGTAAACCATATATCTTTCTTCTTAGGAAGTATGATTAAGCATCCTGACACTTCATTTTTCTAAATTATAAATAATTGTGAACACTATTCCCATATTAAAATAAGCATATACATCTTGTTTGTATTATAATGCAATATGAATATAAATCTAAAACTTTATATCAGACTGCAAAGAAATATATTCTATATGTACTGAACACCTACATTGTGCTATATATTATTTGGTATTCTGTGGGAATTAACTCACTGAGTTCTTATATAGCTTCCAAAATTTAAAAAAATGTATTCTTTAGCTTTGCTCATAGACTTTGAAGGGATATTAAATACATTCTGTATTGAAGTCAAATTAAAAACCACAGTACAATTTAACTTGACTATGAGTAGCAATGCATACAAGATGTTTCACAGTGCTATTCTGTGAAATAGTTTGGCTATGGTTGTTTCTGTAAGTTTCTTAAACTCTCTGCGTAGTAGATACCCCATGGACTGTTTTTCACAGCCTCTTGGGTATAAGCCTGCTTTACCTTTTGACATATATATATTACTATTGCTTATTTTCCTGCCTGTTGCTTTCTGAGTGGACAGTAACTATGACTTAAAGATAATTTGTAGATTGGGGCTTTTGTGGGACCAATTGTCATACAAACCCCTTAATAAACTCAAATTATTCACTAACAACCTTATCTTTCAGATAGATATAATACAATCTTACAATTTATAAGCTTTATATACAATGATTAATAAATATTAACTTGAGACCATGCTTGGTTTTAGGATTATCTGAACTTTAATTCATTCTTCCCTTTCTTATCAGAACAGAATAGTTTGTTGATATTAAAAATAAAAATAAAAAATACCTTGGAACTTGTTAGTGCATAGACCTTCACACTTTCTCTTTCTCTCTCACTAAACATAGACACTCTCTTTTTTCTTTCTATATAAATGCTCTCACCATTGCTGCTCCTCTCAGAATCTCCTCTGTGTATATGTTTGAAAAAAGAGAGATTTCTAACAAAAATCTTTCTCAGACAAACTTGGACTATCCTAGGAGAGGGAATGAGTCTAGAAAACCTGCAACAGCAAGAACAATAAATGAACACAGCTGAATAATATTCTCAAATAGAACTTGGGCATAGTCCAATTTCTGCTCACTCTGTGTGCAGTCTCTAGGTTCAAGCTCCAGTGTGGTTAAAACACAAGATGATATGATAATGAAACAAAAAAATTAGTAGGTATTAGGAGATAACTAGCTTTAAAGACATAATGCCTTATTAAGAATTTTTAAACTATATACTGAGAGAGCAAAAGTATTTCTGGATACGGAAAATTAGTAGTCAGTTCATCTAAAGAAATGAACTATATATATATATAAAACAAACAAAAAATAAACAAATAAAAATATTCTAGGAAACCACAGAATGATAGTCATTTGCTTTTACTTTTAAGATCAATTTTAGATTAGCAATTTTTAAAAATGACTTTAAATAGTTGTACAAAAGAATTGCTATTTAACAAAGCAGTTCCCAGATATGATGTACCTTTATTAATGTCACTTTTTTAACATTTTCATATATCTTTTAGCAATTAGTATTAAATTAATTTTTTTTGATGTTTACAACTTCTCATAGTGGATTTTTTGTGTGTTGTATTCCTTTATTGTCAAAGTGAAGTACAGAGGGGTTACAGTTTCATATGTAATGCAGTGAGTACATTTCTTGTTCAACTTGTTACCTCCTCCCTCATTTTCCCTCCCTGCCTCCCCACCTCTTCCCCTCTCCCCCCCATGAAGTGTACAGTTGGTTTATACAAAATGTTTTTGTAAGTATTGCTTTCAGAATCATTTGTCTTTTCATCCTTTGTCTCTCAATTTTGATATTCCCTTTCCCTTCCCTGGTCCTAATACATGTATATACAGTATCCAGGGTACTCAGATGAGATACAGTGATAGTGGGGGTACAACCACAGGAAAGGAATACAAGAGCTTTTCATTTCATTTACTCTTTCTACAGCAAACACAGATGTGTATGTGAATATTAGGAAAAGACAACTTAGGTCAATATCTTTTTCACTTTGACTAGAAACAAAAGTAATTGATTTATTCATATTCATAGAAAAAAATAGACCCTTGGCTGTTCTTATGCTAACTTATCATGTTCTTCATATCATTACGACTGGTTATATCCATAGTTTATTGCAGGAAGAATTTTTCATCTATGTCATTTACAAATGACAATTCGTGGGCTGTAAAGCTGTGAGAAATTTCCTGTCTCCTTCTTTTATTAGTGAGCTGATTCTAAAATGAATGATTTCAGTAAGAGATAGATTTTTTACTCATATATTTTATATTAATTTTTTCTTTCTATTGACCAGCCTAAAATATTTTCCAAGTAAATGAAACCTGCCTTACAGTTTAAATAAATCACTGACTTGTAATATATCTAATTATGAGATATTTATGCACGTATCTCTGAAGGCTTGAATCAACTGATCAGTGACAGACTAAAGGCAGAGAAATGCCCTAAGCTGCTGAAATATAAAATAATAAAATTTTCCTTTAAGGGAACTTGAATCAACCATTATAATACAATCCAGAATAGGAACAAATGTTATAGCATGCTCTGTCATGCAGTAATGGCATATATAGAACTACTCCTAGGGGAAAGGTTGGGTACTGTGTTCTGACAAGAGTACTTACAGAAATATGACACTGGGCTGAAGTAGGCTACTCTATATGTCATTAGTATATTTTCAAGATGATGTTTCCAAAAAAATTAAAACTATAATGTAGAGACTTTATTTGGCTGGTGAGAGGGTAAACTGACAGAGGAGAGATGATGAAGTAATATCTTATATGTTATGTGGTTATTATTTTTAGTTTTATCTTTGTAGTGTGAGGTTGCTTCAAAGATGATAAAGATTTCACAGGTTTGATGAGCATCTATGTAGGCTGAGAATAAGCAGGAACAGATGATTTCATAGAGTATGAATGATAGATACTTGAGGTTGTATTACTTGAACACTGAAGAAGTAGGCAGTATTTCTATTATGAAAACCTGCCATAAAATTTTAGCAAAAAATGATGTTCTTATCTTTGTATATTTCATATGATCTCACGTACTAAAAGTTAAGGAAATGGGATATAAAATAAAAGAATAGATATATCAAGTAAACATCACAAGGTCACACAGATAATACACATATATATGTGTGTGTGGATTTAATGTATTCGGCGAATATTCAAATACCAAGAAACTTTGCACTTCCTGCTGAACTGTCAAATCATCCTTGTAAGAAGTCTTCCAAAGACAGAATGTCAAGAAGTGATGGCATAATAGAAGTGATGATATTCATTCAGAAAGAACTTAATATCTTGTCAGTACCCTTTTGGTGTTTCTATAAACAAGTACAAAATTTACTTCAAATTGTGTCATGAAAATAAGACAGCATACATTATAATTTCATTCTCTATGAATGACAAATAAATATTTATAGCCCTATAGTGAGTTATAATGGGTAATAGAAGTGTTTCATCACAAATGACCTTAAGAATGACCAGTTTATTTATGCACTGGCAAAAAATGAGAACCAGAGAGTTCAAAAGACTTACTCCAAGTCAAAATACACATCTTTATAGGTCAGAGTAGAAACATAAAACAAATTAGCAAGGAAACATTTTAATGTTACTGCTTTTGTTTATAGTACAGCATGGTAAATGTTACTTTGGTCACAAAATGTCTTTGGCAAGACAAAGTTGGCCTGAACCAAAACTTTCTATTCATTTGAATTGTCTGTAAAGTATACTAACTATGTAAAATCAGTAATATATTTAAAATAGGTGGAATATATACATATGCCAAAACACAGTACAATATCAAATACACGTATAAGTATCATCAGTTTTTAATCTCACTGAAAGCTATTAATCAAGGTGATCAATATGATTAAAAGACTTTATATGCACAAGTGAAATACCATAATGAAATCCCTTTAAATAATCTAAATATACTTTTACAAAAGAATGTAAAGCAGTCATTGTTTGTGGTAGGAGCTGACAGTGAAGATGGAAATCTTGCAACACTTTATGCTCATATGTGAAAATGGAATAATAAAATTTGTTAAGATTGTCTTGGGAATGGGAGAAGGTAAGGGAGACCAATGGAGTTAGTGAGTCTGATCAAAGTACATTGTATGTTTATATGGACAGAGCAACATGAAACCACCTTTGTATATCTAATTGATGTCAATAGAAATGTAGAAAAATATGTAGATAAGTAGATGGTACAGAGACTCTCACCTTATTTAAATGATTTTCAAATGAAGATTTACACTTTTAATTCACTGATAGCCTATATGGTAACTGCAGTGGTGGAAATTTAGTTTGGCAAGTGCTGTGGATCATTAGAAACTAGTTTATTATCTCTAAAGGAAAAAGAATAATTAAAAATGGAACTGGGCAATTATGTTTGCATTCCTTTTTTTCCCTTGATAATACAGTGGACTAGAGAGTAATATGATCTTTGATTCCTCAAGTATTTATTAAATATCCAAACAAACTTTTATTTATTTTTCCTTAGATTGGTGTCAAAATTCATTTTTATTCGGTAAATAGGTTCATACAAAAGTGAGCTAATGTTTGTTCTTCCTTATCTTCCCTACACCAATTTATAGCATGGATAAAGAAAAGCATGTGACTATGGTACTGATATTTAACTATAAAATATATAACATTATTTTAGTGGATCGTAACATAGATAAATTAGTAATATAGTTGTCTCAAGAGATGCTGTATTCCCTTTGAAGGATGGTACCCTTGGGGTCAAGGTCATGAGCAAAGCAACATGAGAGAAATTCCAGTGCAGCTGCTTGCTCTGAGAAAGCATGTGGATAGTAAGCAGATGACTTCAATTTGCAGTATCATTACTCACCCCATCCCTGATGCTGTCCCAGCACGTACATACACATCATGAACAACACAGAGGTATATTCCCACATGCCTGACATTCGAACTATAATATGTCAAAACAGATTTGGAGAAGAACGTGTTGGCTGATACATGGTGTAGTTTCACTTTAAGTAAAGATAGGTAGGTATCCACCTCAGTTTCCCTAAGGCAGTTTAACCTTCCTGACTACTTCTATCTTCCTTTTTTTATAAAAAAAGAAACAATATCTAAACAGTGCTGAACAAAAAAAAAATAGTGTGAAGAACATGGCTTGTACATCTATATTCAATTATTCAATATGGTGATCATTTAAAACTGAAAGGCTCTCTATATTACTATATTGTTTTAATTTCTGTTCCTATTTGAATCTCCTCAAGTAGTTTTTTACAAATGATACTGCAAAAAGAAATAAAATCTGTATATATAAAATAACATGCTCTCATGATGGCCTTAGATGTTTGGATACGAAGCTCAGAGAGATGTGCACATTTCACTTTGAAGACCTACAAAACAAGACTTTGCTTTTTCCTGTACCTTGTACCTCACTGTAACTAGCTCTCTACATCGGAATATTTTTTCCTCTAAAACAGGTTCAGCTCTGCTTTGTAATTGAAATCTTTTCACTAGAAGATACTTAAAGATCAACTCCAAGATCATTAGTATCAATATGATATCACTTGTAATAAGACATATTAAGGAATTTTAGCTGAATTATATAACTTGACTAGTGTCATATTTTAAAAACGTGATCCTTTTACAGCCACGAACCCCTGAAGATTTTAGTGTTATATACACTATTTTAGAGCCCAAAATAAGTTCATGAAACATTATCAAAACTGAAAAATCTGGGCTTGGAATATGGCCTAGTGGTAAAGTGCTTGCCTCATATACATGAAACCTTGGATTTGATTCCTCAGTACCACACATATAGAAAAGGCCAGAAATGGTGCTGTGGCTCAAGTGGCAGAGTGCTAGCCTTGAACAAAAAGAAGCCAAGGACAGTGCTCAGGCCCTGAGTCCCAAACCCTAGCACTGGTTAAAAAAAAAAAAAATCAGAAAAAGGTGCACATAATAGCATACTCTTGTCATCATTCCAGCGATGAGGAAGTATAAATAGGATGATAGTTGCCCATGTTGAGTGGGGCAACAAAGCCACTTTGTCCTTATGCATTCTATCAGGTACTGAAGAGAGAAGGGTTCTACTACCATCTACATGTGATTTCTAGACAGCTCTGGGTGTCTAGATATTTTACTCCTAAGAGAAAAAAATGCTTCAGAAAAGTATGTGTCAGACAGAACAATCTGTATCTTAGTTTCATTCATATTTCATAGATAGAATAATTGAACTAAAATGGTGAGATATATAATCATTTTTGAGTCACAAAAACCCAGCATGCAGTGGCAAACATGTCCTACTCTGTTCTTTTATTTCTTCCTTTTTTGTCTACAAATAAATCCATTCTCTCTCCCATAGGATATAACTCACAGATCCATTCATTAAGATCCTGGACTCGAACCAGTGTGTAGGAACTCTTCAGAGTCTCTGCACAATAAGGTTCAATATATTTCTCCAAGTACTAAAATGCAAACTCTCTGTCCATGCCTCGGTACATACCACCCCCCCAAAAAAAAAATATGGGATGGGAGCAGTAGACGTGCAATACAAATTTCCTTTCAGATAAAAGAGCTAAGGCACATTTGTACTGTTCCCTTATCAATACTTCTGATGGAATTTATATTTGCTCTTGTTTGTGTATTGGTTCACATGTATCTGTTTATATTTGTTGTGTGGATTTGTTGTATGTATATTACCAAGGGACTTTCAACTATTTTTCTACCTACAGCTCTCATCCAAAATTAGCCAATGTATGTTAATTTGTGGATATGATCTGAAAAGTTTATCTGATTTTACATACTAAAACTGGCATGAACCTGATATAAACCATACTGTTAACATACATTACAAACAATAACAAGGCTTTTGTGAAAAATAGCAATGAATTGGCAGTTGATGGGTGGTTATGGAATTTTTTAGAGTAAAATTCCAAATGTCATTGTATTTTAACCTATACAAGAAAAATTATTACAAAATGGTCACTAATCTATTCTTATCTGCTGTCTTAATCTTAGCCTATTTATTTTCTAAAACTTCTGTAAAGACTTCATTGGAATCTTTGATAGCATTTTATAAGCTGCCAAAAAGTACTTTCTCACATCTAATTCATGTTCAGAACAAGGAATTTTAAAATAATAGCAAAATATGAGCCAGAAGAGCACTCCTATTTCAAATACCACTCAGGTTGATGAACAACAGCTGGAATTAAAACTCCTTACTGTTAACCAAGTATCTCATATCTGATTCTTAGCTTTATAGAAATATTCTAAAACATTGTATAAATATTATTTGAGCTCTTATACTTATTGACAAGTCTTAGGTCTCTTTCACACAATTTGTAACGAATTTAAAATGAAATGGGTAATGGAATAGCTAAATGCTTATAAGTATTGAGAAGAATTCCTATTTTCATAGACTAAAAATAGGAATTGACATTCACACTTTCTTTGAGGGGTTGGTAGCAACTAGGGTTTGAACTAAAAGCCTCGGACTTACATAGGACTTGAACTAATGTCTTTACTCATTTTGCTTTCCATTAAATTTCTGAGAGGGTCTCATGGTTATATCCCTGCTGGCCACAGACTGCTCCCTTTATTTATGCCTTCCACATAGCTAGAGTTACACATTTAAATTACCATGCCTGGCTTGATATTAAAATGGGAGTTTTACTATCCTTTTGCCCAGTGTCATACTGTTAATCTCTGTTACCTGTCTAGCAAGAAGTACAGTCATGAGCCAATATGCCTGGTTCAATATTTTCCCACGTAAGTAGTAATTCCTCTACAAGCATGCAGTCTCTACTTGGCTCCCTTATTTTACTTTCGATGGACTTTCAGTTGTACAATAAAAATAAATATAAAAGCATTTTGTAACTCATTTTTATATATTAATTCACAAATACCTTAACTCACAAAACAGGAATGCTTGCTGTTAGTATTTGTTAAAAAGAAAGAAATGTTAAAACTATGTCATTACTGTTCTCATTTACTTTGTATTTATTATGATTTTTGTGTGTACAATTCCTTCTGGTTGTCTGGTCCACCATACTAGCATTATATTTTTTTATCTTCAAAGGCTGACAAATTAAAGCTGAAACTGACTCTACAAGATTGAACTCTGAAAGGCTGAATGCACAATATTATATAATTTTCTAAGTAATCAGCTTGTACTATATCAACAAAGAAAAATCAATTCTGGTATCATTCTAACATTATAGATGACCAGACTGAATAACTTTAGAAAATTAACTTCTATTTGATGTTACTACTCAGCACAAAGCAAATGTTGGAATAGATAACAAAGTCCTTAGGAAGTTAATCAAAATCTATTCCTGAAAAAATGGGGAAAAACAGTTTTAATAAATATGGAAAACTTCCATATATGAGTAAAATATTTTGAAATTTGAATTTTACACTCATTTATTCAATTATTTTCAAATTCCCTAAATGTACTAAGTCTTACTATATTCTAAGCATTCTTCTATCTTGTAGAATAAAAGTTCATAGTCACATTTGGACACCTTAAGGGATGATAGCTGAAATATAAAAGAGAAATCCGGTTAATAGGCAAGATAATGATATTGAGAACAACAGAGAGCGCTTATGGTGGCAGAAGAAAGTAGAGATATAATGAAGGCAATGTACAAATTTCATGTTTTTTTTTTTTCAGATCTCTGATGAATAACTGGAAGAACTTCATTTACTAAAGAGTTCAAAATGGTTTGGAGGTAACTGGATCACATTGTTTCATATTAAGTTTGTGATTCATGAAAGATATCACTATGATATTTGCAAATGGCTAGCTTGGAATGTAAGAATGAATTAAGATTCTTTGTCATAGAAATATTAAGATTATTTGTATTAGTCAAGATTTTCCAGAGACACAAAACCAATAATATGGTACACATGGATGGAAAGATAGGTTATACTGATAAAGATAGAAATAGACATATCAATGATGGATTAATTCCATAACCCCCAGATACCACAATCTTCTCATATCCCCTATAGAACATGATAGGATATTTGTGGATAATTTATATTTATCCTTTCATCCAATGTAAATCATTATGAGTTTACTTATAACCCTAATTCACTGAAAATGATTGTTTACATTTGGGGGGGAAACTGTGTATTTTTAATACAGATGTATTTTTTTTCTTATTTTTGATCCATGGCCAGTGATTCCATGGTTGTAGAATCTAGAGATATAGAAAGCTAAGTATATATAAAAGAAGATTTATTAGGATATTAGGTTTATATGATTATGAATGGTCAGAAGTCCTATAATGTGCTAAGTGAATACCATAGAAACAGAGGTGCTGGAGAGAGTCCTTTAGTCCCAAGGCAAAAAGCCTTCATTCTAACGCAAGGAAGCACAGAGGGTGACCAAATTCTATGAGATGCAATCAGTCGGTCAGCCGTCCCTCTACCTCTTCCTTTTCTTTGTTACATTCCCACTTTGAGCAAAATGTACACTACCTATCTACTCTGATGGTGGATCTTATCCTCTCAGCCCATTGGCTCATAAACTATCTTCTGAAAAAGCACCCTCTCTACTCATTTTGGTTACTTTTAAAAGTTTCAATACTTTATTAAAAGCAGAGATGCATTTTTTTTTCAGGCACCTGCATAACAGAAACAAAGTCAAGGTTAGAGTGAAAATGTCCTTGGTTTATTTATTTCAAAGTGAAAAATCTCAACAGTCATCCCACCAGTACATAACTTCTTAACTTTTCAGAAGACTATAATTTGACTACTTTGTTTAATTCTTGCTGCTGTATTTGTAGGAAGGACATGGCTAAGATTGAAAAGGTCATGCAAAATGACAGTAACTAATTCAGAACAAGATACTGAGAATTGCAGTTTTAAGTCAGATATTAACCTATAAGCAATGATAGCACGTTTTTATGCAGACACACACACACAAACACACACATGCTAGTTAGAAAGAGTATTTGAAGTAAATTGACACTCAAGAAAATAAATTATGTATGCTGAACAAGAAACATAAAAAAGGGGGAAGTCAAGTTGAATTTTAAAACTAAAAATATGCATATGTTTTTGAACAGTTTATACTATGTGCAATGTGAGTAAGCTACATTTATGAGCCAGTGAAGAATATTTACATTATTAATATAAAGAGTAGCAATCATGTAGCTACATTGTTTATTAGTATTCTTCAAAGTTTGCGATAACTATTAACTTGATATTTTTTGTTGTATGTTGTGATTTCGGTATTTTACAAAAGATCATTCATTCTACACTAAAATGGCATTTATTAGAATATTGGCAAATATTTTCTAAGAACATTTGAGTCAATGATTCAGAGAAATAGCTAGAAATGAGGTAAAGATAACATATCTTCAAATGACTCATCAAATCTTAATAATTTGTTAAACAATTTCTGAGTACCAGGCTTCATGCAATATATTGCATTTTCAAATTCATATTCTTTACAGTTAGTATGATCATTATCCTCTATTTAAGTAAAATGAAATTGAGGAATGCATAATTCAAGCTCAAGCCCATGTGCTAGTAAGTGTTGAACTGTTGGATCTGATATTTTAACACATTTAGTAAGCATTATGCCATATCTTGAATTTTAATGTCACATCGGAAATTAATATAATCCATGCCCCTTTCCAAACAATGAACTCACCAGACTGGAAAAAGCTCAAAGTGAAAGAAATCTTATTAATATCCCCTTTCTCATCCATTAGGGGAATCACTAATCCATAACTTAGCACAAGGGCAAGTACTAGTAAGTTGATGTTTGCATCTAAAATGGAAAGCAAAGAGCTCAGGATCCACCAGAACAGTTAAGACCACAGTTACAATGGAATATACTTATACTGTAAGTTCCACACATAATTCCACATTACTTACATCAAAAATCATACTTCTTAGATTAGTTCTTGTATTTATATGGTTATCTCTTATAGTTACTGGAAGGCATGGCCATATTGTACAAAAGTAACTAATATTCACAGGAAATCAACCGTGTGTGTGAGGTGGGTATTTATGTGAAAAACTTTGGGTGACTGGTAAAGCATTACAAACAGACATAAATATGTGCTACAATTTTTGTATTTCCTGCATTTCTCAAAACATAGTAAAGTTGATTCTGATTTGGAAAAAAAAAACTAATATCAAATATATTGGTTGATAGTTTTATCTTTTCCTTCAGTACTTGTGAAAATCTCATGCCACTCTTTCTGCACTTGTAAGGTTGTTGCTGAGAAGTCAATTTTCAAGTGACGTAGAAAAAAAATTATGTATTTGCTCTTCTTCTCTTGTTGTCCTAAGAATCTTTTTTTTGAATTTAATTTTATTCTAAAGGTGTTGTGCAGAAGCGTTACGGTTGCATAGTAAGGTAATGTGTAGATTTCTTGTTGAACATTGTTACCCTCTCTGTCATTTATGTCTCACTTTCCCTACTCCCCATTCCACCCCACAAGTGATAAAGTTCACTTCCAACACCATATCTTGTGAGTATCACTGTTGCATTTCTTCACCCTTTGTCCTTTGTCTCACCATTTTCTTGTTCCTTTTCCTTTCTCCAAATGTATGACAAATGGTATCAAAATTTTAAAAAAATAATGGCAACAGGGGATAAAACAAATGGGGGGATGAAAGGAAAATAAAAATAACTTCACACAGTACATTTAAAAAAAACTCTCTTGTTTCCATGTCTTGGAGTTCACTTCAATTACCATCATCTTACAGGTCATATGTACATAGCTATTGGGATATTGTAATCCTCTGCTAGGACTATCCTAGACATATATTACTAATTACAAATGAGGGAAACCACACATCTTATGTTTCTTAAGTGAAGTAAGCCAGTCCCAAGAATCTTTTTCTAATCATTCATTTATGTTAATTGAATATAAAATGTGTTGGGGTTAACTTGGCTATTAAGTTTTATATTTAATCTTTCTTACTTGAATATTTGTGTCATTCTTGATATTCAGGAAATTCTATTTTTATTTCTTTGAAGAAAGGAATCATATACTTCTTTGATATCCTCATATCCTTCTTGAACTGCAATAACCCAAATTGTTTTCCTCTTAATACTGTTTTAAATTCGAGTAAACTTATTCCTTTTCATTCATTTTTCCTTTTATCCCTGTAACTGCATATTCTCACATAGCTTGCCTTTGAGATCACTTATTTTAAAAAATTATCCCATTATTGATGCATTTTCTCATAGATTTGGTTTTACTGTGTGTATTTGTCAGGTCAAGAACTTTTTTGTAGTTTTCACAATGTTGTCTTGTCTATGTTAATTTTCATTGTGTTACCTTTAAGTTCAATAAGTTTCCTTAAAACCAGAATTTAAAATTCTTTAATATGTTTCCCATATTAATTATTGGTTGATCGACTTCTAGCATCTCCTGTTGAGTATTTCAAATTTCACTTACCTGAAAGCTCTTGAAACATATTGGCATGCAATGTCAGATATCTATTGAAAGACCAGATTTTATTATTTTTTATTTTTTTTATTTTTTTGGCCAGTCCTGGGCCTTGAACTCAGGGCCTGAGCACTGTCCCTGGCTTCTTTTTGCTCAAGGCTAGCACTCTGCCACTTGAGCCACAGTGCCACTTCTGGCCGTTTTCTGTATATGTAGTGCTGGGGAATCGAACCCAGGGCCTCATGTATACCAGGCAAGCACTCTTGCCACTAGGCCATATCCCCAACCCCCGAAAGATCAGATTTTAATCCATTCTTCCTCATCTGCTTTGGCTCCAGAAATACTAAATAGGCTGCAAATTTTCCCTGAACCTATGATCATTTACTTTATTTAAAAAGTAGACCGTCTCCACATCTGGAGTTTTCAGGAATCTAGTGTTTCAGGAATGCTAGTGTTTCAATACGAGAGGGAAATATAAGCCTAAGATTGTTTCAAAAACTTGGTTACTGTATTATTCAGAAAGAAACAAAATAGTACCATAAGTTTCTCCCTGGCCCACATGAGTTGTCTCCAGTTACTGGTTACAGTTAGTATAAGACTCTGTCTTCCTCCAGTCAGAGTTATCATCGCTTTGCCAGCTCTAAGCTCCTGTATTTTGCCTGTGATTCCCAGAGCCACAAAGCTATGTCACTTCCTAAGCCCAAGAAGACCACCCTAGTGCTGGGGTAGCCCAATGTCTGTGCTTTTATGGACTACCCATAGCCTATGGGGACTTATGAGCCAAGATCCCTATGAACAGATAAAGGATATGTATATGATACCCAGAAAAGAAGTCTGATATACTGAATTTGTGAGTCTTTCTCTGACAGAGAGAGATATTCCAGAGGCTCTAGCCTTAGAAGTCCTGGAAAATAGAGGCTGCTAGAGTGTCTTAATCGTTAAGTTTCACCAGCTCAGTACTGATTTTTTGAGTAAAGTTGCATGTCTACTAACCTTTGCTATATACCAGTGAATGAGACCTTTCACTATGGTATGCTGCCCATGGTTGAACTGTTACTGGGGACAGCAAACAGTTGACTACTCGAGATGATACTGAACCTGATTCTCACTACAGCATGAACAGAAAGAATCTCAGGGATACACGAACTCCCATGGCACAGGACATGTTAGCACTGGCAAAACAAGTGTCTCCTATTGGGCCACTGGTTTGTCTCTGCCTGGTGCTGAGACTGTACTAAAAACTGTTTGAGAGTATTGGCTCAGCAATAACTGTTCTGCCAGTGGTTGTGGTATGGGTTGTAGAGAATATCCTTGGGTTACCAAGACTGATGCTAAGCTGGGTAATTTCTGAGTTACATAGCTATGAAGCTTGTAAAATGTCAGGAAGATGAAACATATTCCCCAGATCAACTCAAAGGCTGAAAGATATGTGGACAAAACTCAATTCTACCATCCTTATCAGTTATAGTTCACAGTCTGATACTGGAGCTAATCCATGTGTTATGTCTGTAGCTCTGGTGTGTATATAGAGTTTTCAATTCCTACTGAGTGCTATACGTGACAATGGTAGGCCTGACACTGGGATCTGAAACAAAGATTTCCCCAAATTTCATCTCTTGTTCCCCAGAAGGAAGTTACAATCCCACTTGTATGCCACATGCTGGAGGAGACAAGGTGTTGGAAGCAATCTCTTTGCCACCTGACTTAATTCAGTTGCAGGGGCTCAGTCAACAGGTAGTTATCTGGCAGTAGAGGTCTTAGATCTTTGTCTAGACCTGTATTTCACTGTGACAGGCTTGGTCCTAGACTTTTAAATCAAAGGTGTAGATTTCAGTTTTCTTCCATTTCTTCCTCTCTTCTGTCTTTCCTCCCTCCTATTCTCAAAAAGGAGCTACCTCAGTGCCCCAGTGCTGGGCTGCTTGGAGATGAAAGAGTAATAATATAACCAACTCTTTTCTTCTGCTTTCTGCAACATGTCTTAATTCTGGCATATCAAAAGCAAGTAGTATTGTTTATCACTAGATTTCCTAAGCCTCTGTCTTGATCTTTCATTGTATAAATAGATCTTAATCTTGGTATATCTGTAGGGAAGAGATCAGCAGAAGATTTTACTCAGGCACCATCATGCTCCATCCACCCTCTTAAGATTATGTGAAATATTTTTCAAAATATCTTTGAATGAAAACATGTTAATTCCAGTAAATTAATGACCACAATTTGTATTTGGGAAGGATTGTATTAAGGTCCTCAGGTCTGAACCTGCATCCCTCTTCTCCTCTAGGAATCTTTTGCTATCTCTTGCTGTCTTTAAATCACAAAGACAATGCAAACTTTAGAAAGGAAATCAACACAATTTGAAGCATTCCTCTAAGATATTTGTTAAACAACTCTTTTTTTTTTAGCATATCAAGAATTTAAGCCTAAAGCAATTAACTCTAAAATCCCTTAAATCCAAAAACTACTTGAGTTATGAGCAATCATTCTTCTCACTTAGGCTTTCAGATTCTGGGTGGGAAGTGTTTTCTACTATGATTCCTACTTACAGCAGCCAGAGAGTCTCAATTCCCACACTGACTTGTATGGAAGATAAGAGGGCACTCCGTACATTGTCAGGAACATCTGGAAGCCATTGTGAGACTATTATTAGTTAATCGTGTGAAGATAACTGGTAGGAAAGAAGGACAAAGCTATTTTTTTTTATTAACAAACTAAGCATACTGTCCAAACCTATGGTAGAAATGGATGAAATTCTTAAAAAATGATTGCACTATCATCACTAAAGTGGTTATATTAGTATTCAATTCAACATTCTTATAAATAAGGAATCAGGTTCTCTTTTCTTTTCTCATCTTTTGCTTTACTTTTTGGCCGCAAGTCAATTTATCAAGAAGAATTCAAATACTGAAAGTATATAAAACTTAGGTGCTATGACACCTATGTTTATAGTTACTTCAGTGTTCAATAATGATAATCTCTAAGGCTACATTTGCTTAGCAGAAGAACAACTCTTTGAAAGTCAAAAAAATCTTTTGATAGCTTCATAAATTATAAAGCATAACTACTGAATGTGGCTCCAGATTCTATTTTTATTGTCTATTGACTTAATCCATGTTTATGGTTAATGAGCCATGAGCAGACAAAGTATGATTGTTGAGGTTTTGTTGTTTTGCCAGTGACTCATAAATCAGAACCATCAATCTTTTGAAAATAACTGCTTTCATATTTTTTACATTGAATGTTTTGTTAAACTTGGAAACTTACCATCAGAGCTACAACTGCATAATCTAAGTGGGTCAAAGCAAAAGTAGCAATCATACACACAATGTGATGATATGCTTCATAAATATAAGTATGACTGTCATTGTCTGTCATTTTATAATTGAGAGTTTCCGGATTCATTAGAATTATTTCTACATAGATCATAAGTTTTACAAGTAAAGTAAGCAAGTGTGGTAAGTGGGAAATTGCTTCACTTAACAAAATGGAAAATAAAGCCTTTGATTTATAAGTGGCTCATTTCATTGTAAAACAATGAGATCCTCAACACCTAAATCTTCCTACATTGCCAAGATTTGGAAACATTTCTGTCTGAATGAAAGTCAACTTGATTTTTCACATTTCAATCTAGAAATAATTTATTAAAATAGGTTATATCTAGGGGAGGAACTTTTTTCTTACATACTGATAGTGGTAATATACATTACTATTATTCCAGAGGTCATACAATTAAGAAAAAATGGTAAGTGAAATTTGTAGCATGAGGAAAGCCTTTTTGCTTGTAATGTAAATCATTAACATTTTTGAGATATGTCACTGCAGATTATTTTCAGATTTCTATAAAAGAGCTCTTCTGATATCTGATAGAGTAAATATGTATGAGACAACAACCAATGCAATAATAAGACAGGTATGGTGGTACAAACCTGCAATCTTAGTACTCGAGAGGCAAAGATAAGAGGTTTGTGAATTCCAAGAGATCCTGGACTACATAAAAACAAATTACTGTCTCAAAAAACCAAATTATTGTATTCATTATTATATCAAAAAAGCAAAACAAAACTGTTTGCAAGTCCACTTTCAATCACCAGATCTGCAATCAGTAACTAAAGTTTTGTCTTGTACTTGTTTATATGTATTTATTTTCCTCAGCCTCTTTAAGTGGCAAATAGATTGGATATTTTCTCAAGTTGCAGGAAATTTGTATTTAGAGAGAGGAGTTCCAGATCAGGTCCAGCTGTGATGATCAGGGAACATTTGACTAAATGCAACATATGACTAATCTTTGGAATGTAAGTGCAATCAGACAGAATATTTATTGAAAAAAAGACATTTTCCACTTTTTTTAAGTGGGGAAAAATAAGTGAATGCAGAAAATCTCTGGTTTGCTTCAAAACACAAATCTCCTGAGACATCTGGGTTGTTTTTTGTTGTTGTTGTTGTTGTTGTTTGTTTGTTTGCTTGTTTGAGCCACAGGCTATAATACTTGTAGCAATGACAGGTGTTTATACAATAGATTCTGCTGGCATGAGAACTGGTCAGGCTTCTGACTGATCCTACCATATCAGGAAAATAACATGACAGGTTCTTTTTCTATTCCTTGTGAAATTAAGAAGATACTGTCTGTAGAAAGATATTCAGTATTATCATGTCAAGCTATGTAAGTAATGGTGAAAAATAGACACTGAACACTCAGAAGAATAATGGGGACTGGTTTGTGTGGCCAAGGGAAATCATGGGCTATCAGTTTCAGTGAAATGGTCTATACCTGTAGCAGATCAAAGAGCTAATAACAAAGAGACATGTATTCATCTATTCATGTATTCATCAGACCAATACATTCCTAAAAATGTGTTAATGCCAACCATCACAGTAACTTCCAAAGCACTTACAGAAGAAATGTAGCTGAAGTTATAACATTCAAAAAGTTTATCTTTCCCCCAGTAAGATAATAGAAAGGAAAAGAAAACCACCTAGGGCTACAACCAAGATTGCAGTACTATTAAGCCATTCATAAATATAATAATATAAATGTCAAAATAAATACATAGTGAAAACACAACGTAAAAATAACTAAGACCTACATAAGATATTTGCAATATATTACAACAAAAAAGACACTTAGCAAAGACCAAAAGTTTGCTTTTGGAATTGACCTTCAGAAAGGCTGCAGCAGTGAAATGGTGAAAGAGTGTTATCTGAAAGTGAACAGGAAGTGATAACAGCACTAATGATGGGTGTGCAAGTAACACATTGGTGGACTGAGTTGTATACACATGTATATGTTTTATGTCATGTCCTAGGTTTTGGCTGAGTACAGATTTCTTCATCCATTTGGTGTTTATCAAGGAGAAAACAATAAGCAAACACAGAATATTGCTCCAAATATTTCACTGAAACTATTGTTTGTTGTATTTTTATTTTTGAAAAACTTTCCATTTTCAAAACAATTTTTAAAACAAAATTTTCTGGTGGATGGTAAGAACGAGTGGTGATTTGGGAAGTGGAAAATGTTCAGAAAGCCAGAGAAAGAATTAGTGCTAAGAAGTAGGTGAGACCAAATTACAGTCTATTGCTGATAAAGTCTTAAAAACCCTGTCGAGGATGACTTCAGTGTCACATGCAAAATGAAATTTTACTTTGTATGTCTCTATCACTACTGATTGTCTATCAAAAAGATGAACAAACACCCTGGCAAGTTTCTTTTCAGGGGCCCTGGAATCCCGCTTTGATCATCTGCTGTAACTTCAAATACAATTGTTTCTACAACAGAAAAAGGCCCATAAGAAAAATATTTAACTCTTAAAAACAATTCCTTTTAGTTTTCATGAAAATACTTATTTTCTTCTTTATCACTCAGTGCAAAAGTGGTTAATACTAACAGGTTTAGAATATCTTATTTGGGAAGAAATTCTATATGTAGAAAAGGGGAGAAGGGTTGGTTGTGATTTTCATGACCATGCTTCTAGATTTTTTCAGCTAGGAAACTCACTCTCCCCACATCTAGGATTTCTCTTATTTCTATCTTAATACAGAGAAAACATTTAATCTAAGTGATAAGTGTAGATAGGACTTCTGGAATTGTGTTTTGGAAATACTGGGAATCACCAAATCTTGTATAATAAACCTTTTCTTCTCACCAGGACCAAATGCAACATTTAATTATTTTGTTACCTTTTTTGAGTTTCCTGATGGTGTCTGTTAATTTTGAACTAAGGTGCAGAAAAGAGATATCTGGACAAACTTACTCTATAAATTTGACTGATTGATTTCTTAGTCTTTAGAATTTTAAGAAAAACAAGGAAATATTAGGACTGTCATGAGCTGATAATTTCATTATCACTCTGTTAACTAACATCATCTTTAACAAATACTAAACACAGCTGCAATGTGTGTTTATACATACATGCATTTTCACAATACATACATTTTCACAATACATACATATATATAAATATTCTAAGAATACACCAGTGTTGTTATGCTGTAAAATTATAAGAACTTGCAGAATTAATTCTAGAGAGAGACTCAGAGACTAAAATATTTTAATATCTTGCAGCAACAAGAAATTCTTAATCATGCATTTGTGCCCCAGATTCTAAACAAATACAAAGTGGATTTTTCTGTATGTATAAACTCAAACACAGTATCCTTAATGTTTTTAATAATCAACTAGAAGAAATTCTTCTAGTCCAATTTCATGTATGAGATTTTCTTCTAGGTAAGTCTGTGAAATTCACTTCTAGTTTTGAAGGCTTTACTACAAATTTATATTTCTGTATTCATGAAGGCTATGGATCTTGTTACTTTCATGACAATAATATTTACTCAATGTTTCAATTTTTTATTTGAATATTTCAGTGCCAAGATTTACTCAGGATTTTTCTTGTACACAGATTTTTCTTGTACACACACACACACACACACGCACACACACATTTTTAAACTTTAGAACTAGACAATGTTAAAATGGTAGCACAAAGATCAGTAGATACTATGTTAAGTTCTACAGTTTTCTGCTATTATAAAATTTAGCCAGGCCTTAAACAGGCAGATTTACATATCCAACTCCCTTGGCAATAAAATTCAGCTGCCACTAGAGTTATTAGAAATGAACTAGGACTTCTGCTTATCAGGTTATATTAAGTATTTTCATATTGATGGACTTTTATCAAATTACGCTAAATGTTCCCATGGATTATGTCTGATGGTGTATTAAAGTAACGAGAAAATAAGATAAAATATGTAAATAAAAAATTCTCAGAAATTAAAAAAAAACATTGTGAATAATATTCTCTTTCACTGAAATATACTTTTCACTGAGAAATTAAGTTTGTTTTATTGTTTCTTTAAAAATTTCATGCTATATTGCAGAAAATTTCAAATTCCCACTGTTGTGAGCTGTTGCCAATTCAAGTGACAACCTTAATTCAAGCAATCATTTTAATACAAAATTAGAATCATAGTGTTTTATGTGTCATTAAATGACAGATATGAGTTCATCTTAGCCATTTGAACTATTCTCTAGCATTGAATTCATCCGCACAATTATTATCTATCTTACAAATCACAGAAATATATAAGATTTAACTCTGAGATCCATATAATAAAAATTAGCAAGTAAATTATGAAACAGTTGTGAATATTTACCCATGGTATTTGTTCCTTGTCCCTCAAATAGTTCAGAGATAATCTATTTCATATAATTATCTTCTTTTGAAAATCTCTAATACTTTATATGAACAGGAAGAGTTAGGTCAGTTATTATCAGTCTAATATTCACACTGGATTTCTTATGGATTCTGTTTTATTTCTGTGGTGTACTAAGCATTTTTATAAACTTCCAAGTAGGAAAAAAATAACTAGAGTTATTTGGGGCTGGAAAAAATATTTGAGTGGAGTAGAACCTGAAATATAATCTGCAAACCATAGTGGTTCCTCTTTATTTTATGTATATTTCAAGGGAAATTTAATTCAGATGTTTCTGATTAACATGCACTTAGCTCATCAAACTTTTTGTGCAAGTGCTATTTGATTTCCAGGAAGCTTATTTTTTTGTTTCAAGACATTTCCTTCTGTAGAAGGAAGTCTAGATTTGTGTATATTAGATGATATGTAAGTGAAAAATATTTCTGAGTACATGTTCTATTTGATGAAAACTTTTAATCAAAATATAGCGTTTTCCTCTTATACAAAAAGTAATAAAAATAAGTGATATACTAAAGTGATATACAAACTCCACAGATTAGAAAAATAATTTGTAAATTTACATTACACTGAAGCATACAATGTTTGACTACAAAATGACTAACATATGTTAGAAGTAGTGATGGAAAAAAATTGAACCACAAGTCAAAGGATCTGGTTTCTAACTTCATTACTACAGTATTTTCTACATGTCTTAGAGGAGTCATGCTATCTTTCCTTACCTTTATCTGTAAATGATGAAGTTGAATAAAATAGTTTTTGCAAAACAATCTTAGTTATGTCTATAATATAATTATATTATATGTTTTATCAGTTGTAGTAATACATATATATCATATCATATCATATCATGTCATATCATATCTTATCATCTCATGAACCCCCGGAGGCCACAATTCTAGCAGTCATAATAGGTCATGCTGTGAATGACTCCCATATCTCTTAGTTTCAAACCATCCTACACTGGGTGACAGGGGCTCAAGCCTGTGATCCTAGCTACTCAGGAGTCTGAGATCTGAAGATCACAGTGCAAAGCCAGCCCAGGCAGGAAGGTCTGTGCGACTTCTCTCCAATTAATCATACAAAAAGTTAGAACTGAGCCTGTGGCTCAAGTGGTGGAGCTTTAGCCTTAAGCACAAAGAGTCTCAGGACAGTGCATAGGCCCTGAGTTGAAGCCCCAGGATCAGCAAAAACAACAACAAAACCATCTTAAGTTGCTTTTGCTGACTTGAAGTGCCCTAGTGGGTTGCTTGGCCACTGTGTTCCATGTCCTTATAGAGAGTTCTGAGCGATACTTCAGCTGAAGTATGTTTCACAATTTAACATCAGTAGGAGGGGCATGAAAAAACATAGAACAATGCATAATTATTTGCTTTCTCCTTTTAAAATTAGTATATATGTAAATAAATTACAAACAATACATATTTTTGTGATATGATATGAAATGTCTTTCTTATTGTATTCATTTCTTTTTCCATTGGCAGTACTGGGGCTGAAACTCAGTGACTCAGGTTTGTGCTCTACCACTGGGCCACACCCACAATCCTGTTTGTATATGACATACAATCTCCCTTTTTATCCAAGCATGCACTGAGCTTTTGTCCATATAATATAGGCTTCTTATTAAAATTGTGATGTGATATCAGGTACCTGCCATTGTAGTCAATTTCTTTGATTGAGATGTTTCATATACTTTTCCTTCTGTGCTCTTGATATCAGTTCCCCAAATAGCAGGAACGATAGGCATGCTCCACATACAAGCAATTGCTGGTTGAGAAGGGTCTCACATATATCCTCTTACTGCACTCAAACCATAATCATCATGGTCTAAGCATCCAAGGTGGTAGGAGGTGTGAGATATTCATGCCCAATCTCAAATGAATTTCTTGATGAATTCAAAAATCAAGAATGTGTATAATGATTATATGGCATGAATACAAATAAAGAACTGAAATATATCTTCAAGTATTTCATAATGGGTATAGTGATTATGGTAGACATATAGGGAGATAGGTGTGAGGAGGACACTTACCCAAACCAAATTTGACAAGTGGAAGGCCTATTATAACCTCACTCTAGACTAAATATCCCTTATGTCTTTAGCCTGACATAAAATCTCCTGTTATAAGACTGCATACCAACCTTTCTTCCCCCAAATGTATACATATTTCATGAGTCTGTGAGCTGGAAAATAATTTTTAATAAATATGTATCTGTCCCTCACAGCTTCAGGGTGTGGCTGTCGCGTATGAAGATGCATTGCTGGCTAGAATTGCATTGCATTCACACACCTGCCTCTCTGCTTGGCTGAAGTGAACTTTCTTCATTTCAATCCACAAACTAATCAGTTATTAAAATATATCCTATCTCCATTTTAAACATTCATATATCCCATCGTCCCTCAACTTTTGAATAGCAAAAGTAGACTCTCTTATTTAAAAATACTCTTGTTTCTATTGAATTTTAAGGAAAAGAAGAGAATGTGATGGTGAAGAAAAGAGAGAAAAGGGTAGAGAGAGAAAGGAAGGAGGGAGGAGGAGAGGTTATAAAGGACAGGAGGGAAAGAGAAGAGAGGAGGGAAAAGGACAGGACAGGAGGAAAGGAGAAGGGAAAGGGAAAGGGGGGGGAGAGGAAAGAGGAGGTGAAGGCAAGGAAGGAATGAGGACAAAAGGGAAAAGACAATGAAATTGAGAAGGTTGGGTACTAGAATCTGGCATGTCTGTAGACAGACTGCCACAAGATTGGTTCATCAAACCACAGAAGCCATGCTATTGATTTCCTCACTGAACTGGTTATCATTTTTAGTTTAACAAACAAGTGAAATGTATCTGGAAAAAAAAACATGCTATATAAATCTGTTTTTTATTTCAACTTTTGTCTCAAATGATCTTTAGTTTTGTGCATGAAATCTACTTTCCCCACAAATGTCCTTCCCCACATTTGCAACATTAAGTCTCCCCCACCTTGGAACCTGTACATATTTTTCTTTTATAAACTTTGACAGAAAAATCGGGGACCTTTTTTTTTAACCATTTAGATAATAAAAATAACTTCCTGTATTTCTCCCTATTACTCATGGAAATCTCAGTTGTACTGTTTCCTTATTTCCTCAAGTTATATATGATCCTAATATATGCTCATTAATTCAGACACACCAAGCCTTTACTTTATTTACAATTTTTGCTTCCTGATATCCTCGGGAGAGGCACATCTCAATTTTATGACTGACTTGGGGGTAAGCAGTTACGCAGCCATGCTCCAGCCTACTCCAGCAGTCACATAGTCATAATGTCGGACACTCAATCAACAATCCACAGCAACACATCACAATCACAAGTCCAATCACACAGTGTCCTATTGCAGTATTTCATGTCATACCTTTGAGACAAGCAATTTCTGATTAGCTGCTGGATTTGTCCTGCTTTTAATGTCTGGGCTCATTTGGCTGCTGACTTGGTATAAATGGGGACGGTGAATATGTCTTTGGTCTCCTGTAGCTGCAGAGGGCTCAGAGCAGACATAAAACAGGCCTACAAGCCCTACAACATCTGAACAGTGTTTCCTGTCTGTAGTTCTCATTTTTACACTTGGCATGAGCTTCACTGACCTTTACCCTGTTCTTTAAAGGGATGCCTTTTATGGAGGTTAAGAGTGACTTGGCCCCCAAACTAACAAAGTCCCGGGACCCCACTGAACTCCAACTGGGCCATATGTGCAGAGTGCTGCGATTACTGATTTAGTGGTATGGGCAACCATCCACAAGCACTGAGCACACTGACATCACCACAATTATGTGACTTGAAGATACTTATGCACCCCACTGATCATTACCAGAGTTATGAAAGTCAGGCTTTGGGATCGTATCTGCAGACTTGGCAACAACATTTGACCACATGAATTAATGATTGTACACAGAACGGACATTCTACAGCTACTTGTAACCATTATTATTAAAGCCTAACAAGGGACCTTGCCTGAAAAGAGTCTCTCAAGCACTTGCCTCTGAATTAAGCCATATACACTTACTCTGTTTTGTACTACCCACATTTTGTTTCCATGTGTATCACCACTTTGGACTTTATTCTAAGACTTTCTAAGTATATGGGTCTGGAGTTTATTACTTAAATGCTCCATCCATAGGAAATGGCAAGAAAAACAAGTATGCCTCTTTGATTTCCAATGACATGACAATTTAAGTATTCTGAAGGAATTTGTATCACAAAATCTCTGACAAGAGTTGGGGGCAGTGGGATAATGTTTAACAAGTCTTACATTTGCAAAGTTGCAGTTTGTCTTACTATTCAAAATCTTTGCAAAGTTTACAAGGACATTCATTTGTTGTGAACTTCCTTTATTATACTTCTAATAATAAATGTATTTTAAAACTTAAAAACAGATACAAATTATTCACATTAAAAATTCTCTAGGTTTTTAAATTGGTTTAAAGGTATTTTTAAAGCATTTTCTCAGAATAGAGATTTCATTTTTAACTTTGTCACTGCAATTATATGGTTAATGACTTTTTTCAATCTTATTTTTGTCTGCCTTATTATTCCCTTATGCTTCCAACAAAACACATGAAATAAGTAAAACTATTCTCAAAGAGCACACCATATCCAAACACAGCTGTTCATAGCAAACAATCAACCAAACCGCATCTTTGTACCTCTTCAGTTTATTACTCTTGTTGGCCCATTGTTGGCTCATTTGTAGACTCAGCCAAACTTGAACAGTGAAGGAGAAAGAATTGTTGACACAGCTTCATTGTTTCTAACACAGTGTGTCAAAAAATAAAATTCAAACATCCTAATATCACTGAGGTCCAAACACAAAAGCCCATAAAGATTTGTGGTTGTAAATGTATTTCTGAAATATAATATACATGGTAAGATCATAAGATGATCTTATTATATGAGAGGTTTAAGATAAAAATAAGATCCAAGATAGAAAAAAAAAAAAAACCTGCAAAAAAAAAGTAAGATCGCACCTGTAATTCTATCTACTTTGTAGGCTGAGATATGAGAACAGTGGTTCGAAGCCAGCGGTGTCATTCTGGTTCAAGTGGTAGCACACTAGCCTTGAACACAAAGAGGCTCATGAACAGCATCCAGATCGTGAGTTTAAACCCCAGAACCAGCAAAAAAAAAAAAAAAAGGAAAAATCTCTCTTCCCTTAGAGACATAAAGAAAATTAGGCCTCCATTCTTCTTTCTCTACTTAGAATAAATTAACAATAATCACAGTTCAGTGAAATTTCAAAGTGTCATTTTATTTTTAGGAATAAATAAAAGTCAGGATTTTATTTTTAGATATTTTAATATATAAAAATTTCAGACTTCTGGGAAGACGGCGGAGGAGCAGCAGAGCCCTAGCTGAGCTCCCTCCGACATTGCAGTTTTCCCATCCAACAGAAATTTTACCCCTAGAAAGATAGCAAAAGTAAGTTATAACAGTACAGGGGTTCTGGCCAGGAAGAAAAAATTGACTTTGCTTGGCTGAAAACTCAGATTTGAGCTCCAAGCAGCGTTCCACCGCCACACCAGTGCCCGTGCCGGCACAGCACCCCGCACTCCTCACTGTTCAAGCACTCAACGGAGACTGGGGAAAAATCCTCCAGACCGTGGCATTCAGACAGATCGCAGGCTGAGCACTGACGGGCCGAAATCGCAGAGAAAGCGTGAGTACCCCCACAAAAGTCACTCTCATTCGCGCCCACAGAGCAGCTCCTCCCCCAGTGCCAGAGCAAAGCGCCATCTTTGACACTGGCATAGGGTCAGACCAGAATGGAGCTAAAGCCCGCCTGGGGAAAGTGAGGACAAAGCAGCCATCTTTGAGAAGGGCAAGAGGGACCCACCATTGAGAGCCAGCTCCACCCAGGAGTATGACTCCTGCCCAGGTTGGGGGTGGGTGGCTTGTCCGGGGCCTCGGCTCAGCTAGAGGTGGCCTACCCAGAACGCCGGAATTCCTCAATTAAAAGCAAAAATGGCGAGCAGCTACAGTACCGGCAGCACAAAACAGCCACACGGGAGATCAAACAGTTCCCGAGACAGAGAATGGTTCCATTTAGAAGCCCAATTCCTAGCCCGAAACAGAGCTGAATTCCATACCCTGCTCTACCCAGGAGGCCACCCTACCCAGGAGGGAGGAACCTCCCCCAGGCGAGCAAGCCTCAGCTGGGTGAACCAGACCAGAGGCGGCCCAGTCCTGCTGAGTCCACAGGCAATTCAAAGCCAGGCATTAAAGGCAGCGGCCCCACAGCAGACGGGTGGAGCCACGGTTCCCAAGACTGTTCACGACCCCATCAACAGAGGACGCCCAAGTCATACCTGCAAGCTGTGTGAACCACAGAGCCCCAGGATTTCACTGACAGGGGATGAGGGGCAGAGCGGTTATACGCACTGCAAACTGAAAGCAAGTCAAACCAGCCAAGTGGCAAAATAGACTGCAGACCATCACAAGGAAACCAGAGACTGTAGAAAGCCCACCCAAACAAGGAAGACTCCTTTTTATTTCTTTTCTTTTTCCTCAAACGTTTTTTAAGCTTTCTTTTTTTTTCTTTATATTTTCATTTCTGAAACGTCATTGGATAGTTTTTGTTTTCCATTTTTACCCATTGGTTCTATCAACTTCTTTTTTGTTTGTTTTTTCCTGTTTTTTTTTTTCTTTTTTCCTATTTTTTTAAAATAATTTTTCTCTGCAGGGTGCATCCATCTTTCAGTATTTTTTTCTTTATTTCTCTCTTTGCATTCTCTTTCTTTAAAAATTACTTCCCTATGAATAACACCTCCACTCTTTACTGCTAATTCTCCATTGTCTATCATTTTAACCTTGTTCTTTCTATTGATTCTACCCTCCTCCACATTTCCATGTCACTGAAACTAAACCAAAATCATCACCCCCCCCCCAATATATTCTACTCAATTCTCTTTACTACCTCTAACTTACCCTCCTGACTTACTTCTAGGACCTCCAGATTCCATTGACTCCTGGTTACTGGATAAAGGGTATCCCTGCTTATTCCAAGTGAATCAAAGGGGTTCATAGAGAAAGCCAGTCCAAAAAGAACTTAATATAAGAACAAGAATTGCTCATAGGATTGTAACAGTAAATAAGTAACTACTGATTACAGGTCTCAGGATTGATTGTTATATTGAAACTGTATTTAGGAATACCAAATATAATGATATACACAGGTATAAAAGGTATCTATATATAATTGTGAACTTCTGAGATTTACACAACAATGCTTGGTAAGGTCTGCTTTGGGTCATAAAAGGTGCTCACAGGTGCTTGTAGTTTGGCATTCCCAATCCAAATGGACAGAAGAAACACAAGAAAGATGGCAAAAAATGGAGTATTATCTCCCACTCAAAACAAGCAGGAAGCAGAGCAGTCAATCAAAGACATAGAAGAGAACCCTCAAAATGCTCTACAAGTTTACTGATAAACATGATAAATGAAAAGTTTGAATCTCTTCAGACAATTATTCAAGAGCGTGTGGAGGCAAGACAAAAATTAATGGAGAATTTCATGGCCTCCACAAATAAATAAATGAACTTCAAGAGTCAAATGAAAAGATAACTACCCAGCTAAAAGATTTGAAAGACAGCACTCAAAACCAAATTAATGAAGTTAATGAAGTAAGGAAGTCCATGCAGGACCTAAGAGATAATTATAGCAAGGACATGGAAATCATCAGGAAAGACCAGTCAGAAGGAAAAGAGATTCGAAATCAAGTAGCTAGCCTACAGTCCTGACTAACTGAAACAGAGGATCGAATCTCAGGAGCTGAAGATTCCCTAGAATCTATGGAGAAAGATCAAAAAGCAATAGAAAACCAATCCAATCGACAAAACAGATCGCTCCAGGAGATTCAAGATACAACCAGAAAGCCCAATTTAAGGATAATAGGTGTTGAGGAAAATCTGAAGAAGGAAGTTAATGGAATAGGTAAACTATTTAACAGAATATTAGACAAGAAGTTCCCAAATATCCAGAAGGATAGGCCTATACAGATACAAGAAGCATTTAGAACCCCAAACCGACCAGACCAGTACAGGACATCCCACCGACGCATTGTGATCAAAACAGGATCAATAGAGTCCAAGGAAAGAATCCTTAAAGCTGTTAGGGAAAAGAAAAAAATCACATATAAAGGAAAATCCATCAGAATTACCCCAGACTTCTCAGCAGAAACCATGAAAGCAAGGAGAGCCTGGAATGAGGTATGCCAAACCCTAAATAAAAATAACTACCAACCAAGAATAGTGTACCCATCCAAATTCTCATTCATAGCCCAAGGTCTAATAAAAGTCTTACACAGTAAGGAAAAACAGAATCAATATATCTCCACCAAACCAGCTTTACAGAAAATCCTCAAAGATGTACTATACAGGGGAAATAATCAAGATCCCAATGCAGACAGAGAAATGAACCCTAAATAGTAAACCAGAATAACAGATCAACAAATGGGAAGACTCAGCCTTTAACAAGATAAGGATAATGAAAGGAACAAATGATCAGCTCTCAATCCTAACTCTCAACATTAATGGACTTAATTCACCAATCAAACTACATAGGCTCATAAGTTGGATCAAAAATCAAGATCCATCTTTCTGCTGCCTCCAAGAGACACATCTATCTAGCAAAAGTAAACATCTTCTAAGAGTGAAAGGCTGGAATCAAATCTATCAAGCAAATGGCCCCCATAAGCAGGCCAGAGTTGCAATCCTATTATCAGACAAAATTGACTTCAAATTAAAATGGTAAGAAGAGACAAAGAAGGTTACTACATACTAGTAAAGGGATCTCTCCTACAAGAAGATATAACCACCCTAAATATCTACACACCAAATACAGGAGCACCCAACTTCATCAAACAAACACTACTGACTCTAAAAACACTCATAGACCCAAACACATTGGTAGTTGGGGACTTTAACACTCCACTATCACCTCTGGATAGATCAACACGCCAAAAACTGAACAAAAAACCCCAGAACTAAACAATTGCATAGACCAACTAGACTTAATCGACATCTACAGAATATTCCAACCAACAACAACACAATACACATTCTTCTCAGCGGCACATGGAATATTCTCCAAAATAGATCACATCTTCTGTCACAAAGAAAATCTGTACAAATTAAAAAGTATCAAAACCATTCCCTGCATTCTCTCAGACCACAATGGAATAAAATTAGAACTCAACTCAAACAGCCACGACAGAAAATCCTACAGTTCATGGAGACTAAACAACACACTGCTGAACCATCAGTGGGTCAATGAAGAAATTAAAATGGAAATTCAAATGTTTATGGAACTGAACCAAGTTGAAGACACAAAGTACCAGCTCCTTTGGGACACAACAAAAGCAGTACTCAGAAGAACATTTGTATCTCTGAATGCATACTCCAACAAACTGGAGAAACAGCAACTCAATCATTTAATGAAACACCTTAATTTACTTGAAAGAGAACAACAAGCCAAACCCCAAGTCAATAGACGGAAGCAAATAATTAAAATCAAATCAGAATTAAATCAATTAGAGATGAAAAAAACATTGAAAGAATCAACAAAACAAAGAGTTTGTTCTTTGAGATAATCAACAAGATAGACAGACCCCTGACAAACGTGACCAAAAAACAAAGGCAGCACACTCAAATAAACAAGATAAGAGATGAATCAGGTAACATCACCACAGAAACAACCAAAATTCAGACCATAATAAGGGACTATTTTGCAAACCTTTATGCCAACAAATTCAAGAACTTGGAAGAAATGGATGATTTTCTAGAAATAATTCATATCCCCAAACTCAGCCATGAAGATTAACCTTCTAAAAAGACCCATATCCAGTTTTGAAATAGAAACGGCAATAAGTGATCTCCCATCCAAGAAAAGCCAAGGTCCAGATGGATTCACAGCAGAATTCTACAAGGCCTTCAAAACAGACCTCACACCAATATTTCTCAAACTCTTCAATGAAATTGAAAGAGAACGTTCACTACCAGATACGTTCAATGAAGCCAGTATAACCCTCATCCCAAAACCAGGCAGGGACTCATCACGAAAAGAGAACTATAGACCAATTTCCCTGATGAACATAGTCTCAAAAATTCTCAACAAAATTCTGGCCAATAGACTTCAACAGGTCATCAAAAAAATCATACACCACGATCAAACTGGATTCATCCCAGGGATGCAAAGTTGGTTCAATACAGGCAAGTCAATTAATGCAATTCACCACATCAACCGGAGCAAGGTAAAGAACCACATGGTTATATCACTCGATGCGGAGAAAGCATTTGATAAAATCCAGCACCCATTTATGCTAAAAGCCCTGGAAAAATTGTGATTCCAGGGAGCATTCCTAAATATAATCAAGGCAGTTTATGACAAAACAACAGTAAGCATAACTCTAAATGGTGAAAAACTAAAGCCATTCCCTTTAAAATCAGGAACAAGACAGGGATGTCCACTCTCTCCCCTTTTCTTCAACATAGTACTAGAATTCCTAGCCAGAGCAATTAGGCAAGAAGAAAATATAAAGGGGATACAAATAGGAAAAGTTGAAGTTAAACTTTCTCTCTTTGCAGATGATATGATCCTATACCTAAAGAACCCCATAGACTCTACCCCCAAGCTACTAGAGCTGATCCAAAATTTTGGCAAAGTTGCAGGATATAAAATAAACCCTCAAAAATCAATGGCATTTCTATATGCTAATGACCCAAATGCTGAGGCTGAAACCAGGAAAGCAACTCCATTTGCAATAACCTCAAAAAACATAAAATACCAAGGAATGACCTCAACCAAAGAAGTGAAAGACCTCTATGATGAGAACTTTAAAAACATGAAAAATGAAATTAAGTCAGAACTAACGTAATGGAAAAACCTCCCATGCTCCTGGATTGGGAGGATTAATATAATCAAAATGGCAATATTGCCAAAGTTATCTACAAATTCAATGCAATACCCATTAATATCCCAACACCATTCTTTAATGAAATAGAGGAAGCAAACCAGATATTCATATGGAACAATAAAAGACCTAGAATAACAAAAACAATCCTAAGCAGAAAGAACGGTGCTGGAGGAATTACAATACCCAACTTCAAGCTGTACTTTAAAACTATAGTAATAAAAAAAGCTTGGTATTGGCATTGGAACAGGCCTGAAGACCAATGGAACAGAATTGAAGACCCAGAAATGAACCCACAGAACTACGCCTACTTAATCTTTGATAAAGGAGCTAAAACAATAGTCTGGAAGAAAGATAGCCTCTTGAACAAATGGTGCTGGCAAAGCTGGTTCAACACATTTAACAAACTAAAACTAGATCCTTATATATCACCCTGAACCAAAATAAATTCCAAATGGTTCAAAGACCAAGAAATCAAAACAGACACCATAAAAACACAAGATAAACAGAAAGTCCACAGATTGGGAGAAGATCTTTACTGGCCATTTGGCGGACAAAGGCCTCATATCTAAAATATATGCAGAACTAAAAAAATTACCTTCCTCCAAAACAAAACCACAAAGAGCCAATAGCCCCCTCATCAAGTGGGCTAGAGACTTAAAAACAGACTTCTCTGATGAGGAAATGTGAATGGCCAAGAGGTATATGAAAAAGTCCTCTACATCACTGGTCATAAAAGAAATGCAAATCAAAACAACATTGAGATTCCATCTCTCCCCAGTAAGAATGTCCTATATTAAGAAAACTAACAATAACAACTGTTGGATTGGATGTGGCCAAAAGGGAACCCTACTTCATTGTTGGTGAGAATGTAAACTGGTTCAGCCACTCTGGCAAGCAGTATGGAGATTCCTCAGAAGGCTAAACATAGAACTCCCCTATGACCCAGCAGCACCACTTTTGGGTATCTATCCAAAAGACCACAAACAAAAACACACTAAAGCCCCCAGCACAACAATGTTCATCGCAGCACAATTTGTCATAGCTAGAATCTGGAACCAACCCAAATGCCCCTCAGTCGAAGAATGGATCAGGAAAATGTGGTACATATACACAATGGAATTTTATGCCTCTATCAGAAAGAATGACATTGCCTCATTTGTAAGGAAATGGAAGGACCTGGAAAAAGTTATACTAAGTGAATTGAGCAAGACCCAAAGAAATATGAACTTTATGGTCTCCCTTATAGGGAATAATTAGCACAGATTTAGTCAAGTCACAGCAGAGGATCACAAGAGCCCAATAGCTATACCCTTATGAACACATAAGATTATGTTAAGTGAAATGAACTCCATGTTATGGAAACGATTGTTGTAACTACTTTCAACGTGCAATATGTAATTGTAGCCTCTATTATTGATGATTTTGTATCACCTTCCTATGGTTGTACATACACTTTCTCTGTATCTTATCTGAGTATATCGGAAACCGGGTATAATGGTATTAGAACTAGGAAATTGGAAGGGAATACCTAAATCGAGAGACACAGGGTAAAAAAAGACAAACAACTACAAAAGCAATATTTGCAAAACTGTTTGGTGTAAATGAACTGATCAACTCATGGGAGGGGGAAGGGAAAAGGGGAGGGGGGAGGGGGGAGTGAGGGGGGAGGTAACAGTACAAGAAATGTATCCAATGCCTAATGTATGAAACTGTAACCTATCTGTAATTCAGTTTGATAATAAAAATATATATATATATAAAAATTTCAATGATTCAACTGATTCAATGATTCAATGATTCAAATGATTCAAATGATTCAACTTATAAACAATAATGATATTTTATAGTACATAATATTTTGATAGTACATATTACTTTGTTTATAATATAAATATTTAAGGAAAACATGTATACATATAGATTTATATTTAGGTATATGTGATATCTATGTAGGAAAGAGATTGTGTGTGATCTATAATATAAAATTATTAATTATCACTTGAATTTTTGATTTTGTTCAGCAAAATAGGAGACATTTTGTAGTGTAGTATAAAATATTTTTAAAAGGTGTCCCTGCTTCGGAGTTACTGAAAGTCAAGTAGCAAACTAGTCCAAATTAAAAAATGATTAAGGGGCTGGGGATATGGCCTAGTGGCAAGAGTGCCTGCCTCGTATACGTGAGGCCCTAGGTTCGATTCCCCAGCACCACATATACAGAAAACGGCCAGAAGTGGCGCTGTGGCTCAAGTGGCACAGTGCTAGCCTTGAGCAGAAAGGAAGCCAGGGACAGTGCTCAGGCCCTGAGTCCAAGGCCCAGGACTGGCCAAAAAAAAAAAAAAGATTTAAAAAGCTTATCCTCACTATATAAGCATTAAAGAGGTTCTAGCAATATGAGTCCAAAACCAAATTGCTTTACATTATAGGAAAACACTGACTCTCCCTTCAACAATCAACTTCAACATTTAGTTTCAACATATAGGTTCCATAGACAATTTGCTACTGCAGAAAAACCCAGAGAAGAAGACAGAAAGCAGTTTAATCAATATGCTCAATAAACTGCTCACCAAACTGAGGGGGAGGAGGAAAAAACCTTCAAACATTTCATTTCATTGATAGCAAGTCTTAGATGCATTTCCCTCTTGGCTTTTTAAAGTAGAAATCCTATATATTCTCCTCTGGGTGGGTTTTCCCAACTCCACTCCAAGAAACTTCAGTCATGATCCAAACTAAAATAAAGAATAAATGATAAATCTCATGCTACTTTCTGAGCTCTTTTAGAAAAAAGAGTGGCATATATGATTGTGCAATTAGGAGCATTATGGATTTTTTTTCTGTTATATGACAAACCTCTTCTGAGTTTATATCTTTATGCTTTTACTTACAAGCATATCTTGTTTGAGGACAATGATAGGGAGATTTGTCCTATGATACCCTGTTCCAACAAGGTTATCCATGATGACTGAGTGAATTTTTCTTTCAGTCATATTGGGTTAGAGGTTATTGGAAATCTTTGGAAAAGTGCAGCCATCTCACATATTGACTTGCCATTAGATGTGATAAAAAGCAACAGTCACTACTTTTCTTCAGATATGAAAGAACGAGGCATAGAATGCCCTAGTTCTAAGTCATTAATAAGATTAATTTATATTCCCAATGACTGTTTCATTCTGTCTTCAGCTAATCACAGAAACATGTATTATGTGTGTTTAATACAATTTCATGTTATAACCTTATTGGGTTATCAAATGTCACCATAATGTTAAGGACATTATTTCCATATAAATTTATGCTTTTATCTTATTTTTTTCTAATTAGCTCATCTGCAAAATAGCAAAACCAATCTTATGAATTTGTAGTATAGAAGCATTCGGAATTGTTACTCTAAATATAATGGAGCCTGTAATTTGTAAGGCTGCTTTGCACTAAGTAGTCTTTGTCCAAACTAAACACATATTTTCCTTTTTAATCAACATAATTGCATAATTTTATAACCATTTAAGTTGATAATGTTAATTAGATGCATTCCAACTTCCTTCATATAATTTTCTGTGGCACTGGTGATTTAAAAATATTTAATTTTCATTATTTGGGAATTGTACAGATCCATTTGTATCTTTCCTTTATTTTTTTGTGTCTTACACTTATATTTAGTTTAGTTATCAAAGAATGTATTTGTAGTCTCTTGAAATTAATCAAAATTTAATGAATCTAGTCAACCTATTGTCTGTCTTGTAAATTATACAGTTAGGTTAAATCTATTTTCTTCTTTTGGGGGATCTCTCATGTACCGTTTAAAGAATATGTCTCTGCGAGTAAGCTATAGGGTTCTACAAATATTAGGGTTCAGTTCATGTCTTTTAGATGCGCTAGTGAGCTAGCCAGGGTCTGATCACCAAAGAAATGCCTGCTCATCTGTGGAGTGTTTGAGAATGTTTAGTGCAGAGCATGTTTAGCTGTGAGCTCCATTAGAGACTGGCTCTGCTACAGAGTCACCTCCTCATCAACACTTACACTTTTCTGCTAAAAATATGCACATTTAGTAATTAGGAAACATGGAAGAATTGACTACTTATTTAGCCTGATGTGAGCGATTCTGACAGGAATTATTTCTCTTGCTTGCTTCTGTGGAGAGTTTGTTAGGCCTGAATCACAGCTTGACTTCTGTCTTTCTCCAGTTCTATTTCCTTCTCCCTTGCACAGATATTGATTTCAAATACTATTTTATGAGAGAATATTGCTTATGTAATTTCTGAATTCTGGCCACCATTTTCACCAACTACTGCTAAAAGTCTTCAAGTATAGTTGTAGAGTTGTGTACTTCTCATTAGTATGTTCTCAGGGATTTTTTCAGGGATTGTAAAATTCTGTTATTTAGTAATGCATATTTAAAATTTTACTTTCCAGATAAATTATTGTATTAAGTATCTTATTATCTCTTATAAAATTCTTTAGCCTAGACTGTGGTTTTTGTACAAGTAGCATTAATAGAATATCATTTATCTCTCCTGGGAATTTATATGATAGATCATTCTCTATCCCTGTAATTTTTATTTTATTTTGCACATATTCAACATGAATTTCTTTTAGAAACAACAGTTGTAGGTATTACCTGTATTAGGTACGTAGTAGATTCTTAGCCTTTTGATTGGAGTGTTTGTTTATCTGTATTAATGTATTTTGGGGGTTCTAGGAATCAAACCCATGTGCTCATGCATGCTAGATGAGTGCTACATTAACTGAGGTATGTTCCCAGCCCTAATGTAGCTATTTATATGGTTACATTACAAAATACCATGTTATTTTGTTTTACTATTTTTTCTTTTTAGTTCCTTCTTTTCTCTTTTTTTCTTTTGCTTGCCAATTTTTAAATTATCTTTAAATAGTTGTACAAAGGAGATACCCTTGAAGAGTTTATGAATACAATGCATCTTGATCTGTGTCACATCCTTATTCTCATCCCTCCGATCCACACCTTCCCTAACTTCATTTTATGATATATACAAGGAATTTTTTACTGCTTTTATTATATTATGAATTCTTCTGAGAAATGCATCACACTTTAGAATTCCCTTCTATTAGATTACTACAATACTCTGTCATTGCATTTGTAATTGCTTCTCTACAGCTTGTAATATGTACATTGAAAAAATAAATTAGAAGAATATGAATGTCCCTGGCAATAATTAAGATGAGCACAAAACAATGTAACTATTGTGATCATGTTGTGGTCTCCTTCAATGAAGGAGATGGGAATGTACTAATGTAAGTAATTTAGAAAATATATGAAAACTCTAAAACAACAACAACAAAAAACCTACAGTGCAGAAGAGTAATGTCATCAAATTGCTTACTTTGTCTCTCTGCGAGTGCAGTTTTTTATTATTTATTTATTTATTTTGTTTTTTGGCCAGTCCTGGGGCTTGGACTCAGGGCCTGAGCACTGTCCCTGGCTTCTTCTCCCTCAAGGCTAGCACTCTGCCACTTGAGCCACAGCGCCCCTTCTGGCCATTTTCTATATATGTGGTGCTGGGGAATTGAACCCAGGGCCTCATGTATACGAGACAAGCACTCTTGCCACTAGGCCATATCCCCAGCCCTGCGAGTGCAGTCTTACACTTGTGAAACCTACTACACTTGGCATTAGAATTGAACAAACAAATCAGTGGTCTATGGTAGGAGCTAGATTTATCAGTATTGGAGAGCAAAGTTACAAAAAGGCAAGAATGAAGTGTGCAATGTGGATTAGAGGCAGACACAGAAAATTTAAAGCTTATTTGGCTTATTAGATACAAGTGAGCATATTGTGAAATAATTCTAGATACCTGTGTATTCATGTGTTAATATACACATGTGCTAAAATAGCTGTATCTCTTGAGACATTCTAGAAGCAATTGTAACCCTGGGACTGTGTACATAGCCAAATAATGCATATGGGTTTCTAATAATAGCTCTCAATGAGGAGAACCAGGACTCCTCAGAGAAATGATTCATACTAGAGAAAAGGCAGGAAATATGTGAGATCAGTCTGTGGAAACTAGTAGGAGTAGAAAGTAAGGAATTTCTTGGGGGCTGGGAATATGGCCTAGAGTGCTTGCCCCATATACATAAAGCCCTGGGTGCAATTCCTCAGCAACACATATATAGAAAAAGCCAGAAGTGGCAGTTGCCTCCAGGGGTAGAGTGCTAGCCTTGAGCACAAAGAAGCCAGTGAAGTGTTCAGACCCTGAGTTCAAAGCCCCAAGATTGGCAAAAGAAAATTTAAAAAAGGAAGGACTTTCTCAAAAAATAACATAAAAAGATTAAAAAGTTCTTTTAAAACTAAAGGAGAAAAGAACTAATAAGACTGTATGTAAGTATCATAGGAGTTGAGTGGAAAAGCTGCCAGTGGATAAATTTGACATGATTTTAGTGACAAAATAAATAACATGGTATTAGCATATATATAAATATAAATATTAAATACACATTAGTATGTACTGATATGAAGTAATGATTAGGTCCATAAATAATAACATGAGGAAACATATAGCACATCATTACCATACTAGTTCTCAGTAAGTTGGGTTTAACTCATAAAATTTGAGCAGCCCAAGATGAAAAGAAAGGTTAGGATGGGGGATTTAGGAAGGAAAGGACTTTTTTTTTTTTTTTTTTTTTTGCCAGTCCTGGGCCTTGGTCTCAGGGCCTGAGCACTTGTCCCTGGCTTCTTCCCGCTCAAGGCTAGCACTCTGCCACTTGAGCCACAGCGCCGCTTCTGGCCGTTTTCTGTATATGTGGATGTGGTGCTGGGGAATCGAACCTAGGGCCTCGTGTATCCGAGGCAGGCACTCTTGCCACTAGGCCATATCCCCAGCCCCCATATCTGGGAATTCTTGACACCTATAAATTTCTTCTACATTCTCCAACATGGTTTTGAAATTCAATGGGTATATTTTTCATTTCTTTCTTTCACTTCAGAATATTTCCTTTCTTTGAATAGTTTCTAATGTTTCACTGAGATTCACTGAGATTCTAATGTTTCACTGAGCATTAAAATGGAAAATATTACTAAGGATTAATTTGTTAAATCTATTTTCATTGATTCATTGAAAATATTTATACCACCTTCCTTTTTTTTTCTTTACTGAAAAGGTGATGAGAAGTTGAGTTACAGTTACATAAGTAAGATAATGATTACAATTATTTTCAAACACTGCTCTTTTTGTCTTCTAAGTCTTTCCTGAGTGTAGGTCATAGTTCATATTTCTTGTGTGCTGTCTGTTGTGGATGACATTTTACAAAAGCTTCATATATCTTCAGAGAGTTGAGAGTGCTACTAAATAAATCCATTACTAGATGCTCACCTTAAAAGGTTATAGACTTTTTTATGCCTTAAGAAGTTCCATCGGTAGAATTCCCAATGTTTCTCAATCCCTTCCAATGTAGTTTTTAATCCCAAAATATACATCATTTCAGATCTTGACATTATATTATATCATAATAAATTCAGAAAACTTTGTTTCTTGCTGTGGTTCTTACTATTAAACTGGTATTTGCTTGTCTCTCTCTCTCTCCTCTCTCTCTCTTTCTGTGTGTGTGTGTGTGTGTGTGTGTGTGTGTGTGTATGTGTCTGTCACAAAGCCAGAAAACTTAATGAGATGTTAATGATGTCTATCTATACTAGATGGGCCTGATCCCCAATACCTGTCAGTTACACTTACCTCTCAGAACAAATCCATTCTCAACCAAGCAACGATGACATTTGGTGAGTCCATCATACATATGTGCAACCTAACCCTCAACCAAATGCTCATGAGGGACTTTCATTCTGCTTCCTGCTGGTTTACTTTCTAAGTGCACTGCACAAACATACCATAGTTAAGATGCTGACTTCTTAATCTCATCTCAGCAGATCACACTTGATCTTCGTGGACTCCAAATTAATTCACTGACATTTTGGTATTTGGTCAGGAAAGAATTAAGTTTCTTCTATGAGTTCTCATGCTTTAAAAAAATATCAGAGACTTGCACCCACTCTGTCAGCAATTTCATAGTCTCATTCACACAGAGTATGTTCTGTTGCTACATATTGAGTGTGTCAAATATAGAAACCACTTGTCACAGAGCTCCCTATCGTTTTGTGTGTGTGTGTGTGTGTGTGTGTGTGTGACAGAGATACTTTGATACAGTACCAATATATTCAGAATATCTAAGGCTAGAAATTCTGGTAAGACTTCATCTAAGCTGTCCCTCACCCTTCATCCATTCTATCTATAGCCATTCATCTAAGCTGTAAGTGAATTAACAGATGATTTAACCTGTGGTTTCAAATGGTTATACTTTATTTATATGCATATATTTAAATTAATTGAAATTTTTAGAGGGCTTTTATATCATAGAAGTAAAATTAATTTAAATTATTTTTAGACTTTTGCATGATTCACCATTTTTTATCACTCATTACTAGAAAATGCTGCCTGGTCATTTTCCTATCTTACACTCAACACTGTCACATTTGACTTATCTAACTCTCAATTTCCATTTTTCTCTTTTCCAAATGTCTCTTTATTATGTAAGTTTTTTGAAACTTCAAAAAGCTTTAGAAGGGGATTACCATTTAACCTGCCCATTTAAGTGTTCAGTGCTTCTTGATTAGTGTCATTTCTTCCACTGTTTACCACCCTCCTACTTCTTCCTTTCTCCCAGTCTCATTACATGTTACCCATTTTCTCTATCACATATATATGTCCTATGTATTCTGACTCTGTTTTGCCACATTCCTTTGTCCCTCCCCTTATTGAAACTCATTTCAGATTTTTTAATATTCATTAAACTTTTATGCATAGAAATATGCCTACTATTGTTTTTTTTCTTTTGTCTGTTTCTCAGAACAGCCTCAGGGTCCCATTTTACACATAAGAGAAAGTTCATTTTCTCAATAATATTCTCTACCTAAAAAGACCTTTGTTGCTCATTGATAAAATAATTACATTCATATACATGTGTGTTTATTGAAATTAACATAATTACTCAAATATAGTATGCAACTATTCATTTAAGTCATTGATTCCTTTAGGAAGCACTTGTTGGAGGCTTTCCACATTTCACTGCTGTGTTTTAAAACACTGAAAATACATAGCTCATCTTCTTCTCCATGATTTTATTTAAGAGAAAACAATAGTTGAAATTATAGAACTAGCATATGCACATGGTTTGCTGTGGGATTAGAGAGAGCATAGTAGGTCAGACAGGAAGAATTATGATTTGATTTTTAAAGAATGCAATATGTTTTTTGCTTAAATGCCATCTTCTGTCTGATATTTCACTTGATCTTCAGACTATATAGCCATAGATTATGCTATCATTCTTCTCAGTAATTTTCTTTTGTGTACTATCTCTATGAGTGTGTTACTAGACAGTTGATTCTGGGAGATAAGTCTCTTCTCAGAATTTACAGTGTCTATCACTGTATACTAATTACTTTGAAGAAATTAATAAATAAAAAGGGAAGAAGCCGGGGCTGGGGATATGGCCTAGTGGCAAGAGCGCTTGCCTCATATACGTGAAGTCCTCGGTTCGATTCCCCAGCACCACATACACAGAAAATGGCCAGAAGTGGCGCTGCGGCTCAAGTGGCAGAGTGCTAGCCTTGAGCAAAGAGAAGCCAGGGACAGTGATCAGGCCCTGAGTCCAAGGTCCAGGACTGGCCAAAAAAAAAAAAAAAAAGGGGGAAGAAGCCAACAATTTATGTGTCTTTTGATGTTGCAAAGTGAATTTAATTAGATATTTACTTTCATTGAATGATTAATGTATTCACAAACTACCTTATTGTTTATGATTGATCCTACCTGAGACAAACATTTTTCTTAGTATTTGTTCAAAACTACTTGTGTAGGTAGCATTATGATCTTTGCAATAAGATATACAGTCTGTATTTTCAGCTTCTCATGTATTTGACTTGAGAAAAATATTTTGCTCTTTGTAGAAGGATTTACTTATTTTCAATAGATTTGTTTGGTTAGGTTTTTGAAGATGGTACTCATTGATATGATCAAGAAATAGATTCAAATATGTTAATTGGTTCAATACTTGCAATTTTGATTAGAAAAGAAAAAAATACATTTTTAGGTGTGCTAGAAAGAGTGTCAAAGCACCTCGGGCTGAGCAGACAGTCCAGGATAACAAGCTAGCCTGATGTGAAACAATCTGTTCCTGTCTTCATCCCATTTTGACTATAACTCATGTACCCCTAAGTTTCTATTTGAGATACTTCAGAGCCTCAAATTTAGACAAGTAAATAAGGTGACAGTGAAGTTTTTTACATTTAAAAGTCATGAAAATTAAGTTTTGCCGTCTGTTTCTCTAACAAATTTAACATTTAATTGTTCAAAACCTGTTTCAGTAATTGTATAACTTGAAAGATTTATAACAGCATATACAATTGTCAGCAGGAAGAAACACTGGGTCTCATTAGTTAGTTCCCCAACTTCTAGGCAGGACTGGATCCAAGCCTACTCCAACATATGGATAGCCTTAGGAAAGAAGGCTTCTCACATCATTTCCATAGTTAGTCTGCTTTGAAATGGTGTATTGTCAAAAGAAGCCTCTACAAGAAATCAGAAAACTCTGACTTCAGTTTTGAGTACAGCTATTTGTTTCACAGCATTAGAGTCATAAAACCTACCTGTATTTGATTTTGTTTGTTAATCTACATGTATAAAAAGTGGGATAAAATCTTCCGAAAAAACTCCTCTGAGAAAGTATGAATTTGAAAATCTGGCATCAATATCAATCTGTATGAAAAAGAACATTGAAATATATATTACAAACAGCAGATCATTTTAATAGCAGGATAGCCACAATAATTCATTGATTTCATTGTTCTAGTCATTTTTTCCTACATAGATGGATCTTAGTTTGAAAGGTGATTCTGAACTGCAAATAATATTTGTATTCTTTAAGTAAAAGATTCATTTTGATTTGAATATCTCAATGAATCAAGGTTTTGATGATTTTAATGGAAAGAAGACAACAGACATGAATTTTGTTGGTGTCTAAGTCTTGTAGGAATCAAAGAATGAATTTCTGCAAGGACAGAAATTGACCTTTGGAATTATGAAGTTAGAAATGTGTACAATAACCCTTCATTGCTGACCTGGAATTTTTTAAATTCGGTTCGGCTGTGACATCCCATACTCTATGGATCTTTATTTTCCTCCTAGACTAACATTAGATACTTATTACAGACTTTTGTCCTCAGCACCATCCAAGATTCTCTGAGTAGAAAATCCCTGGAATTGAACTTGAAAAGTTGTATATGTCTTAAAAAGTTCAAATTGTATCATTTTAGCTGATTTAGAGAGCACATTTAGAAAATACTGTTATCCAAATGGATAAAAATGAAATCATAGTCTTTTCAAATTATTATAGAAAGCTTTTATATATTATGAATACACTTATATATATACAAAAAAATCACATATATACAAAAAGTCCCACACCCTATTCTCATTTATTTTCCTAAGCACTTATGCTCTTGCTTCCCACCCCCCATAATTTCTGAACCAAAGCTTAAAATGTGATTTTTCTACTGCCAGTAGTTCAGTAGCAAATTTGACCGAAGTAGGTATCTGAAATGTGCTTCTACCCTCTAGACTTTGGAATGTTATGACCAACCTGTGAAATGACCAGAAAAGTCAGATGGGACAGTAGAGACTGGTGTCCCAACCATCCACCTTAGCCGATACAACTTCCACATGCTGTGCTGTAAACTAAATGTTCTTATGATGTGTAGCTGTTAAGGAATCCATTTTTTAAAGTTTTTTTTTGTAGACAGTATAAAACAACAATGCTATGGCATTTTATTCATATATAGATTTAAATAATTAGGACATTAAAATAATGATTGCTTAATGAGTTTGAGTTATTGAAGTGTTTTCAAAATACTGCAGATATGCTTTCTTTTGGTTTTGGGGTATGAAGGGTTTTGACAACCTGCTGTGATTGCATCTGTAACTGAATAACTTATACATTTAAATTAAATAGTTGATAATTCTGTACCAAAATTACATATAATAAGAAGGTCTATGATACAAATGATATGTATGATATGTATAACCATGATGGCTACTACTGCCTGTTTCTTAAATCTCTACATAAAATGCTGATGCATTCTCTATAAAGTAAACACATTAATAAAATATATTAACTGCACTAAGGGGTTCACAATTACTAAGATTATTAAAGATAAGATATTTTCTATACTGTCTAATATTATGGTATATGTACACATACACAAAATATATACGTGAAACACTCTGAAAATTGCCCTATGATCAATAGTCTGCTACTGCTAGAAACTAAATCTAGACCTGAAAACAATACAATCCCCCTTAATGAATCCCACCATGTTTAAATTATTGTGTGTTGTAAATTAGGCACCTTGGGCATTTAGTTTGATGAAGCAGTTTTAAATTCAATACATGGCATGTTTAATGTTTAAATAGGGAATTCTTAGGTGGTCTAAAAAATTAGTTAATTAGAAGCAAATGGGCTTTTGCATAAATGCTTGTGCATGAGTATATATGCAATAACATATCAGACATATTTGTGATAAATACCCTGAAATATTTATTTTATTTACTTGCATAACTATATCAATGTGCAGATCATGTACATAAAAACACAAGACAACTGTCCTTATTGTCACCTAAAATACTACTCCATAAATATCTTTTACACTGAGAAGAACTTGTCTAGTTCTCATGATACATATCAAAACCACATCTTTTTTTTCTAACATATCTATTCTCAAACACTTACAGGTATTAGCACAGAAATATGTGCATAGAAGAAATACAGAAGACACTTAAATCAGCAATACCACTTTTCAAGTAAATCAGCACCATCTCTGGCTCCATGAAATCATAATTCCCCCAGGGACGTGTGGACACGTTTATTGACAAAACCTTCAGTCTTGGAGACACAGTTTGAAATACTTGGGACACAGGAATAAAATAAACTGGATGGCCTCCTTTGAAATACATCTGTGTCTTTCATCTTTGTCACAAAATAAGCACAGCATTTGGCAAGATTGGAGTCTTCCAATCCAGGCAGGTCCGAGTTGGCATAGAATCACCTTGACAGGCTCCCAAATCAGCAAGGACTCTCAGTTCTGAAAGGTTCCTTTTACTAAATTTAACTTTTCCTGCATAAAATTAATGAGATGCTCCTGAGGAGATGAAATAGTCTCAAAATCAAGGGAAGGAGGGCATGGATTTCATCAGCATAGTAGATGTACAGGCTGAATAGCCTATTACTAGAGAACGCATTGAAATTAAGTTTTAACTGAGAAATTGGAAAGGAAAACAATTAATTTTGCTGTATATCTCCCCTTAAAATTGTATCATTTCCATTTTCTTTTGAGACAGTTGATTCTAACATTGAATGTAGACAGATGGAAAATGATGTGTGTCACCATGTTCCCATTCTGAATGCTATTTTGATGTTAAACTTTATGACTGGAAGGGACTCCAATGTTCCTTTGTTTAATTTAAATATCTTTCTAAAACAGAATGCAAGGAAATAAATATAGCAAAACACTGCAATTCTGGCAAGCTGTGACACTACCAGGCTGAGTCATGCACACAGCTTGAACTTTGAAGCCACGGATGTTTTTATCTTTATTTAGGTTCACGACTTGCACAGAGGGCTGTATCTTTTCCCATGTCACACAAAACATGTTGGCCAAACCTTGATGAGATGCTATAGCAGAAGAGTGCTTATTTTAGGAACAGGCTTGGCTCATTGAAGAGTGAACCAAGCTGTCAAGCAGTACAAGAAAGTTACTTAAACTGGAGTGTCTTGGTAAATTAAATATTGATGAAAAGAGTCCTTAATCTTTTCTGCCTCTGGACAGGCATTCACTTAATTTCAGCTTTATTTACTTAAATCCGCAGTCTCCTTTTCTTCATTAGATAACAGAAACAGAGAAGTGTATTATTCTGCCAGAGACAGCATTCTATAAATGCACGATGCAAATTGATCCCTTTTCCTGGACAAGCTTGGTTTATTATATGCTCATAGCCTTAATATGTTTAATCAGGCTACAGCAGTGGAATAGTTCCCAGGCTTCATTCCTGTATCCATGCAACATCAAATACTGATTTCCTAAGTTGAGAGGCTATACATTCTAGAGTAAAATTTTCTTTGTTCATTTCAGAATATCCTAGTCAGAGAACTATAGGAAGAATGTATTCCGAGATGTTCATTTTAAAGTTGAGAGAACTAAGTTCCCAAATGGGAAAGAATTTAACCAGTCTTATTTGCAAAATTGTCTGATGACTTCTGTCTTATTTTCTCTGATGCACAAGTTGCCCAGAAACTCTCAATTGGGAGCTTTCATTTCCCTTTCTAGTCCCTACATAAAGCAAAATAAAATAAATAAAAATAAATAAATAATAAAACAGGAGGCGTTCCCAATTTATCATTCTTTGAATAAATAGTAAGTCCTTGATAAAGAGAGGAAATATTAAATACTTGATATTATAATCATTAGGTCTATTTCATTTCAGAAGATGAGTTAAACACAACACAATTTTATATTTTAAATGTGAAAAGAAGAAAATTGAGAACAAAAATGACCATCGGCTTGCAGAAGCAATGTTTTCTCTCTTTTGGTGTTGGTTCTATGTAGAGTTTAAGCTGAGAATCTCACACTCTCAGTGTCTTATTTAAGGCATTACAAAAATAGAACTAATTAATCACAATATTCATTCTTAAGTTTTTGAAAAAAGTTATTTCATAAAAATTCATTTAAAATGTTATTTTATTGTAATATTAAGAAACATGTCCTAAATCATTTGAAAATATGGAAAATATATTCTTTGAGCACTCAGAAAGGGCTAGAATTTCTTTGGAGGTGGTAAAATAATAATATGATAATTATGCCCACTATCTCTATTATTTATTTTACTGTGAGAAAGTAAGCTTCAAATCTTTAGTTTCCCTTCACTACTAAATTGTGACTTTCTTAATCATTATACCCCCAAACCACAATGTAGTTTAAACCCATGTATTTCAGATTCTGGACAACCTAAAATAGTCAGAAGTGCAAATGAGGCACAGCAGTTAGTAAACATTAATGCTTATTAACTTTACTCATACCAGTCACCATAGACTTTCAAGGCTTCTTAAATATGTCAAAAAATGAGTCTATGTTTTTCTTATTCTATGAGTCATAATTAATTAAAGCAATTTAGGCATCTAACCTAGAAATTTAATATTTTATTAATTTTGTGTTCTGTGATTAATTTCTATGTAAGAACAATTTGAATGTTCCTCAGCTGAAATTCTTATCAGAATGTTTCAAATTTAAGATTTAAAAATTTGTAATGTATCCATATATGTAATAAAATGTCTTGGTCACAGACCCAAATCCAAAATTGAAATTGATATATATCTTGTATGCTTAGTCTGAAGCTAATGCTATCTGATACTTTTAGTTTATAAATATTTTGAATGGGATCCATCACAAAAAAATTCAGATGTGGAAGTTTCCAATAGTAGTGTCACACTGATATGCTAAAAGAGTTTCAGATTTTGGACCATGTCAGATTTTGTATTTTGAAATTAAGGATGCTTAGTCTGTATTTCAGGATGTGGAAGAATTCTATTCTAAAACCCATATTAGTGTCAAAACCCATCTCTAGTCTCAAATTCATGAATTTTAAATCAAACAGAAAAATTTCAGATATTAAGCAATAATTCGCAAATATATTACAAAAATTTGGCAAGTTTTATGTAAATTACTTTATTTTACTGGTTTTAACTCTACCAAAATATCATGAATTACTTACTTGAATAGTTATAGAAAATAATGTAATATTTGCAACATGCTTACTTTTATAATACCTGTTTTATATAATGCAATTCAACAAATTAGTTGGCAGCTAGCCTGCTTACATAAAAGTCACTTGGGTAGATTTAGAAATATTGTCCCTATCATAGTAATTTTGACTCAAACTGTACAAATTGAAACTACCTTGTCTGAGTTTCTTTTTATAGATATAACTTTTGGCATCTAATCTTAGTATGTCTTCATCTTCCTTTTCTTCCATGTCCTCCAGTCTTTGTAATTGATCCTCTGTCTACTTAACATCCACTTCTGAGTCCTGCATTCTTTTAAAACAGTTTCTTATACTGGGCTCAGTTTCTTTCAGGAGGCTTTGCCATCAGTTTTTCTATTGAAAGTCAATTCACAGTGCTGACAAAGAACAAAGGCAGCAGAAATGGTTTGAAGCCCATAAGCAGTAGACCCAGTAGTAACCAGTACACTATGCTGAAATTAGAGAAAGAAATGCCATGTCTAACTTGTCAAATTATGTTTACTGGAAGTCTCATGCCTCCATTCAAGACCAATGCTAACAAATCAATAAATGACTGAAGTGTCCTCTTTCTGTGATGCTTCATATTGTAGTACTGGCTATTACACACTTGATCATACTCCTCAGCTAGTAAGTTCTCAAAATGCAACTATACAATTAAAACCTAAATTCTAATTGCATTTAATTTTAACTTATTGATGCTCTTATTTTCATATTTATATGTGACTAAGTCCACTATTCTGAACATTACAGTTTCCAATAGCATAATTTGGTAAGTCACATTATTTTTTGAAGCTTTGTGAGACTTTTATTAAAGTGTGTCATTTTTCAACCATAATAACTGAAACAAAATTCAAGATGTGATTTTAAAGTCAAATTTATTAATAGTATCTTAGTTTATTTTTAACTCATATAAGCTTCATTTTGTCTTTTCTGAATCTTACAAATAAAATGGTCTTTTTGAGGAGGGGGAGTTTAGGAGACGGCTATTGTCTACTCCTTTCCTTCCTGTCTAGGATGCTGTTCTCTATAATGATGAGAGAGCCTCTAATTTTCTATAATGGATCGAGAGCCTCTAATTCAGGAATTTCAAGTAGCATTGGGGAAAAAAAGTACATAATAATCAAGGCCATGAAAATTATGTACTTCATAAGCCAATAATCCTAGAATACTGTCTAAGTGCAAGGGTCAGCTGTAATAAACTGAATATAATCTCCTGTATTCTATCCCTAAAGAAAATTAAAATTTAATGACCTTGAGAGCTCACTGTTCAGGAATGTCATCCCAAGTAATCTTGTAAATGACAGTTAAACTCCGGAATTGAGTTAAAAGTTAAACATCCTCTGTAATTGCTCCTTAACTCCAGAGTGTGCTATTTGCTTCAGGCACACTCTTAGGAATATCAGTATATTGACAGGTTAAACCAGGATGGAACAGGAAGCTTCAAGATCTGCAACACTGGTCATTGCTGAATGCCTTATTGAGTCACAGCTGTGCAGTCATTATGAGGAAAAGAGTTTTAGACACATTAGAATTCATATCCATATTTCCAGTTGTGTAAGTTACAGACAACATTCAGTCCACTCAAACATTTTTTATTTGTTACTAGTTTCTTTTTTTCAAATTTTTATTATCAAACTGATGTACAGAGACTAGTTTTTTTAATATATAATTATCATTGTCAAGGTGGTATACAGAAGGGTTACAGTTACATACCTAAGTTAGTGAGTATATTTCTTGTCAAACTTGTTACCTCCTCCCTCATTTTTCTCCCACCTTCCCTTCCCCATAATCCCTAATCCCCCCACCTCAGAGTTGTACAGTTAGTTTACAACATATTGTCTTGTGAGTGATGCTTTTGCATTGGTTCACCTTTTACCCTTTGTCTCACCATTTTGATGTTCCCCTTTTCTTCCTGGATTCAGACAAATGTATATGCAATACCAACATAACCAAAATCAAGTACAGTGACAACAGGGGCTAAACCATAGGGAAGATAAACAAAAGAAAAAATTTTCACATAGTGCATTAGAAATAACAGCAACAATGATAAACTACTTGTTTTTGTAACTTGGATTTCATGGGAAAATTTTAATAAGAATTTGTGATACTTTATCAGAGATGAAATTATAAACTCTTTTATTTTTCTTTGGGTACTTATGTGAATAAAAGTCTGAACATAAGAGGAATAATAAAATAATGAAGAAAAAAAAGGAGGGAAGAAGGGAGGGGGATTTCTTACATTTTCTTTGTTTTGTTTGGGGTTTTTTGCCAGTCCTAGGGCCTGAGCACTGTCCCTGGCTTCTTTGTGTTCAAGGCTAGCACTCTGCCACTTGAGCCACCGTGCCACTTCCGGCTTTTTTTCTATATACGTGGTGCTGAGGAATCGAACCCAGGGCTTCATGTATACAAGATGAGCACTTTTCCACTAGACCATATTCCCAGCCCCTTGTACTATTTCTTGACCATAATTTGTTCTTTATTCTTCATCAATAAGAGAAAGTATGAATTTTCAAGTTGAGGGTGGGTAAATTAAACAAAGTTTTGAAATAGGTTATTAAAGTTTTTCATCAGACCTTTTCATTCATTTCAAAAATGTTTCTGGGGCTGGGAATATGGCCTAGTGGCAAGAGTGCTTGCCTCGTATATACGAAGCCTTGGGTTCGATTCCCAAGCACCAAATATATAGAAAACGGACAGAAGTGGCGCTGTGGCTCAAGTGGCAGAGGGCTAGCCTTGAGCAAAGAGAAGCCTTGGGCAGTGATCAGGCCCAGAGTCAAGCCCCAGGACTGGAACACACACACACACACACACACACACACACACACACACACACACACACACACACACACCTCAAAAATCTTTCTGGGACTGTAATTAATGTGTTTAAAAGAAGGAAAGCAGATACAGGATTATATGTTACCACAGTTTTATAAAGAGAGTTAGTTAAAAAGAAGAAAAGTACCTGGTGAATCAAAAACCATAGAAAATGATTTATTTAAATATATTAAAATAGAAATCAGGAATGACAGTCAAATAAAATTATGCAATAAAAACAAATGCATATATATTGAGAATGTTCCAGTAACCTGTAATTTTAAAGTTTCCTAAACTTATACATCAAAGTAAATAATGAATAAAACTAAGGAAAATGTTGTTAGAGATATAGAGATATCGTTTTGCCTTGGAATTGGTGAGGACATCTGAAAGTTGAATATATTATGGACATATTGGGTATATTGTGTACTAGCAGAAAATTGGAGACATAGAACTTGGAAGAAAGACATTACAGTAAATAGCTGTGGTCAAGTGAATATGCTCATAAGGATTATGTTGGATTAGTTTTATTTCAGCTTGATGTTTTTCTAACTAGAAACTATAAGAAAGAGAAGTTAATACAACAAATTGGGTTTTCTCAAAGAATTAGGATACCTGAAACCAGTGAGAAATAAAGATTTCAATAAAATAAGAACCACAGAAGCCGTTAAACTTAATTTATCTATTACTTGGCTAAAATTCTACTCCTCAGCAAAGCTTCCTAGGATAGATAACCATAAAAATTAAAAAGTCATACTTTCCATGAATAGTTATGATCAATTATCTCAATATTAAGTGCTTTTTGAGTGCTAAATTTGTTTTTCCTTACTATTTTGATTTTTGTATTTTTTTCTTCACATAGTTGTACAAAGGAGTTGTCATTTAACAAAGGAATTTATTAATATAATATAAATTGCTCAATGTCACCCCTTTCAAACACACTAAATCTAGCTTCCACATATAAAAGAAACCATACATCCTTTGTCTCTGTTGGCCTGACTTACATCACGAAACACACTTTTGTATCAGGTTTTTCCATTTCTTTACAAATGTTACAATATCATTCTTTCTACTGGATGACTAAAATTCTATTGTATACATGCTTGATACATTTGTCCATTTCAATTGAGTTTATAGGAACTATTTTACCATCCACATCAAGAATTTGATTATATTTAAACAAAATATATATTATTAAGTTATTTTATCCATGGGAATTTTTTTTTACAATTTTCTAAATGAGGAATGCCACTATGGAAGTAAATCCTTAGTGTAATTGTATATCATTTTTGATATATAGTAATATATTCTGTAAATGACACAGTTTGAAAATTAAACATACCTCAAAGACCTATAGGATCAAGGCTTATTCTCCAGAGTGTCCCTACCAGAAATTTCCCAATTCTTAAGAAATCAGAAAAGAAAGTGTGAGATTCTAGTTCATTCTTGCGTTTTCCTATTTTTCTTCTTGGCTAAAGGTGAGAGGATTTGCTCTGCCATATGTGTTGTCTTGTCCAAAGCAAAGACCCAACTGTTCATAAATTGATAATATTAAAACTCTGAGCTATAACTAACCCTTTACTTTATAAGATTAACTTGAATATTTGTTACAATACATAGTCTAGTAACACTAGTAATTTATACTGGGGGCTAGGGGTTGGCATAGAATGGATAAATAATATTCTCATTCTCTATTAAGAGGAAAAAGAACATACTTTTGAAGTGCAATGATTAGAAAATCCCAAGTCTGTTGAGTTCAATATGGTTTTTGGAACCGTAATTTGAACTCTGGAACTTCCTGTGCTCTTCCAAGGTATACTAGTAGTATTATGTAATCTCCTTTTACCTAAGTATCCCATTCTTATTTGGAGATAATAATAGAACTTACCTCACAGAATTGTTAGGATCATTAAATTACTGTGAACATATCCATAGTCCTTAAATTAGTATTTGGCCCATATTATTGGCTATATACTTGTTCCCTGCATAACTTAACTTTTGTCTTCCTTCTCAGTATTCTTCTTTGGAGACAGATACTTACCTAGATATAATTAATGACTAAAAACTTGTACTTTTGTAACACAAAGCTGCCCCACTAAACATAAAAGAATAATATTTGGGACAATAATATGAATTAGTTGATCAAACAATAAAATTAAATGTGAATTAAATAATCTAAACCTTCTTAAAAACCCTGTCAGTTTCATTATTGAGAAGCTTACTGAAGTAGCCCAGCTTGTTTGGGGCTCTAATAAACTTAGTTGCTTTCTTTTTCTCTTTAAAACCATTGGAATTTTAATCATGCATGTTAAAAGTAAGGTTCACTGTGAATCAGTAGCTTACATGTAAATAAGATTTACAATGGGACTTCCTGTAATATTATGCATCTTTTTTTCAGGTCTGGAATTTCCTCATTTCTCTAAATTTTAATGGCTTCCTAACACAGGTGATAACAACAGGACTAAAAAAAACTGAAAAGTAACTTTTAACGTTAAAATTGATATAAATCATACTATGCTTATCACCACTAAGTAGTATTTATAATGAAAACTTATTTCTTTACATTCATTGCTTACAATAAAGCCATGTGTATTTTTTTTATTCTTGTACTTTGCTTCATTTTGTTTTACTTCAGCTGTAGTTTTCAGAGTGAGAACAGAGGGGACATTTTATCCACTTGCTTTACTTTCTGATTTTGAAAACTTGTAAGACAGTAAAAGAGCTAAATTAATATCTAGGTTCCTTTTATTGATCAAGTATCGCACATTATGGAGACAGGATTTTAAGTATCAACTTCCAATTTCTTCTTTCCTGCATGCACTAAGGTGATAGTAACTTTTTTTTTTTTGGTTTTGTGTTCTTTTTCTCTTTTCCTTTTTTTTGGATACCTTTTTAGATACTACAATTATTTGAGATTCCTTTGAGATATAAAGACACAGCATTGTTTGTTACATGAATGTGAAAACATGGACACTACGGTAAAAAAACAAAAAAGTTCCTTTTAAATGTATCCAGCTCTCAAGAAGTTTAGTACTTATCATTACTCCATTCATTAAAAGTCAAAGACCTAACCAATGGTCATCTATCAACATTCTTCAGTTTTACAGCTTTACTCAAGCCATAAAGCATTCATTGTAAACTTTTAGTATATTTTTTTCTCAGAAGATTTCAGAGAACAAGTTTTCTGATACTCTCAGTTTTCAAAGTGTTTTATATTTTCCTCTTATGTAATGCAATATATTATACAAAAAAGGAAGTATATCTTAAGGAAAGAGTAAAATCAAAGTATGCTTTATTAACTTGTAGCAGAAAAAATATTATTAAGTTAATTTTATTATAAAGGTGATATACAGAGGTGTTATTATTACATACCTAAGGTAGTGAGTACATTTCTTAACAAACTTGTTATCTCCTCCCTCACTTTCCTCCCACCTTCCCTCCCCTGCAATTCCCTGAACCTGACTTGTACAGTTCATTTACAACCATATTATCTTGTAAGTATCCCTGTTGCATTGGTTCCTCTTTCATCCTATAGCTCACCAATTTGATGTTCCCCTTCCCTAATTAAGAAAAGCCTATATACAATATCCAGGGTACCAAAATCAAATACACTAACAACAGGGGGAAAACCATAGGGGAAAAAATTCAATAAAAAATAAATAATTTCACAAAGTACATTAAAAATGACCACAACAATGAAAAAACTGCTTGTTTTTATATCTTGAGTTTCATTTTGCTTAGCATCATCTTATATGATTATATGTACATGGTCATTTAGCTATTGCGATCATCTGATGGGTCTATCCTAAACAAATACTGATTATTACTAATGAGGGAAATCATAGAGTCTCTTTGGGTCTGGTTCACTACACGTAGTATAATTTTTTCCAAGTCTTTCTATTTCTTTATGAATTGGGCAATGTCATTCTTTTGATAGAGGCATAGAATTCCACTGTGTATATTACCACATTTTCTTGATCCATTCATCCACTGAGGGGCATCTGGTTTGGTTCCATATTTTAGCTATGGTAAACAATGCTGGAATGAACATGGTTTCATAGCAGAACAATTTACTGAAAAAATATCATTACTAGGTAATTAGAGTTTGTCTATAAATTTGCAAGTAAACACAATGGATATCACACAGTGAGACCAAAGGAGGGCATTCTTAGAAGAGAAACACAAAGGCACAATTATTATGTGTATATGATCATATAAAATGATTCTTATCAAAATAAACTTCAAGAAATTGAAACAAAAAGTTTTTTGTTTTTATTTTTGTGTATTTTTTTCTTTTTTTTCTGTTTTTTCCCTTTTGTTGCTGCTTTTTTATTTCTTAGCCTTTCTGCCTTGTATGTAAGTTTATCCAATTTGTGAAGGGGAAGGGGAAGCACAGAAATGTTGGGACAAAGGATGAGATAATACAGCAGTGATGTTTACTAGACACTGTTGAAATGAACTATACAACTTGAGGGAAAGGGGAGGGAAAAACTGGGAGAAAAGAAGGGAAGAAGTGACACAATTCAAAAAGAAATGTACTCATTACCTGTTTCATGTAACTATAACCCCCCTTAAATCACCATTAGCACAATAATAAAAATTAAAATAATCACAGCTAGCATACCAATTAATCAATGACATGAAAACTTTCAAGAAGTAATAACTAAGTAATGGCTGGATCCAAAGACACAAATACTATGCCTGGTGCTTGTTTATAATTTGTCAGCTATAAATTTCTGTGTGATACTTTGTAAAGTAAAATTAAAAATCTGTTGCACTGGTTATCCTTAGAGGATTGATAAAGGTTCCCCTATTGATGAGTGCAGCTGTGTTCCTTTCTAGACAGGATCTGTGCCCAAGTAAGGATATGACCTCTCCAGGACTTTCCCCTTGCTCTAGGAGTAGCCTGAATCAAATGATCACTTTGTGGGGATTCATGTTGAGAGTCTTCGGAGATGAAATGTATTTCAATCTGATCAAGGTTTGGATCAGCAAAACTGGAAGTACCATGACCAAGTAATGAGGAAGAAGGAGTAAGGGATAATTTATTTTATGATATAAACTCGTATCTCCCATTCTCTCAAGTGTAACTGAAGGAGACAAAAATTGGAATAAAAAATGGTCCTCATTGAATGAAATTCTCAGTTACTGAATACCATTCTTAAATTGATATTCAACTGACAAACAACTGTGAACAAGAAATATCAGAATATATATAGTTTGAAGCAGATTCTGAGTTTATCAAGTAGCACACTATAGTGGGATTGATAAGTGTGAGACTGTGCTTGGTTAAGAGACACAGAGATCAACCAATGGATGAGTAATAAATATGCAACCTTATGGTTTGCAGGTGGCTTCTTGCTAATAATATATCCACAGAACAAGCTATTATTTAATACATAGATGTATATACATATTTTATGAACAACAGAATACAGACACAGTGGCAAACACTATCATTGTTTATATAGAAAGTTCTAAAATTCTGAAATGATTTATAATAATAGAAATGAAAATAGTTACATATAGTAATAGAATAGAAGATTAATTGTAAAAAGGGAAGTAGAGAAATTTCAAGGCAGGATTTGAGTGTTGTATGGACTTATACACTTAAGAAAGCTTTTTAACTAAATTACCAAAAGCTATGTGTTAAATTATATACCTCTTACATAATAATGCACTATATTAATTCTATTAAAAGGAAAATAGGAAAATGAACTAACCTAATTTTGTTAGTCATAACTAAAGATTCAGATAGAAAATAGGTAGACTGAATATGGTAAATAGATTAAATACAGAATATATGCACATATATGTATATTAATCTTCAAAAATAGTCCATTTTGATATTCTTGTTAGTTCCTTAAATACTAAAGAGTTGCAATACACAAGATATGTTTTGGGTTCTTTTTCACTTGTATGACATCCTTACCAAGTAAAACAGTCTTATTATTTACCATGATAATATTTTAAATTTTTAATTACCTGATAATATTTTTACATTTTACTCAAACTCTTCCCAATGCTTGTGTAAATTCCTAGAATATTCTACAAATCTACTTGAAATTTGATGCTGCATATCTTTGTGCCATCTTCTATCAACTCTTCCTACCTGTTTCCAAGTGCATAATCAAAATAGAAGAGACAGAACAGGAGAAGAGACAGGCACCTCTTTACCATTTGTAAGTGTAATGAACCCGTTCATTTAATTTTGAAATAATTGTACCACCTCTGGTAATTGTCTTTAGAACTGCCCCCAGCTATGCCAACGTTAATTTCTGAGCACACTGATGCATTACTAAAATTCTCAGCTGGCAAGTCTCTACTTTCCAGGCAATTTGTACATTGTAATATCTGTGAGCTTTGCTTTTCTCCATTCCTCTCTCCAGAGTTGCACAAAAAACAAACAACAACCACCAAAAAAAAAAAAAAAAAAAAAAAAAAAAAAAAAAAAACCGCTGGAAGTGGCACTGTGGCTCAAGTGGTAGAGTACTAGCCTCAAGTAGAAGTACTTAGGGAGAGTGCCCAGGCCTTGAGTTCAAACCCCTATGAACACCAACTGGGGCAAGCCAGCCCAGCAACAAACACCTAGACCCCTGGGACTGAGCCAGTTGGGGGAACAAGGGATCATGGAGAGGAGTAAGAGAAGAATGATGTCATATCCTAAATGAAGTCGCTTTACTTCTGTGCCTCTATCATAAAGAATGACACTGCCCCATTTGTAAGGGAATGGAAGGACTTGGAAAAAATCATACCAAGGGAATTGAGCCAGACCCAAAGAAACATGGACTCTATGATTTACTTCATAGGGAATAACTAGTACACGTTTAGGTTAGTCATGGCAGAAGATCACAATAGCCCAATAATTATGCCCATAAGAACATATAAGATCACCCAATAGCTATCTATACCTTTAAGAACACATAAGATGATGCTAAGTGAAGTGAACTCCACGTTATGGAAAGCACTGTTATATCGGTTGTAATTACTCTCAACGTGCTAGGTATAACCGTAGCTTCTATTATTGATGATCTTCTTGTATCCCCTTCCTGTGGTTGTACCTGCACGATCTCTGTATCTTATCTGAGTACATTGGAAACTGTGTATACTGGTATTAGAACTAGGAAACTGAAAGGGGATACCAAAATCGAGAGACACAGGGTAAAAAGACAAACGAGTACAAAAACAATACTTGCAAAACTGTTTGGTGTAAATCAACTGAACAACTCATGGGGGAAAAGGGAAAGGGGAAGAGGGGAGGAGGAATGAGGAAGGAGGTAACAAATAGTACAAGAAATGTATCCAATGCCTAACATATGAAGCTGTAACCTCTCTGTACATCAGTTTGACAATAAAATTTTTTTTAAAAAGAACATATAAGATGATGCTAAGTGAAATGAACTCCATGTGATGGGAAAAAGTGGTATATCATTGTTGTAATTATTTTCAACATGCCATGTGAAACCGTACCCTTTTTTCTTCTTTTTTTTTCCCCTTGTTATTGTATTCCCTTCCCGTGGTTTTTCCCCTGCTATCTCTCTATCTGATCTTAGTACCCTGGATATGGTATATATGTTTATTAGAACTAGGGAAGGGAAAGGGAATACCAAAATAGAGAGACAAAGAATAAAGACAAACCATCCCAAAAGCAATACTCATAAAACCATTTGGTGTAATCCAACTGTACAACTCATGGGGGGGTGGGGAGGAAGAGGGAAAGGGGAAGGGAGTAGGGGATGAAGGAAGAGGTAACAGGTTGGAGGATAAGAAATATTCTTGCTGCCTTACATAGGAAACTGTAACCCCTCTGTACTTCACTTTGACAATAAAGAAGAAAAAATTTCCACATTAAAAAAATAATGTTAATATTCTTTTTTCTGTTAAAAAAAACAGCTATTTCATGCTAATGTTAACTTCTCCTATGTATGTCACTCTGCCTTTATTCTTCAGCATTTTATTTACTCTATGATGGGCTTGTGCAATAAATATTTGTTTACACCAACTGGGAGCATGTAACTATCTTTGAATTGTTTTTCACTAGAGGTTATTCTGAAATTTACAGACATGTTATTTCAGTTAAGTACAGTTCTTTCTTTCATCAGTCTCAGTATTAAAAATAGTATTTGTCGGGCTGGGGATATAGCCTAGTGGCAAGAGTGCCTGCCTCGGATACACGAGGCCCTAGGTTCAATTCCCCAGCACCACATATACAGAAAACGGCCAGAAGCGGCGCTGTGGCTCAAGCGGCAGAGTGCTAGCCTTGAGCGGTAAGAAGCCAGGGACAGTGCTCAGGCCCTGAGTCCAAGGCCCAGGACTGGCCAAAAAAAAAAAAAAAAAAAAAATAGTATTTGTCAGTTCCTAAACAGACCTATATAGTAGATGTATTTAATCATAAAATAACTGATGTGAGACTGGATGATTGCAAAGACCATTCAGTACAGGTTTAGGTAGCTACTGACTGAAGGGAAGATTATTTTTCTCTCTTACATTGAAGCAGGGACATTTTGTCGTTTCTTATTTAAACGAAAAGGCTCAGACACTCTGCTTCTCCAAAGAGTTTTCTCCTTTGATATGTAAAACAGTTTCTTAAAAGCAACCTCTAAAAGACAAATTTATGTAAATAGTGATAGTTACTTGTAGTGACAGTTCTCTGTATTTTGATGATTTCTGATTTGTTTTTTTTTTTTTACCAACTTATTGATTGTAATCAACTTCACAGTAGCAGTTGTTTAAGAGAATGACTGAACTTAAAATAGTCCAGAGGCATATTGCTACTTTCCAAATTATATGAAAAATGTATATAAATGTACAGGTAAGTTTAAGCACTTTTTTCTCTGAATTGCTCACCTGAGAGTAGTAAGAGGAGAATTTCAAAGTTAAGTGAGAATGCTCTCCTTATTACACCAATAAGTTTTTTTTTCAAATTTTCATTATGAAACTGATGTACAGAGAGGTTACAGTTTCATACGTTAGGCATTGAATAAGTTTTTTTAATTATCACATTTTGAAATCATATATGCATTACTTTCCTACAGTTTAGGCATGTTTTTTACTCCATACACAATTAGAATCTGTGCTTTTTTCCTCCATGAATACTACTGTAGAGTTAATTTATACTTTAATATGTAATATTTGCATTGCACATTTAATCAGAAAATGGGCCATACTAACCTCACTCTCAGAGATAATTATTGAATTCATTCTAAGAGTTTGAAAATATCCCATTATGTATATTTCTATTTTCTTATTTCTATTCAGGCCAATGAAAGGTAAAATGTTTAGTAGGATGAACCAATTATTTCAGAACAACTCCATCAAGTGTTCTTAACATACACAATACAATACTGCTACTGAGAACTTACATTATTATAATCAAAATGGTGAGTTTTTCAGAAAGATTTTAGAAAGAGTTGGCTTTTCAAAGATGTAGGTAACAATAATACCCCCAAATTTATATATCTGGTAAGCTATCCTGTGACATTTATTTATAGGTGAAAATTGTTTTTAGTTCTTAGAAAAAATGAAGATCTGAAAACCTTTATTTGGTCATGACAGAATATAGTCTTGGTTCTTGACCTTCTATGATTAATATTTTGTAATCATGTGCTATATTTATAGTTAACTCAGCATTCAATATAGATTGAAATTTTCACTGGTGCCTATATCTTATTAAAATAGATTTCTGGAATTATAGTTTTCATATAGAAATGAAAATTTTAAATTAATCCGATTCAGTTAGTCTATATGAATACACCTGAGAGCTGGTTGAGATAGATCATGATATTCAAGATATTAAACACATTAACTACTTCCAAAATTTTGTTCTCTTCCTATATTTCTTGTGTGTGTGTGTGTGTGTGTGTGTGTGTGTGTGTGTGTGTGCAGGCCCACATGTGTTTGTATGTGTAGAGCATAATACAGATTCTATTAACAATTTTTAAAGTGACTGATATTAGTTGTTAATGCCTGTAAGCACTATGTCATAGGACAAGTCTTTAGGAAAACTAATTGTGCATAGATGGAGCTCCCCAATTTTATCTGGTCCCTAGTATATAACATTATATTCTCTATTTCTGTGAGTTTGACTTCATATAAATAGAATCACAAAGGAACTGTCCTTCTTTGTGTCTGCTTTGTTTCACTAAAGATAATGTCCTCCAGATACATCTATGTTATCACAAGTGGTAGACAGGATTTCTTTCCTATATTTAGAGCTAAATATTATTCAGATATGCATGTTTGTTAAAGAATATATGGATGCTGGGCTGGGGATATGGCCTAGTGGCAAGAGCGCTTGCCTTGTATACAGGAAGCCCTGGGTTCAATTCCCCAGCACCACATATATAGAAAATGGCCAGAAGTGGCGCTGTGGCTCAAGTGGCAGAGTGCTAGCCTTGAGCAAAAAGAAGCCAGGGACAGTGCTCAGGCCCTGAGTCTAAGCCCCAGGACTGGCAAAAAAAAAAAAGAATATATGGATGCTTATACAGTATATATACACATACATATACCAAATAAAAAACAATCCATCCAGCAAAGAAAATAGTAAAAAAATGAAAACTTAACCTATGATATAAAAGACAATATATGCATGCCATGTATCTCAAAGGAATTAATATTTAAAGCATGTAAGGAACTAATACCTGCATTTTTGCTATGGTTTCTCACTTTTACTTTTGGTAGCAAGTGTGCTCAGAAACATAAAAGGACTACAGGATTCTAAGATATAACCAATAAAGCAATTAACTTTCTCATTAACAAGTTTCATAAGATATTTAACTTAAAAAAATCCTACTAACAAATCCCTCTCTCTGAATTGTTAAATTATATGGTGTTACTTTTCACTTCAAGTTACAACCTGCCCCAAATTGACAGAGACACAGACATGCCTGACACATTGAAAATAAAAAAATGGCCTTGAGAAAGCAACTTACATTTCACACATCTAAGCAACTAGCCTAAAACCTTAAATTCAAAAGACAAAAATAAGGTTTTTTTTTAGTTGCTTTTCTATAATTACATTAGAACTTCTATGTTTAAGGTCAAGTTCACAGAAATAAGCAGTCATCTATACTTTTTACTTTTGTCTTTTGGTGAAATTTTGGCTCTAAACATGGATGTTAGGGGAAAGCAAGACTTGGCAGTTGGCTTCTCAGTGGATATGTAGATGAAGATGGGTAAATAAAAGGGAACATTTGAAATCTAGGGCCAATTTCAACAGCAATTGCTAACATAATTTCAAGAGAAGTACAGGGGCCACTGCAGGCAGTAAAAGAAATGAAATTCATCACAAACAGCAAGATAAAATCCAGGTATGTCAATCTTTCTCTCTTCTCTCCCTTTCTCCTCCACCGGCCACCCCACTTTCATTCTCAGTGTATATTGACATCTTAATAAAGTTACTCTGAGTCAAAAGAACAGCTAATGTTCCAATGTGTTTTGTACTGAATTTTGGACACAATACTAATGCTAAAACTAAATCGAGTCCTTGCCTTAAAATATGTTATTATCTAAAAGATAATGTGGGTCTAAATTCATCAAGGGGTTTAGTTCAATTTATTTCTATAGGGGCAGATGAGGTAGTAAAACACAATTACTTTTCTAAGTAGATACAGAAAATCTGACTATTTTTTGTTGGTGTTGTTGATGGTGGTGGTGATTGTGGAGCTTACCCCAAGCTGTCCCTGAGTCTTTTTGCTCAAGGCTAGTGCTCTACCACATTTAGACACAACACCACTTCTGGTTTTCTAGTGGTTAACTGTATATGAGAGCCTCACAGACTTTCCAGCCCTGACTGGCTTCAAACCATGATCCTTAGATCTCAACCTCCTGAGTAGCTAGGATTTCAGGTATGAGTCAGCTGCACGTGGCCTTGACTAATTAAAAAAAAAAATCTCAACCTCCAATACACAGTGATCCATCAACTCTATCTATAAATGTATATCATCACAGAAAACTGCATGGATAATGTTAGGGCCCATTATTGATGATGTTCTACATAGTTTTGGAGATATGTATAGTGACATGTATCCAACATTTAGTATCAGAGAACAGTTTCCCTCTTTGGAACACCATCTAAACTCTATCTCCTCATTCATCCTTTTCTTCCATCCTTGACATCATTGATCATGTTACTATCCCCATAGTTTTGACATTTCCAGATTTTCTTGGAGTTTGAATTGTACAATACGGTATATACCTTCTCAATTTTCAGAATGCATTTAAGTTTTCTCTAGCTTACTTCTTCCAGCACTGAATAATATTCTATTGTCCCCATATAACCAAATTTAACATGCATTTACCTACGAGATGACAATTTGTTTGCTTCTAAGTTTTCACAATGATGAATAAGGCATCTCTAAAAATCCATGTGTAGGCTTTTGTGTAGAACTAAGTTTTCAATTCATCTGGCTAAATCCCACGGACTGTGACTTCAATTTTTGGATCATATGGCTAAGAGTATTTTCAGTGTGTGGGAAATTTTCGAACTAATTTCAAAAGTAGCTGTATCAAGATAGAGAGATAGAGAGATAGAGAGATAGAGAGATAGAGAGAAATAGAGAGAGATAGATAGATAGATAGATAGATAGATAGATGAAAAATATAGAGCAATTGACATATAAATAGGTAGACAGAACTTGGGGAAAAAAAAGGAACTTGGGGGCTTTCACCTATTGAGCTAAGTCTTCCATTGTTTCAACTCACAATTTTCTAATGACATATAGGGAATTACATTTTCACCTAATTCTGTCACTTCTTTCCTGAGATATCTATTTAGGTCATTTTGCCAATTTTGTTTTGTTCTTTATCTTTCTGATATTTTTTTCTTTTTCTTTCTTTATTGTCAGAGTGAGATGTACAGAGGGGTTAGAGTTTCATACGCAGGGCAGTATGTACATTTCTTTCCAACTTGATACCTCCTCTCTCATTTTCCCCCCGTTTTCCTCCCTCCCTCTTCCCCCCTTTAGTTGTGCAGTTGGTTTACACCATATAGTTTTGTATTGCTGTTGCCTTGGTTTGTGTTTGATTTTTATATTCCCTTTCCCTTCACTAGTTTCAATACACATATAAACAATATTCAGAGTACCAAAATCAGTTACAGTGGCATCAGAGGTTAAACCTCAGGAAACAAAGACAAAAGAAAAAGGGCATATTTCACATGGCACGTTGAAAATAACAACAGTGATAAACCACTGTTTCCCATAACTTAGAGTTCATTTCATTTATCATCATCTTATGTCTTCATAGGTACATAGCTATTGAGCTATTGTAAGCTTCTGCTAGGACTATCCTAAATGTGTACTAATTATTCCTGAGGAGAGAAACCGTAGAGTCTATGTTTCTTTGAATCTGCATTTTGCCAAATTTTTATTGATATTTTTTCCTGAGTTTAAACTTGGGTTTAGCTGCTCATCTCCAAGGAAATAATACAGAAATGATGAGATTTAGAATGATAAGAATTCAATAGAAAATTCGCACAAGACTCCATGTTCACATCTCTGTATTTTTATATTCCTTTGAAAATGTTTTTGACAGGTTGGTGAGTTTAGGGTTTGCAAAGCAGAGTATAAATAATGATTTCATCTGTGATGGAAATGCAATATCCTAAAGTGAACTGAGGAGAAAAGGCCTGTTCAGAAATGCATCTCTGTTAAAAATCAGAATTTTAGGGATTCAAGTCATTTTCTGTATTTGTTGTAAATTTCATCATTTCTTCATTCAAAAATGATCAAGAGAAATAAGTACCATTTCATTTTAGAGAATGCAGTTAGTAGACTCTGTCTTTGCTTATTCTTAAAATATTCAGGAGATGAGCAAGAAGATCAATGATTTTAGTCTCCTCTGTGATCATTTATTTTGTGTTTGTCAATCTTTATATCATACTAATACCCAATACTCTGCCTACATGTCTTTTTCATGCATACTTCACCTACTGTAAATGTTTGATCCTACAACTTCTTTTGCCATTTCCAGAGTAATGATTTTCATACCCTTTCCAAGAAAGAGCTAAATATTTTTGCTCAAAGCAAAAATAATTTTTAATTATCTTTTAGTATTTATACAAAGGAGTTGCCAATTAACAAAGCAGTTTGTAAATTCAATGCATGTTGAACAATATTGCCCATTTAAAGAGTTATTTTAATTAGAAAATCTCCTGATGGGTTTTGGACATGTGTAAGAAATGAGCATTTTCTGGCTCAAATCTAGAGAAGTAACTGTTTTACAATGAAGCTTTTTGAACAAAAGTATTGCCTTCTAAACTAATGAAATTTTCTCTTACACAAATACATACTTTTAAGCTGGGCACTGGTGGCTTAGGCCTGCAATAGGTACTTAGGAGGTTGAGATCTGAGGATCATAGTTTGAAGCCAATCAGATAGCAAAGTCCATGAGACTCTTATCCCCAAATAATCACAGAAAAAGCCAGAAGTGGCTCTGTGGCTCAAGTGGTAGATTACTAGCCTTGAGCAAGAGATGATCAAGGCCAATACCCAGGGCTAGAGTTCAAGCCCTAGGACTGGCAAAAAAGAAAAAGAAAGAAAAATACACTTTTTAAAATTATTGAAAGTTAAATGTATAGAGAAGAAAAATGTTATATGGCATCTCATCAGTGCAAATAAGTAAACTTTTAGTGAGCACATGATTTTTGAACTTATTTTTTTTCTCTTCTTTATAAAGCAGTTAGATGAGTTATGGTATCCACTTCATAGATATGTAATTGAAGAAATATCTTAAATATAGGATTAAACAAATTATGTATAAAAACGTAGAAAAATGTATGCCAAAATAAAACTAAAATATTTAAAAACATATTATTCAGAAGGGTAAGTATATTATCATTTTATAGGAAGATTTTTACCCTTCCCTTAAGAGAAAACTATTGAAATTATTCAAAATTTACCTTGGAGCATATAAAACAGTTAATGAATTTCTTCCCTGCCATTTATACCAGTGCTGCTTCTCACTGGAGCAGAGGAACTCCACAGGAATTAGTGGAAAACATTCCGGCCTATAGGCATCCTGATGGGGAACAAAAAAGAAAAGACTGCATATGAATTCTATGGCTAAATGTTTTGTGAGTTCCTTATCGACATGTATGTTTAAATGGGGTAACCTATTTCCTGAATACTGGAGTAGTTAAGAGATAGCATCAGATGAGGAATTAGGGTGATGACTCTCTGGTGCGCTAGTTGGCTTTATTACAGGATTGTTGCTTAGGGGCATCTAATAATTGTATTTTATCTATCACAGGACACACTTTTGAGTAGCTTCAAACATCTACAATGTGGGACAAATTCTCCTCCCATGATTACTGATTATGTCTTTGTTCTTTGATTTTCTGTGTGCTGCCTCCATATGCTGCTGCCCAGTGCTAGAGCTGTGAGTAACTAAGTAGCTATCCTTAGTTCATGTTCAAATGTCACCCATTGGAGTTTTACCTCCTCTGCATTTCAGTGTTGTCACCTAATGTCTACTAATGTATATATGTGTGTGTGTGTGTGTGTGTGTGTGTGTGTGTGTTGTTGTTGTTTGCTTTTGACTTAGTTTTACTATTTTGTATTTATCTTTTTTGAGTCAGAAAACTTTGTTTTTTTTTTCTCCTGTTTTATCCCCTATTCTTTGTCTACTCAAGTGTAAATCAGCCATCAGTGAAGTCTCTTATTTTAGATCATGAGATACACTTCCTTGTTTGTAGTTGAGTCCTTGTGAGCCGTTTTGTTTTCTTTTTTGTTTATTTTGTGTTTTTTTTTTTACAAATAACAAAATTCAGATGTACCAGAAAGATTTTTGTAGACAATTTTCATTTAAATCCAAATTTAATTCTTAAAATTAATTTAGTTATTTGGGGTATGTATACTTATCATTTCATATTTTAACCACATTTTTCACTTACACACTCTCTTTCTTTTCTCCCCAGAGTGGCCTTTAAATTCCTCCTGGCTGAGGTATCATCTTTGAATCTGGGAATGGTAAAAACACATTGTGTAGCATCTGTTCATTTCAGTATCTGCGGAGGTGAAGCATCCCATCCGTGCCTTGAACTTAGCATCTGAAATGTCTCCTTGTCAGCTTTAGTCATGGCACTATATGAATATTGGTTGAAGCTGGAAGACAGAGCCAAATTTTTGAAAGAGCTTTTTATCTGCTTCATGATTTCTGGAGCTTTCTCTTTGAATCTCTTTACATTTCTTGGGGCAATAGAAAATGTATCTGTTTTTCTTATAATACTCTGGTGATAGGTGAGTTTTGATGGACCTAAAGATTATTAGAAGTTTCTTCAGAGGTTCCTTTACGTATAATTTATCTTATTTGAAAACTCATCAAGTACAAGCAATCACTCGAAACTCAAGCCATCAGGGTTCCATGAGAATTTAGTGGAAATTGCTGCATAATCAATGTCTCTTCAAGTCACCTATTCATCCAGTTCTTCTTACGTGTTGGACGTTCCTTCATCATATGCTGTCTCTGGAGACAGTTTTTCTCCAGAACCCAATTGTGTAATCTTTTTTTTTATTCTCGTGCTAGGGGGATCTGAACTGGGGTTATGCTGAGAAGACTGGCATGTTCACAGATATTCCTTCTCAAACCTATATTTATCCAACAGATATTCTGCCCTTCATGCTTCTGAGTTGTTGTTATTGAAAAATATTATTGGTGAATCAAGGGCTATCAAATTATTATCTCTAATATGACTTTTAGAAGACAGTTTTGGAACTCAAAATTCAAAAATATTTTCCCCTCATTCCATAGTTTGATCTCTGTGTCTTGGGCCACATTCCTAGACTTACATAACTGTTGTCTGAAATAGGAAGACAGGATGGAAACAAAACGGGATTCTAATAATGAAAACCATATTGATTAATTTAAAAATATGACCATGCTAAACTTGTTTCCTTCAAAATAGAATTGTTACTTATGCATAATTTGCTTATGCTTTTTTTTTTCTTGTTTGGGTGGGTGTGAAAAGGGGTAAAGCAAAAAATGCCTTTATTTCACTATCTTTAACCACAAGTCCCACTGGCTTGAAAGTATGCTGATGTCTGCCAACTGAAAATTCTTCTCATCATACTGACAGTACCTTCCAGCTACTGCCCTAGTTTTCCTCATTCCCTTCCAGATTTCTCCGAGAAATCTTGAACACTTTAAATTCAGATCTCCACTAGCCTTATCCTTTAAAATAAAAACATTATCCTAAAAGCATTTCAATTAACTAAAATTTTTTTACTATTACAAAAATATTGAAAGTCAGACATGACTTTGACAATGCAGTAGGGAATGGTTATCCTTATATCTCTAGTTATATTTCATATTATGTTAATTGTTGTTAAAGATTTAATTATACAGACCTCTTTATGTGTTTAAGTTATTTCCTACCCCTGGGTCTTTGCATATCCAATTTTCTTGGTTGCTGCTCTGTGCCAAACACAAGCTTAAGTTGACATTGTTCATAGAAGCTTTCTTTAATTTTCTAGCTAAAGATCTCTTAAAACTCCTTGTTTGTGGATAATGGTACTATGATAATGACAATTTAATCTGCATTTGTTAAGCAAAGGGCTTACTTATTGTATTCTTACATATTGACATAAACTAATTTTCAATAAATTTATGTTGATAGGGTATTTCTTTTCTAAGAAATATAAAAATTACTACCCTTCTCCAAATACAATAAAGCTAAAAAGTAAAAAGAAAAGTTGATTATATATTAGGCTTAGTGGATACTTTTACTTTTCTTCATTTTAGCTTAACTTGCTATATCATGACAGAGCAGTAAAAAGCTTCATTACAGGCTTCTATGGTGAATTCACTACATTACATTTATGTCAAATTGAAAAGATGTGCTCCTCAGTAATCGTTCAGGCTTTTAATATATAACAGTACTATTTAAGGACAACTTCCACTAGTCTCAAGTTCTGATTGTCATATTTCATTTAAGTTAATATATAACATATATAGCTAATATACTAGAAAACCAGTACTCATTGACCTTACAGGAGGTAACGAGCTTGACAAGAAATGTACTCACTACCTTACATATGTAACTCTAAACCCTCTGTACATCACCTTGACAATAAAATTAAATTTAAAATAAATAACACAGAGACTTAAAAAAAGAAAAACAATCACTCTACAAAATCATTCATTGCTAACAATCCATGAAATTTCCAAAGACATGTAAGAGAATCTACACTGCAACTTTTAATTGGTATATATATTCTTACTTTAGTAATTAAATGTATTTGTCATCAAGTTACTTCAATTTTTTTTCAAAGATAAATCTCCTCTCCAAATCTTTCAGGCCTTTTTGGATCTCTTAACTTCAGGAATAGTATGTAGCCTTTTTCTCTTCTCTGAGTCTCTTCCTAATATGTTTTTGCTACTATTTTATTTGTTTTTCATCAGGGATCAGAATAGAACAAGAAAGAAAAAGGAAAGCCAGACTTTCAGAAACTACCTTAGTACTATTACCAACTGCTAGACACTTAAAGTTAGTCTTTTTTGTAAAGGAACTTACCAGTGGCCGCTCTCTGGAGCCTTCAATTACATCTTGCATTATATGCCGCTGCCCCTTTTTGTTTCTCTTATTTCTTTTTGTTTTTAAGTTTGGACTTGATACTTTTTGTTTCATTTTATTTTGTTGTAAAGGTGATATACAGAGGAGTTACAATTACATAAGTAATGAGCATATATCTTGTCAAACAATGTTATCCCCTCCCTCATTTTCACCTGCTTTCCTCCACATCCCTCTGACTGCCTCCACTCCAAATTGTAAAGTTCATTTCCAACATAATGTTTTGTGAGTATGTTTACAGGAAAGGGCCAATTCCCCTTCAGCCTCCAAATGCTAAGGTTTCATGACCCATTGGGAGGGCATCTGGAGAGGTTTCAAAGTGACCTTTTACTACTTTTGCTCACCTTAGGCATTTATGAATTAGAACAACAATTTCATCACTTCCTAGTCAAACAGACCCTAATATCACAGGTCTGTTCTTTAACAATAGCAATTCTCTTTCTCTTTATCAGAAAAATAGTCTGTCCTCTTCATCATCTACTTCTTGTCCATACTCAGCCCACAGTGTGCCACTATTGACAGGGAAATTATAGCAAGCTCTCTGTGGTGTCACACATGTCTTCTCAGGTGGAAGTAAAAAGTAGATCATGTCCTTTCACCATTGGTGAGTCTGAGGAGCACAAGGGAGTTTTATCTGAAAAATAGTATTCTTATGTATTTTTCTGTATACTTCTTTTTTTCCTTTTAATTTAATTTTATTGTCAAGGTAATATACTGAGGGGTTACAGTTACATCCTGAAGTAGTGAGTACATTTCTTGTGAAAAATTTTACCTCCTCCCTCATTTTTCTCCCACCTTCCCTTCTCCCCAGTCCTTCTAACCTGTGTGGTATAATTAATTTCCAACAAATTGTCTTGTACATATTGCTGTTGTTTGTCTATTTCTAATAGATTGACTCATTTAGGTTACCAAGTAGTATTAATGTCAGATTCCAGAAACTGGCTTTGACATTTGTTCATGATTGTCTGTTTCATAACCCATTCTGGTATTTAGCATCATCGTTATCCTTCTTTAGCCAGAAAAAAAAAACACACCTCAGAATACCTGAACATACTTGTACATACAATTATATTCAGCAATAACATGCCTCAATTTATTGGCCAAAGACTGTGTTTTTTTTTTAAGTCTTTGGCAACCTATCAGTAACTTAACTGAAACTCCATCATTCCTTTAAAATTTTCATAAAAAGTTGGATATTACTATAAGAATCCAATTTGGTAGATTTTAGTTTTTCCTTTTGGTTATTATTGGTTTTCAATATATTTTAAGCATTATAAACAGTCTTATTGGAAATAATTACAACATTTTTACTTCTATTTCTATTTGGTTGGATAATTGTCCTTCAAAGACAACCTATTTTATACCCTAGAAAATGTAAATATATTATAAACTAAAATTATATGTGCAATTAAGGATTTTTAGAAGGGAGGCTGCTGTTCAATTATTTGAATATATTTAAATAAGCATAATAATTATTATTCCATGTCCTGATCAGAGTGAGACAGAGGGTCAGACTGAGAGAAGAGATGACAGAAATGGAGAGAAGAATAATTTTTTACTGCTAGTTCTGAAGATGGACAAAGGGTCCATGAAGCAAAGGGTCAAAATAGCAATGAAATATATTTTACCCTAGCACCTCAAATAGAAACTTCATGAATGAGTCTGGAATTCTGGTTTCCCCAGCTGTCAGATAATAAACTTGTGACAGTTTTGGCCTTAATTGTGGTAATTTATTAAAAAAAAAAAACAGCAAGAAACTAACATGGAGGCAATGACTGGGAAGTAGCAAAATAATGATCAGCACTGTTCTGTATTTGATTCCAAAACTCTGACATTTCTTCACATGGTCAGCTGGTATTTTCAACTGTAATAAAAGACAAATCCATGACTGTATTTATTTCAAAATCTCATTCTTAAATTGTGTGTCAAATAATTTACACTTACATTTTCTTCTAAAATATATACTTAACAATCCAGTGCAAATGTTTTTTCAGGAGTATTTTGCATTTATGAAGTTTCTAACCAGAATTTTACCCACCACAAACACACTGGTAATGGATCATTTTATCATCATACAACTTAAGTTATATTTCTCTTGTAAATGTTGTCCTACTCTTTTCAGTACCCATAACTTTCCATTACACTGTGCAATTTTGTTCCAATCTATCACACTGGGCCTGTGTTATAGTTATTTGTAACTGCCTTCTTTAACTCCTACCCCAGATGCCTGAATATATAGATGATATTCTCTCTCTTTTTTTGTTAATAACCAAGTTTCTAGCCTAGGATATAGCTCCAGGTAAGTGATCAGTAAAAATATGTCGCATTGAACTATTACTGCTCAGAACTGTGCCTTTATAAGCCAGATCTCACCCATTTAATAACTTCTAGTTTTGCCACAGGCTTTAATAAATATGGTGCAAGCCCCAAAAATGCACTTTTGGGTCAAATATATTGAGTTCAATCCTCTTCTCCACAAATATTGCTGAAATGAGCCTGGATTCAATCCCAGTTTCTGTCAAAGAAATCTTTATAGGCATCTTCTGGCTTTGGCGAAGGCCTTTATCCCAGAGACTCAAAGGCCATTACAGCTGCAAATGCTTCAAATCATAACAGAAAAAGAGGTTATATTACTAAATTATGTGAACCTTTTCGAATTCAACACATCAATCATTCTCCTTAAATCTTTAAATTCTCTAAACAATACAACACATTTATGAAGTAAAGAAAAACTATTTTACATCTTGCTAGTTAGTATTAGAAAACCATATAACTTATTTATATTTTTCTAACATTTTTTAAAGATTCCAATTGGAAATGGCATATTTTTTTTGGTTATGATAAATGATTCTTTGTGTCTTCTCAATACTACCCTTGGCTATTTTAGATATTTATTTATATGTTTCTCACAGGGAAAATCATGAAACTTTTTATCAATCACAACACCTGCTTTGTTTGTCTTATATCTTCACTTAGCATCCTTGATATTGCTTTAGTGACTGTTGAGAGACATCTTAGGTACATATTTTCCTCATGGGATGTCATACAATTTTCTAGACACAATAGATAAGATTTGTATACTAAAATAAAATTTATAGGTATATATTTATTCATACATGATCAGTGTCTGTATGTCCAAATATAATTTGTTTCTACATGCATATCTTGAAGAACTTCAAAAGTGTAAAGATATTACCATAGAAATTTTGTAATTGTGGGAGAACTCTTTTAATATTTTTTATGTATTTGTGCTTCAAGCACTTAAAATATGTATATACCTACCATTACTCATTATGATTCGAATATTCTATTCCTATATTTCCCCGTCTCTGGCTGCCAACACTCATTCTTAGAGTCTTCTGCTCTGAGTGTCTGTTGTAGATCATTCATAGAATGACATGTCAAGATACCAGATCTTCAAAATCCCTTTTACCCTAAAAGATTATTTTAAAAAAGATTGCCACTCCTTTTATAACCACAGGTTTTCATGGTTAAAGCAATAGGTTGCATGTATGGCATTCTGCTTTTGGAGAACATTCTTGAATGAGCTATCTTCAACATGCACATGAATTTATCCTTTTATTAAGAAAAGGGAGCATAAGGTCAAATATATTTTGGAATCTCAGGCAATTTTCATAGGATATTATTGGTCAGGATGTTTTAAAGTATCTGCATATAAATATTTAACGTATACTGATATTACTTGCTTTGTATGAAACCATTAATGTAGAAGTGGTGTTGAAATATATTTATCTAACTTAGTTACAAATATTATATTATCATTCATAATACATAGTTATGTATTGGTGTGTATGTGTGTGTTTGTGTGTGTGTGTGCGCGCGCGCGCGTGTGTATGCTGTCCCTGAGCTTTTATGATGAAGCCAAATATTCTACTATATGAGCCACAGCTCTACTTCTGGATTTTTTGTTAGTTAATAAGAGATAAGAATCTCATGGACTTTCCTTCCACAAGATGGCTTTGAACTGTGATTCTTGGATCTCAACCTCTGAGAAACTAGAATTACAGGCATAAGTCACCTTTGCAACCTGGTCTTATATGTAATTCTGAATGGAGACTTGGTTAGAATGTCTCAATTAAATAAAGAAAAAATATTACCATAAAATCATAAATAGTAAAATGTTAGGATCATTAAAGCTTGCTTTGTTGTTTAAGTGCTTAGTGAAGTACTGTACTAGCTTCCTCTTCTGTTAAATTAAGGAACTCTATTCTGAAAGAGGTATATAAAGTTATGGGATTTTGATTTGTATTCTGGAATTGGAATTGGAAGTGATGATATTTCACCATTTCTGACACAGAATGAACATACCACAAATAATGATGTCATTGTCCTTTGGTAGTATTATAAAGTGAACACTTTTCCATTTTCAACAACACTGAAGATATGTTCTAAGTTCTCCAAATCAGACTGTCAAAAAAAATTCTATTTTCAGACTCTTTTTTTTTCATTAGGGTCAAAATTTAATGCCCTTGTGTATTCTTTGGCTATTTTTAAAATTGTGATTTGAGATAGATTACAAAACTAGGGTAGAGATTGTAGTTGTAGACATTCAGAAGAAAAATATTGTGAGGAATAATGCAAGGTATGGTAGCTGGAGAATATTGATTAAAGTGGAACTTTGAAAGGAAATAAAACATCGTGTGTACAAATGATTTGTGCTTGTCATCAAGCTACCTAAGAGGTTGAGATCGGGAGAAGCAGTTCCCAAAACAGCCAAGACAAATATTTCTGTTAAACACCATCTCATTGGAAGACCAGATGGAACAATGAACTTGTCATTCCAGCTAGAATAAGAACTCTAAAATCCATAGCTCATGATTCAACTGTGACAAGGCAGGAAAAGACTCCATCTTAAAAAGCAACCAGTACAAAACGGAACTTGTGGCATGACTTATGGTAAAGTGGCTGCCTACTGTCAGGCCATGAGATCAAACCTCAGGACAGAGAGGATAAAACAAAACAAAGCAAAAGTGTGCACTGTATCTACAAATTCACTTCTTCTATTCAACGTAAAACTTCTCTGTGATATAATACAGAAAGAGTTTATCAAGTGGGCACTTGGGGCTCAAGACTGTACTCCTAGGTCTTCAGAAGCCTGAGAAGGCCAATTCCAGGCACAAAATTCTTTGGGATTCTGTCTCCAAAATAGCCAGCCATTACTCAAGTGGTAAAGCACCTGACATGAAGCATAACATGAACTGGAGTTTCCAAGTTCAAGTCATAAATAGCATCAGTATACTAAAAAAGAAGAGAAAAAGAAAAAAATAAAACAGAAAGTGTACATCATGTTTTTAATGCATTCTGTGCATGTGTACAACCATATGCATTTGTTTGTTCATTTGTTTGTATGTATTGTGTTTTTGAACTCAGCACTCACTAAGCAAGTGCTCGACCATATAAGCACACATTTAGTCTTCTTTGCTCTAGCTGTTTCTGAGTTATTCTCTCATTTTGCCCAAAGTAACCTTGGAGTACAATTCTATCACCAATGCCTCTCACATAGCGTTGATTTCAAATGTGATCTGATCTTTTGAAATCAGGTCTCTTTAACATTTTGCCTGGGTTGGCCTCAAACTACAGTCCTCCTAAGTACCTATTTCAACCTCCTAGGTTGTTAGGATTACAAGAATGAGTAACTGCATCCGTCTTCAACAACATATATTTATGTCTGCTTTTTCAATAAAATACTGAGCTAAGTAATAGTATAGATACCCAATTCAAATTAGGTTAAATTTCTTTAGTCTGACCTAAAATTATTTATTATTATTAGCTAGTCATTTACAGTGTATAGTTTCATTAATAAAATGCTCAAAGGAGTGTAACAGAAATGTAAATTTAACTCATCAATCTACTTTCTATGAAACTTAACTGAACCAATTCATGCTAACAAAATTCATACAGCAAGAAATCCATTGATCTTGAATTTTCAGCTCATACAGGAAACCTGCAGGGCACAAAATCAGGTATCATCCATCCTTCCTCCCTTTGCCTTTACTCAGGATTTCCAGCAGCATCATGCAGTAATGTGGCCTTGGTTGTTTCTTTCCAGCCTTCCATAGTGTGTCTTCATCCTTCTATAAGTATTTGTTAAATAGATTTAGTTTAGGAAATAATGTAAAACAAATCTTCCCACATTGAATAACATTTTAACAACTTTTCTAGTTCCGAGAATAATTTCAGTTGCAAACAGTGGTGTCTTTTTTCTTCTTATAAAATTATATGCTGAGTATGCAATCCAGGCAAAGAGATCTGGGTGGTCTTGAGGGATATTTCACTTAGGCTGTGGTAGAGGCTGGAAAATTATTTTTGCTTTTCTGTAGAGTACAGGTTTCTAATGTCTCAAGTCCTGATGCCTCTCAAATAATACCTTATTCTCCTTCAACATGGCTAAAAATACTCATTTGTTCATCAATTTATTTTATTCTCTCAGAATTTCATATCAAATGGTATATATCTGAGAACACATTTTAAACATATTAAAATCAATTAAATCTCAAATTTCTTAGTATCTAACAAAGGTGTAACTATGTCTCCTCATTATGCACTATGAATGTAATCTTATGCTTTAAGAGAGTGGGATTTTATAACCCCAACAGAGAGTTCTCAGAGCATTCAGGGACTGTCTTAATCATCGTGGTAGGAGTAGAAAATCCCAGTTAGAAGTTTTTGCTCTCTTGTCTATTTGTAAAAGAATTTGTTGGTTTTTTTTTTTTTTTTTGTTTTTGTTTTTGTTTTGTTTTTTGTTTTTTTGGCCAGTCCTAGGCAGTGAAGTCAGGGCCTGAGCACTGTCCCTGGCTTCTTTTTTGCTCAAGGCTAGCATTCTGCCACTTGAGCCACAGCGCCACTTCTGGCCATTTTCTGTATATGTGGTGCTGAGGAATCAAACCCAGGGCCTCATGTGGTGGCAAGTACTCTTGCCACTAGGACATATTCCCAGCCCCGAATTTGTTGGTTTGTGTGTGTGTGTGTGTGTGTGTGTGTGTGTGTGTGTGTGTATACATGTTTTTGTATATGTCTGCCTGCCTGTCTTTCTGTCTTTCTTCTTCTATGTATATCTGCCTATGTCTCTGTCAACATTTTTCTCTTTACATAGGTGTGTTTGTTTGTATTTTTCTTGGAAATAAGACAATGCAACAATTATGCTTCATACATCTAAAATAACAAAGTTAAATAAGAAAGTTGTTGAATGAATTCAAAGTTATTTTGATTTTGTGTAAATTTAATGTGGAGGTCAAGGGGAAATAGAATTTCGGATACTTTCTGAGTTAATTTTCATATTCTTGTCAGATTTTGCTCTCATGCCTTCCAGCACATTGAAAAACATCTGTAACTAGTAAATTGGGACAGAATAGTTTTTAAAATCAGCGTCCAAATGGATCTATGGAGGTTTTGGATTTCCTACTGGAAAACTGAAATGTACATATTTTTTATAATCAGTGAACTCTCTTTCAATTGGCAAACTATTGTACTTTAGGCCATAAAAGAAATTAAATACCGTATCCCAAATAGTGACAAGGGAAAACATGTAGACATAAACATATTCTTGCAAAGAAACTTAGCTTAGGGTACCCCAAGCAACAACAACACCAAATGCTCTCTATTGAAACCAAATGTTTTATGTGTATCCAGACAAAATACTTACCTGTCAAAATCAACCTCATGGTTAACCATTGTAAAAATGTGCTCTGTCAAATAAGAAAGAAATTCCACTCCTTAATCATGTGATAGGAAATTATCAAGCTACACCGTCTTTTACTTAATTTAGTGTTTGATTCTGCAATCTCTGAAGACCAGCAATATTTATGTCTTTTTTATTACAACAGCCATTTATTGTATATGTACCATATGTCATTTCTGGGAGAATTACACATAATACAAAGACTTTGAAATTCCTGTCCTTTCATTCAGTGACTCACAGTCTAGTAGGATATAGGAGGGAAATTGCAAAGCAATTGACTTCTTAAATAAATGAGATGGATTATTATGGCTTCTAATAGTGGGGTTTTTTCCCTGTATCTAAGGCTTATTGGATTTTAATAAGATGTGGAAGAGATCATACAATGAATAAATTATTTGAAAATGAAATTACCCTCACAGCTGCTCTAAAGTTGTGCTCATATGCAGGAGAAAACTGAGAAAATTTGTCAGCTGAACAATGTAGCATTTACTTCTATTCCAGGACACATTGTTAGCAAGACTATGCAGTGTATATCTGTAGTGATCTATCTTTGTTTTATAGATTGCTAAATTCCATCTTTAATTCACACTGAAACTATTAAATTCTCAAGTTACAGTCATAATTCAAGCTACCTGAAATAATTCTGTATGTGATATCAGTGCTCAGTTATTTTGTATTCAAAATCATTATCAGTAGATGAAGCATGATATTCCTTTAAAAAAAAAACTACCTTAACAACAACTACATTCCAATTGATTTGGTGAGATGAATGCTATTTACACTTCAGTTTGCACCTTTTTGCAAATGCCCGTAAGGGAATAAATCTACACTTTCCAGAATGATTGTGCATAAAGAGGTCTGAGGCTGTTAAAAAGAGGTGTTAGACACGTATGGGAATGTAATAGTTACAATCACACTTAAATCTCAATGATTTCTGAAGTGATAGTGCTAACGTGTACAAAGACTAGAGAGAGTTGGAAAGAATTAATTATATTTGACTTTCCTCTTCTTAATTATAAATGGTTAACATTTCACAAGATCTGTTGGTGGAGAATTACATTTAAGGCTTTGTGAGAAATGAATATAACAGGTTCCATGGAGGAAGGGAATGATCATTGGGAAATGAGAAGAAGAGTGGAGAGGATGAATGATGTTAATATGGTTGTAGTACTTTTCATATTCGTATGTACAATAGAACAATGAAACTTAAAGGTAAAGGTGAGAGGTAGAGAAGGTAGTATGGTTGAGGTGATATATTGTATGCATGAAGAGAAATGTTACAGTAAAGCCTTCCAGGACAATCAGTATATGCTAGTTAAAAATACCCCAATAACTACACCCATAGGACCACATAAGAAGATGCCAAGTGAAATGAATTTCACGTTATGGAAACAAGAGTTGTAATTATTACCACTGTTGTAATTATTCTCAACATGCCATGTGAACTCGTACTACTTTTTTTTCTCTTTTTCCTTGTCAGTTTGTTTGACTGAGTGGTTTGTCTAGTTTTGTTTCTTTATTTTTTTAAATATATTTTTATTATCAAACTGAATTACAGAGAGGTTACAGTTTCATACATTAGGCATTGGATACATTTATTGTACTGTTACCTCATCCCTCATTCCCCCTCCCTCCCTCCCTCCTTCTTCCCTTCCCCCCCCACAAGATGTTCAGTTGTTCAGTTCATTTTCATCATACAGTTTGTAAGTATTGCTTTTGTAGTTGTCTTTTTTTTTTTTGTAGTCCCATCCTGTGGCTGTACCCTTGCCACCATTGTACTACATCTGAGTACCCTGGATATTGTCTGATATGGGTAATAGAACTGGGGAAGGGAGAGGGAATACCAAAATCGAGAGACAAAGAACAGAAAGACAAACCATTCAAAAAAGCAACACTTAGAAACCATTTGGTGTAAATCAACTGCACAACTCTTGGTGGGGGGAGGGGAAAGGGAAGGGGAGGGGAGAAATGAGGGAGGAGGTAACAAGTACAACAAGAAATGTACTCACTGCCTTTCATATGAATCTGTAACCCCTCTGTATCACACTTCGACAATAAAAAATATTCTTTAAAAGTATAAGAGATAGTGTGCATTATTTAGTACACTAACTTTGATCATCTGTATAAAAGAGCATATGTGATATTTTCCTCGTATCATATGTTTATATGTAAAACATCCTCTACACTTTTTTCAAAAAATTGATAAAATTTCAACCATTTTAGTAACTACAAGGTTGTTTCATTTGCTTGCTATAATGATTTTCAATTAATTTCTCAAGACGTAGCAGGAAAAAATGAAATTGGTGAGCTTCAAATGCTACATGCTATTCCACATCAGACATAAAGGGATGATACATGAGTGCCTTAGTGAATGCATGGAAATAGCCTTGAGAATAAGTGTAAAATTGGTGACCAGTTAGGAATTCAGATATTACTGGCAAGCCCTGGAACTCAACTACCTCTGACCCAAAAAGGCTGAGTATGCACTGACTTGAGTTCAAATATTCACTTTTCCATTTATCTCTTGCATAAACATATAGAATTAGTTCTTAAACTAGTGAACTAGTGAAAATGTCTGACCAATTGGGTTGTTATAATAAACTAAAATAATAAGTATAACTAACATAAAAGACTGAACATTGGTGAAGAAGATAAAAAATAATCAAGATGATAAACTGTCACATAAAGGAAAAGTATGATCAGTAAGAATATTACATGATTTATAATTCTATTTCACTGAATTAGTTTAATTTTGCAGCTTTGTACTTTCATTGCTATTTTCATGAGTCATAAAAACTTGGAATCTGGAATAAATTTGCACCAGCAATCCTAAAAAAATCTAGGCAATTTTTCTGAATCAATATTAAAGACATGAAACATACATACACACAATACACTTTGACAATGATAAGTCTACCTTTGTATATTCATCCTTTAGTCATATACACCCTAACATTAATTATAGACTTTAAAGTTTTTTCTGGTTCTCAAAAGTGGGCAATATATTTTCTGTGACTAAATGGAGTCAATAAGCAGCAATGCACCTCCTTTGAATTAATATTGATAAGTTAATAGAAACTTTTGTTTGTGAGAAACACTAATAATCCTAGAGAGCATATGAAGCAGCAAATAAAATAATTTTATTATAATTAATATAGAATTTTTCAGGGTGATGTAGCAACTGCTATTGATTTTTGTGGATTTATACAAAAAGAAAGATATGAAATAGAGACTCAGATTCATCATTTTGGTTTAGAAAGGATCCTGATAGTCAACAGTATACTAAAGATAATTACAGGGAAATTCAGAATTCATGTGGTAAGAAGTGATTTTAAGCACAATCTTGCTTGAAGAAGAGTCTGTATTATCTTGCACAATTGAAAATATGTGTCCCATTTCCTTAGTTCTGCCTTAATTTCATTTTTCATGTTTTTAAAGTTCTCATCATAGAGGTCTTTCACTTCTTTGGTTAAGGTCATTCCTAGGTATTTGATTTTTGAGGCTATTGCAAATGGAGTTGCTTTCCTGATTTCAGCCTCAGTCTTCGGGTTGTTAGCATAGAGAAAGGCCATTGATTTTTGAAGGTTTATTTTATATCCTGCAACTTTGCCAAAGTTTTGGATCAGCTCTAGTAGCTTGGGGGTAGAGTCTATGGGGTTCTTTAGGTATAGGATCATGTCATCTGCGAAGAGAGAAAGTTTAACTTCATCTTTTCCTATTTGGATCCCCTTTATATTTTCTTCTTGCCTAATTGCTCTGGCTAGGAATTCTAGTACTATGTTAAAGAGAAGGGGAGAGAGTGGACATCCCTGTCTTGTTCCTGGTTTTAAAGGGAATGGCTTTAGTTTTTAAGTGCTCTATGTCACTGGCCATAAGAGAAATGCAAATCAAAACAACAATGAGATTCCATCTCACCCCAGTAAGAATGTCCTATATCAAGAAAACTAACAATAACAACTGTTGGAGGGGATGTGGCCAAAAGGGAACCCTACTTTATTGTTGGTGGAAATGTAAACTGGTTCAGCCACTCTGGCAAGCAGTATGAAGATTTATCAGAAGGCTAAACATAGAACTCCCCTATGACCCAGCAGCCCCACTTTTACTACCCAAAAGACTACAAACATAATCACACTAAAGCCACCAGCACAACAATGTTCATCGCAGCACAATTTGTCATAGCTAGAATCTGGAACCAACCCAGATGCCCCTCCGTAGACGAATGGATCAGGAAAATGTGGTACATATACACAATGGAATTTTATGCCTCTATCAAAAAGAATGACATTGCCCCATTTGTAAGGAAATGGAAGGACTTGGAAAAAGTTATACTAAGTGAAGTGAGCCAGACCCAAAGAAACATGGACTCTATGGTCTCCCTCACAGGGAATAATTAGCACAGGTTTAGGCAAGTCATAGTAGAGGATCACAGGAGCCCAATAGCTATACCCTTATGAACACATAAAATAATGGTAAGTGAAATGAACTCCATGTTATGGAAACGATTGTTATATCACAGTTGTAAATACTTTCAACGTGCCATATGTAACTGTAGCCTCTACTATTGATGATATTCCTATATCACCTTCCTGTGGTTGTACCTACACTATCTCTGTATCTTATCTGAGTATATTGGAAACCGGGTATACTGGTATTAGAACTAGGAAATTGAAAGGGAATACCAAAATTGAGAGACACATTGTAAAAAAAGACAAACAACTACAAAAGCAATACTTACAAACTGTTCGGTGAAAATGAACTGAACAACTGAACAACTCATGGGGTGGAGGGAGAAGGGAAAGAGGGAGGGGGGAGGTGGGAATGAGGGACGAGGTAACAAACAGTACTAGAAATGTATCCAGTGCCTAATGTATGAAACTGTAACCTCTCTGTAATTCAGTTTGATAATAAATATATATATATATTAAAAAAAAAAAGAAAATATGTGTCCCAACCCTGGCTTACATCTTGCTTAGATTGCTTATATTCTACCTGTTAGACTTCCTTTAGATTCAGGAAAGGATCCAAAGAGAAGAGAAAACATGGCTTGGTGTAAAGGAAGGAACTCATTCCTCCACAAATAAACACACACTTCTCTGAAATCACTCTAAAAGGAGCATCCAACACACCTATGCCTTAAGGGAATGAGAAGTGATTTGCCAACTTAAGTTGCAACGGAGATCTCAGCTTTGAAGAAAACTTGAAGTTTTAACAAATAAGACATCTTCATTTAGCTGTTAAAAAAAAAGCAAGAAATTTTCTTACAAGGATTTTGGACAGTTCTATCCAAACTATGTTTTGACGATCTTGTCTTAAATGGATTAGAAACACGCAGATAAAGTTTCCCAACAAAGAGCTATTTCAGAAACAAGGGTAAGATACTGCTTTAAGGGTAGATTGGCACCAAAAAAATAAAGCCTAGAGTTTTTCCGAACAACCTTCAAGTATTATATGGCAGACAAATTCTCATAAAATTCTGAGTAGATGATGGTTACTCATGTGTAAGCTAAACCTCCTCGTGCACTTATACTCACTAGGATATGAACTTTGGGACATATAAAGGCAATAAGTGGTCAGAAGAAAGGCACATAAATTTAACTGTTCTTTATTTTATACTATTCTTAAATGACTTTGTCCCCCATATGGGATTGTTTTTCTGAGTTGTTTTACGTAAACAACTACAGGGCTTCTGTTCCCCATATAATAAAAGGGAACAAGAGAGAGTGAGAGAGACAGAAAGAGAGATAGACTGAGAAGAGAGAGAGAGAGATTGAAAGAGATTAAACCTCTTTTATTGTGTGGTATGCTTGATCCTTATTTCATACTACATAAGAGTACCCTGCACATGTATATTGACTTTGCTCTTCTTTTTCTTTAGTAGTATCACTTACACTGAAGTGAAAAAATTAAAGTTCCTTCAAATCTTATCAAACTTTCAATCAAGTTTCTGTTTGTATTACTAAATTTGTGTAAAAAGTATAAAAGTCACATGTAGAAGAATGACCACATAAGATGTAAAAAAGCAAAACTTCTTTGAATTTCCAAGAGAATGCATTATGCCCAACCTTCTTCTGCTGGCATTTTCTCATTCATTATTTAGCTTCAGGTTCTCTAGTAGTTTTAAATTCATTGAACTTTGTTTGGGGAGTGATATATTTTTTCCACTTGTTAATTATGTCTCCTCCAAAATATTGTTCAAAGTCAGCTCTGCATATTTATGACTCTGGATCAGTTTTTAGAATATGATATTTTTAATGTTATTCAGTTATGCACATTTAGAAACTCTGGCATATCCTCACTAAGGTGTTTTTGGGGAGGGAGGAAGTACAGAGTTATCTTCTCTTCTAGTCATGTCCCTACTCTTCTCTTGATCAATGAAAGTGCTAATTTTCATTTGCTTCCCATAATGAAAGACATACCTAACTATATCCAACCAAAGACTTTTTTCCCTCTTCTATAGGATAAAATTATGCTTCTTTTAAAATAGTAGTTATAGGATCTAAGTCCCTCAATTTCTTCACATCTTGATCAAGTATTGACAGGTAGAAGTGGCATTTGTCACTTCTGAACAAAGTAATTAAAAATCAACTTTCCCTGTTCTGTCCTTTCATCATTTTGTGCTCTGTCTTTGAGTGAATAGCATGGTACTCTGATGTCATGGGGAATCAAGCCACAGAATGGATGGCATATGAACCACCATATTGGAGAAAGCTGTACTCTTAACTAGAATCATCCACATAGGGCTGTTTCATGAGCCAGGATTAAGCTTGAATTTTGTTAGAACACTGAAATTCTGGAATTTATTTGTTATAGTGAACAGAAATAATTCTATTCTGAATACACAGAAACAGTGGGTGACTCAGTATTTACTGAAACAAACAATTAATAATTGAATAAGCTATTGAATGCATGTGCCCAGTTCACTAAAAGCTCTCTTCTCCAGAGTATAAGAAACATCATTCTACTGGTTAATTTATTTTTAGTTTTAAAATCTGAAAAGCAAATGTCACTAATAAGAAGAGGACCCTATTTTCAAAGGTAATCAGTTAAAAATGGTAACTATCTTTTAAATCTATTTGGAACATCCATTTTCTTCATATTCTAATATGTATCATTCCATGGGGACATATTACTTCTGCTACTACTGGGAACTGCAAATATTTACAGAGTTCTTCCAATGGCCCATGTGCTCTTGTAAGCATTGTATATATGTATTCACTTATTTAATCTCACAGTTCTATGAGGAATACAGTAGATAATGAAATTGAAGCACTGAAAGGTTAAGTAACTCCAGCAATCAGGAACCAGAGATGATATTGCTTACTAAGTCTCAGTTAAATTGAATTTGCACTGCAATGTAATAAGGGTTGAGATTGTAGAAGGCCATGGCACTAAAAGGCTGGAGACAAGAAAGACAAATGTTGTGGATATCACAGCCGGGTTCACAATGGTAAATGAATCCAGAGAGTTTAAAAATAATATTTTACTGGGTAATACAGTGATGTTTACCAGGGCATAACTAAGGAATTTTAAAATACATTAACTCTATGTTCAAGTAGTGTGGAGTGTACCATGCCAGCTGGCAAGGCCCAGTGGAATCCACTTATTTAAAGGACTTTCTAAGGAGCTATGAATCACTGTGCCCTCTAGAGCTCCTGGAAACAGAAGCCCAGTGTGGCTACACGAATGTCTGCAGAGCATCCTCTGAAATGTTAGCAAGGAAAACTGTAAGCAAATAAAAGAATATCAGGAATGGAATGAAGAAGAATGTGCCTGATTTCTGTATCTTTATTTCAAAAATAAGCAAGAACTATTAGCTATAAAGTGTAACTCTCAAGAACGTTAGTCTTATACAAATGCATCTCAAGTGGTTTCCTCTCCAGAGGCTCAAAATCAAGTAAAGGAGAGGAGCAAGGCCAGCAGGTCCTGTGGTTTCCATTGTTGCATTTGGCTATGGTTACAGCCCTTGGATTGCTCTGTACACTTATGGAAAAGCAAACCTCAAAGGTTTGGCTAGAACTTTGCAAGTTGTTTGTGAAATTCCCAAAGACAGAAAAATAAACCACAGAGCTTTGGGTGAAAAATGTAGCACCATGTTTTTAATGGAAATTCTCATAATAACTATCCTCCTCCAAGAGAACAGTTCCCACCCCTAAGACACTTTGCTTCCGACTTTGCATTTTTAATATGTGGCCTATTTATTTTTATTTTTTTTCTCTCAAGAAGCTTGCAACAACAATGAGATAAAAACTATTAAAGGAGAAAACACAGTGAATGGCAGCAAACAATGCAGAAATAACTTACAATTTAAACATGAGAACTTTTTCCTAAATTTGCTTTTGTATATGTGACATATACACATATATACATACATGTGTGAGTGTGTATATATACAATTTCCTGTGACTGATTAAAGTACATGTATATATACTTTATATGCACTTTACACATACATTTATTATGTTATATAACATGTACAATATTATATATTCTATTATATATTGTATATATAATATTATATATAAAGTCTATGTAAGATGTGTACATATATAGATACATACTTTAATTGTTTACAGTATCTTAACTCCATATATACACATTTTTATTTGAGTTTATCAGTGTTAGTCACATTCTTTGATTTGCATTATATTCTCCTCAAGTTCAATCTTATGTATAGGTCTATAATCTCCTCTTCTATGGTGTGATTTTTTTTAGTGTCTGTCATCAACATAGCAACTCACATTAATTTTCAGGGATTAGATTTTTGGATACACACTGTTCGTGGCAGTGTCTATTCAGGTTAATGGAAGTCTCTCTCATAATTGTGCCCTACAAAGGGGATTTCTTATAACCAACTGTTTATGATTGATAAACCAAACAAATGACATATGCTGTAGCAAACCGGTGACAGCAGGATGCCTTCACATTACTCAGTAAATTCCCTTGGAGCAGCACACCAAATTCAGAATATATGATCTACAGAATCAAAAGTAAAATTTGAGTCCAAAGGGAAATAGTTCAATAAGTTCCAGCCTTCTAGACCCACAGAGACATGACATGACAAAGTTTTAGATATTCATGTTTTTCTACCAATCTCTGACACCAGATATTTTATTAAAGTACTAGACTCTTTGCTCCATGAAGTTCCTTGGAATAAACTATATTTTACCACTATATATTCAACCTTTTTAATGTTCTGTGGAATTGATTGATATTTACACTCGCTAATAGCCATTTTGTGGTAGAGTTTAGGGAAGATAACATAGATCTGAGCTTCTCTTTTTCTTTCCATAAGCTGTTGGTGATCATGACAAACAACCACATTCCTTTGTAGCCACCACTCTTAACATGATGGACATGTGAACCCATTACTTGATATTCTCTATCATTGCATTCAGTCAGTATTTTGCCCAAGCAACTGTGCTTCTCATGCCTTAGCCTGCCACAGATCACATTGTTTTTGTTTCCAGAAGTAAGGATGTTATGGTTGGATCTTAGGATAAGCAGCCAAGCCTCCCAGGCTTAGTATTCCATTGTAGGATCTGTTCCCTAGACTACTCCCAATAGCACATGTTGGACCAATCTGATTCCAACCAGAAAATAACTCCTCTATTTTCAGGTACAGAATTAATTAAGCTGGTACTAAAAAAGTTGAAAAACAGGATGTTGAATCAATCCATAAACTGACAGTAAGAAACCACTAGAGAAGGAGGGGGGGAAAAGTCTTTACAAAGATACTAGCAGGGGCTGGGGATATAGCCTAGTGGCAAGAGTGCCTGCCCTCGGTTCGATTCCCCAGCACCACATATACAGAAAACGGCCAGAAGCAGCGCTGTGGCTCAAGTGGCAGAGCGCTAGCCTTGAGCAGGAAGAAGCCAGGGACAGTGTTCAGGCCCTGAGTCCGAGGCCCAGGACTGGCCAAAAAAAAAAAAAAAAGATACTAGCAAAGACAAGGGGTCACAACAATGCAGACATCAGGGCATCTGGCTGTCTCCTGACCAATGTCAAATATATATTTGTGGAACCATATGTTAGGTTTTATTTGATAACCAAGAAGAGAACACATGGTATTCAGGCAGGGTGGAGATGCACGGCAAATGTGGCAGGAGCTGTTTGGTCCAAGTTTATCTAGGGAAGGGGAGAGTCTCCCCCACCTGATGAGAATGTGACTTCAGAGAAAGGAGAGGTAACTGCCTCTAGGTGTGCCAGTTACCTAGGTTACACAGGTACTGGGTGGAGACTTAACACTGGAGGTGGGGGGCTATGTCTGCCTGGGTCCCTATGCTTCAGACTTTACTGACATAAGGCCTGAATAGCAAAGGATTGCAGTGAAGAAGAAATTGTCACAATTGATGAAAATGAACATAAAAACAGAGAGTAAGGGAGGAGAAGGGAGTTTACTAGTGAAGCAGATGGTTGAAAACAGAAAAGAAGAAGAGAAATAGGAAATGAAGAGAAAAAATAATATAGTTTCCCTTCCTCACCAACCAGCTTCTCTTTGCTAAGCTTGAAAGAAGGCATAACAATTACACCTGCAGTTGAAGGATGTGCAAGGGATCTGAGTCAAACGACAAGCAGAATATATTTAAAAGTATTCACTTTGCATAAATGTTATTGTGCTGTGTGTTTCATCCTCTAAATTGTTTCTATTGGACCGAATGTTTAATGACATCCTTCTTGACTACCTATGCTTATTTTTAAATCCCTTACATCAAAATCAATTCAGAGACGCCAGCCCTTTAAAAAAAACAAAACTATGACAGCTGTTTTATGAAGAGTGAAAATTTTGAGTGTTGGGTTATATAAATCTGTACAAATAGTATGTTTGTCCAAAATAATCCCTCCACATTTTGTAAATTATCAAACTGAAGAGAGAACTATCAGGCTCAGAGAAGAAGTATTGCTGAAAAGGACTATCAAACTGATGAAGGCTATATAGGACCAGAGATTGAAGTCTTCACCATAGGAGCAACTATTATAAATTTCATTTTGTTTTGGGTTAATTGAGACAACATAGAAACCACAAAACCACCATTTTGAATTTTCAGAAAGCCTAGAATCTGGAATTCAAAGCTTCCAATACAATATTTTAAACCACCATTAGCAGAAACATTAAAAATTATTAGTTTCATATTAATATATTCTAAGTGAATATGGAATCTATGAGTTACAGTACAGTGCTTTGCATAATATTTTTAATATGAGATTTAGTGTCCTTAAGAAGTTTTCTGTGTTAAGAAATATAAGAGACTTCTCTGATGAGGAAATGAGAATGGCCAAGAGACATATGAAAAAGTGCTCTACATCACTGGCCATAAAAGAAATGCAAATCAAAACAACATTGAGATTCCATCTCATCCCAGTAAGAATGTCATATATCAAGAAAACTAACAATAACAATTGTTGGAGGGGATGTGGCCAAAAGGGAACCCTACTTCATTGTTGGTGGGAATGTAAACTGGTTCAGCCACTCTGGCAAGCAGTATGGAGATTCCTCAGAAGGCTCAATATTGAACTCCCCTATGACCCAGCAACCCCACTTTTGGGTATCTATCCAAAAAACCACAAACAAAATCACAGTAAAGCCCCCAGCACAACAATGTTCATTGCAGCACAATTTGTCATAGCGAGAATCTGGAACCAACCCAGATGCCCCTCCGTAGACGAATGGATCAGGAAAATGTGGTTCATATACACAATGGAATTTTATGCCTCTATCAGAAAGAATGGCATTGCCCCATTTATAAGGAAATGGAAGGACTTGGAAAAAATTATACTAAGTGAAGTGAGCCAGGCACAAAGAAACATGGACTCTGTGGACTCTATTCCCAATAAGGGAATAATTAGCACAGGTTTAGTCAAGTCACAGCAGAGGATCACAAGAGCCCAATTGCTATACCCTTATGATGACACCATGAAATGAACACCATGTTATGGAAATGATTGTTATATCACAGTTGTAACTACTTTCAACATCCCATGTGTATCTGTAGCTTCTACTATTGATGATGTTCTTGTATCACCTTCCTGTGATTGTATCTACACTATCTCTGTATCTTATCTGAGTATATTGGAAACCGTGTATACTGGTATTAGAACTAGGAAATTGAAAGGGAATACCAAAATTGAGAGACACAGGGTAAAAAAAGAGAAAGAACTACAAAAGCAATACTTGCAAAACTGTTTGGTGTAAGTGAACTGAACACCTCAGGGGGGGAAAGGGTTAGGGGGAGCAAGAGGGGGTTATGAGGGACAAGGTAACAAACAGTACAAGAAATGTATCCAATGCCTAACATATGAAACTGTAACCGCTCTGTACATCAATTTGATAATAAAAACTTAAAAAAAAAAGTTGGTTGGGGGGGGAGGTGGGAAAGTGGGAGAAAAACAAGGGAAAGGGTAACAATGTTGGACAAGAAATGCACTTATTATTTTACATATATAACTGTAACCCCTCTGTACATCACCTTGACAATAAAAGTAAATTTTTATTAAAAATATGTGTTTATAATACAACAGTCACTTGCATCCACTTTTTAGCAACATTTCTTACAATAAGAAATCATAAAACTTATCTGAGACACTGGCCAGGAGCTTGAAAAAAAAGCTTGTAGAATAAGAAATAAAATGATGGATTATTTTGTTATCTCTTTACCATTATCAAACTCATTTATTCATTTTTATAATTCTAAATATATATTATCATAACAATAAATGAGTATATTTAAAAATAATTATAGGCATTGCCAGAAAGTTAATTCAAAAAGACTAATTGGAAAAGCCAAAAGATGGTAAATACATGATCAAATTTGCTCCCATGGTAAAGAAACTTAAATAAAATAATAAAATGAGAGAACTGGTATTCCCAGAGGAGCATGTTAACACTGTAACAGCTGATCTGTCAAGCTAGTTCTCAGAGAAAGGCAGTCATTTGCCCTTATTTCAAGAGTGCTTTAAGTGCCAATGATGACACTCTATCCTGGTCATAACTGTGTATGTATATGTGTGTGTGCAAATGAATATGCAAGATTTTGAACACTTGTATTATTTTTCTTAAGACAATCTGTTTCAAATCAGAATATTTGGTTGTCAAAAATTTCTGTTTTTCATAAATTAATCAGTTTTTTTCCATTCCTTCCAAGAAAAAGTTTGTCTTCTTTAGCAAACTAAAAATTTGTTGTTCTCAAGAATTCTTGAAAATAGTCTAGAACATACAACATTCTATAACCCACTGCCTTGTGGCTTCTTTGCTACAGTTCTGAGTGTATGTTAGACAATCCTTTTCTGTATGACATTGAATCTTCGGCATTGCTAACCTGAGGCTGAATGCAGGTGGATAAACCTGATCTTCAATAATTGACCTAATTTGATGAACTTTTAGAAAGATGAATTTTGACCTGCATCTGGGATGCTTTTTGTCTTTAATGTTTCCTTGAATTCTTTTTTAATCAAGTTATTTTTGTTTATATGTAATTCATATTGTATTAAAAAAATAAAGTATATCCCAATGAAATTGTTCAATTCTTTGATGAAATTTTGAGAACAGTCTCTTACATGTTTCTTGTAAGAAAACAAATTGTTCTAACAAACTTATCACCTAATCTCTTTTAAGGCAATGTACCTCTCATTGATTTGCAAGGCTGCTATCCTTGGGAAGGTGCAGTGATAAGTCATCAGCTTCTGTAAAATGAATCCACACTGTCAGATTTGGGAAAATGACAAAAGAAAAAGAGATGGTTGCCAATTAGTATAGATTTCTACTTTAAAATATTTTATAAGACACTAAATAAGATGAAATATTCACTGAAGTAACAAGTGTGCATCAGTACAAATGTTATGTGTATGAAAAACTATTAATGATACATTTTGTAATACTTAGCAGAGAATAGCATTTGAATGGCATTTTCCAAATTTATTTCATATTATTTCATACATGTTACATAATTTTAGCACATAAAAATGCAAACAACACTTATTTTTCCTCATTGAATGTTTAATATTTTAGCATAATGAAATTAAATCATGTTATTACATATTCCTTTTGTATTTGCTCTAGTTTCATTAAATGTTAAGACATAGCCTGCAAGGGAAGAGGCAACATTGCCAAAAAAGAGTTGTACTCCTTACCTGACTTATGTAACTACAACCCCTCTGTACATCACCTTTATAATTACAATAAAATTTAAAAAAAATCTTTCCCAGAAAAAAAGACATAGCCTGTTGTCATAAAATATTATAACAAAACAATGAAGATTTTAACACATGAAAAGACATTAAATATGCAGAGGAAATGTATTTCTTAGGATATATCCATTCGGGCTCTACTTTCCACATAATGATTTTTCCTCTTTGTCATTATTCAAATCTTATTACATACATCATAAAAATGTCACTGATCTGATAAGTATGGATCAATGAACAGTCAAAATGTGACCTTTAAATGCAATAAAGAAGGAAGAAGAGAAGAACAATGTTTCTTGTTTAATTATTATATGCCTCATGCTCTGGTAGGGGAGATAGGTATATATTTAAATTATTGTAGCAATTTCATAAGCTACCATCATTGTCCTCATTCACAGCAAGTAAAGTCTCTACTGAGACATTTTAATACTGTTATACTTATTACAAAAAACAAGCAATTCAAATCCAGAATCATCTTCTTGTTTTGTTTCTATTATGTTGTATCAGAAATTTGCTTATGTCAAAACACTATTTGCCCTGGCTAACACTAAAACAAATGAGCAAGTAATAGTTTGGATGGAATGTGGACCAAAGAGCAATCATTTGATGAGCCATGATTGTTGAGGAGAAAGGAAATACAATAACAAAAATCCTATAATTATCATTGCTGCTGCTGCTGCTGCTGATGATGACAATGATAATGATAATGACTTTGGACATTTGGAAATTCACAAAACAGGACATTGACGCTATGGAAAAACATCATTAGGCTTTGTTTGGCTGATACACTTGGATGTGAAAGACAAACTATGAGAGGTCATGTTTGCCATCACAGTGAAACTTTTTTGTAGCCAATTTAGGCAGAAAGGTGTTTCAGAGAAAGAAAATTAACATACTTCCCCTCATGCCTTTCTAACTTCAAATCCATGCTTGAAGAGCATAGAGAATAAAAGCAATTTGGAAGCTGGATGATGCTAGCTCACACCTGTAATCATAGCTACTCAGGAGGCTGAGATCTAAGGATCACAATTAAAAGCCAGCCTAGGCAGGAAAGGCCATGAGACTCTTTATCTCCAATTAACCACTAGAAAAATTAGAAGTGGCTCGGTGGCTCAACGTGGTAGAGCATTAGCCTTGAGCTGAAGAGCTCAGTGACAGTGCCCAGGGCCAGATTTCAAGCCCATGAGTGACAAAATAAAAAACAAAGTAAACAAGCAATTTGTAGAAAAGAATGTTGGTAAAGTCTAAAAAAGTCAGAGACTGAGCAAACAAACCTCAGAACTAAACAATTGCATAGACCAACTAGACCTAACCGACACCGGTACAGAATATTACATCCAGCAACACCAGAATAGACATTCTTGGCAGTACATGGAAAATTCTCCAAAATAGATCACATTTTAGGGCACAAAGAAAATAGGTACAAATTCAGAAATATTGAAATCATTCCCTGCATTATCTCAGATTACAATGGAATAAAATTAGAATTCAACACTAAAAGCCATGATAGAAAATCCTGTAACTCATGGAGACTGAACAACATATTGTTAAACCACCAGTGGGTCATTGATGAAACCAGAACAGAAAGTCAAACATTTATGGTATTTAAGAAAAATGAACACACACACACACACATACACACACACACACACACACACACACACACTAGCTCCTTTGGGACACAGCAAAGGCAGTACTCAGAGGAAAATTTATAGCGCTGAGTTCCTACATCAACAAAGTAGACAAGTAACAATCCAAAAAGTTAATTAAATACCTTAAGTTCCTTGAAAAACAGCAACAAGCCAAACCACAATACCATAGACAGCAAGAAATAATTAAACTTAAATCAGAACTAAATTAATTAGAGCACCCAAAACCATACAGAGAATCAACAAAAGAAACAGTTGGTCATTTGAAAAAATTGACAGACTCTTAGCAAATCTTACCAAAATAAGAGAGCGTACCCAAATAAACAAAATTAGAGATGAGAATGTAAACATCACTACAGAAACAACCAAGATTCAGAATGTTGGATCAGAATGTTGTTAGGGAATATTTCTCAAACTTTTGTGCTAACAAATTTAAGAACCTGGAAGAAGTGGACAATTTCCTAGCAAATATTGATATGCCCAAACTAAACCAAGGACATTTATACCATCTAAAAAGAGAAAAAATCAAGAAATGAAATAGAAATGGCAATAAGAGACCTCCCATTAAAAAAAGCCCAGGTACAGATGGATTCACAGCTGAATTCTATAAATCTTCAAGGGATTCAAAACTCACACCAATACTCCTCAAACTTTTCAATGAAATAGTAAGTGAAAGTTTAATACAAAAGTCACTCTATGAAGCCAGCATATCCCTTATCCCAAAGACAGGGACTCATCGAAGAAAGAGAACTATAGACCCATTTATTTGATGAACACCAATGCAAAACATCTCAACAAAATTCTGGCCAATCTACTTCAACAAGTTATCAAAAATGTATATATATATATATATTTATATACATTATAATGTATATATATGCATACACACACACACACACACACACACACACATACACTATGATCAAATGGGATTCATCCCAGGGACACAAAGCTGATTTAATATAAACAACTCAATTAACATAATTCACCACATCAATAGGAGCAAGAAGAAGAATCGCATGATTACTTCTATAGATTCTTAAAAAGCATGTGACAAAATCAAACACCTATTTATGATGAAAATTTATGATGAAAACTCTAGAGAAACTAGGAATCTGGGGGAACCTTCCTGAATATAATAAAGGCTGTGTATGACAAACCTACACCTAGCATTACAATTAATGGTGATAAGTTAAAGCCATTTCCTTTAAAATCAGGAGCAAGACAAGGATGTCTGCTCTCTCCACTCCTCTTGAACATAATACTAAAAATCCTAGCCAGAGCAACAAGGCAAGAAGCAAGATGAAACTCTCGCTCTTTGCAGATTACATGATCCTCTATTTAAAGAGCCCCATAAACTCTACTCCCAACCTACTAGAGCAGATTCAAATGTTTGGCAAAGTAGCAGGATATAAAATAAATCCTCAAAAAGCTAATGGTTTTCCTGTGTGCCAACAATGTGAAGAGTGACGCTGAAACCAGGAAAGCAACTCCTTTTGAAATAGCCAAAAAAAGAAAAAGAAGAAAAAAAGAAAAACTAGGAATAATGTTAACCAAAGAAGTGAAAGACCTCTATGATGAACACTTTTAAAACCTGAGAGAGGAAATTAAAGCAGAACTAAAGAAATAGAAAAACCTCCTGCTGTAAATGGCTTGCTTAACCCGTTTCTTGCTTACTCTACCCCCTGCATCAACCCCCTACATCTATGCTACACTTTTATCCTTATAAACCCCAGCTCAAGGACTGTTAGGAGTAGAAGTTTCAGCTCCCTGGTTTGTGCTGCGTCCCTGGCCAGTCAGTTCACTTTTTATTTCCCCAATAAATCCATCTTTGCTTGAGACTGTCTCTGCATGGTGGACTCTGGAGGGATATGGGTTTGAGTCCCACTTGGGGTACCTCTCCTGGACCCCGTAACATTGTGAAAATGGCAATGCTGCCAAAGTCTATCTACAAATCAATGCAATGCCCATCAATATCCCAACACTATTCTTTAAGGAAATGGAGGAAGCAATCCAGAAATTCATATGGAACAACAAAAGATCCAAAATAACAAAAATAATCCTCAGCAGGAAAAGGAGTGCTGGACAAATATCAATATTGTACTCCAAACTCTATTACAAAGCTATAGTAATAAAAGCAGCTGGTCTTGGCACAAGAAGAGGCATAATGACCAATGGAATAGAAGTGAAGACCCAGAAATGAACTGGCAGACCTACGGTCACTTAATTTTGATAAAGGACCTAAAATAACAGGATGGAAGAAAGATATCCTCTTCAACACATGGTGTTGGCAAAACTGGTTAACTACCTACAACAAACTAAATCTGGAGCCTTATATAGTACAGTGCACCAGAATCATTCCAAATGGATCAAAGGCCTTGAGGTAAAAGCAGATACCCTGAAAACACTACAGGAAGGCATGGGAGAATCATTTGGGCTTCTTGACACAAGTTGAAAAAAATACATTAAATACATAAAATAAAGAAGCGATCCAGAAGGTCCCAAAATGTCAGTAAAAAACCTACTTTTAGTTTTGTTTTTTTTTAATTGTCAAAGTAAAGTACAGAGGGATTACAGTTTCATATGTAAGGCAATGAATACATTTCTGATCCAACTTGTTACCTCCTCCCTCATTTCCCCCCTCCCATTTTCTTTCCCCACCCCATGAGTTGCACCGTTGATTTACAGCATATAGCTTTGTAAGTATTGCTGTTGCATTGGTTTGGGTTTTTTTTTATCCTTTTTCTCTCAATTTTGGCATTCCCTTTCCCTTCCCAAGTTCCAATACATGCATATACAATATCCAGGGTACTAAAATCAGTTACAGTGATATCAGGGGTAAAACCATGGGAAGGAAATACAGAAAAAAATGTACAGTTTCACATGGTATGTTGAAAATAATTACAACACGGATATACCACTTGTTTCCATAACTTGAAGTTCATTTCACTTAGCATCATCTTATGTGTTCATACAAACATAGCCATTGAGCTATTGTGATCTTCTGCTAGGTCTATCCTAGACGTGTACTTGAAAGTAAGTCGAGGGACATCAACATTGACAAAACCTAAAATTATTTTTGAAAGTTCTGATCTATATAGAGTACAGTGGTAAATACTTAATATCCCAACTTGGGGGGAGATTGACATAGAAGGATGGTAATTTCATGCTAGCCTGAGCAAAACCATGATATCCTTTTTGAAAAACAAACTAGAATCATAGATCTATCAGTTTTTTTTTAACCAGTGATCAAGATTTGTGGGTTATCAGAAACAAATTTCAGTACAATTTTGAAAAAAAATTATGATTCACAAAACAATAGAGCAGGCTCTGCTGGGAGGCAGGTATCAGCAGGATGGAGTAAGAGTAAAGTAAGATAAATATTGTTAAAGAGCTTTATATACACCTATAAAAGTTACCTAGAAATATGCCAGTGGCTCACATCTGAAATCCTAGCTACTCAGGAAGCTGACATCTGTGGATGATGATTCATAGGCAGCCCAGGAAGGAAGGTCAGTGTGAATTATCTCAAAGTAAACACCAGAAAACCAGAAGTGGCACTGTGGCTCAAGTGGTAGAGTGCCATCCTTGAGCTAAAGAGCTCAGAGACAGTGCCCTAACCCAGAATTCAAGCCAGGACCAATGAAAACAAAACAAAAGAGATAAATGCTAAACACTTTTAAAGAAGAAGAAGTGTAATGTAAAGAAATAGAAGGAGTGCTGGGGATATGGCCTAGTGGCAAGAGTGCTTGCCTCGTATACATAAGGCCCTGGGTTCGATTCCCCAGCACCACATATACAGAAAATGGTCAGAAGTGGCACTGTGGCTCAAGTGGCAGAGTGCTAGCCTTGAGCAAAAAGAAGCCAGGGACAGTGCTCAGGCCCTGAGTCCAAGCCCCAGGACTGGCCAAAAAAAAAAAAAAGAAAAGAAAAAAATAGAAGGAAATGAGTTTTCTTGGAAGATATTTTGTGCATGTATGGAAATGACACTGAAATTCCCTTATATAGATAATGTGTGCCAATAAAAGAATAAAAAAATGCAGATTGGGCTGGGGATTTAGTTCAGCGGAAGAGCGCCTGCCTGGCGAGCACAAGGCCCCAAGTTCGGTCCTCAGCCCTGGGGAAAAACGTACTACAAAACAATATAAAGAACTACTAAAGAATTTTAACTGAAAATATGAAGTCTAAATTGGAGGAGCTAAATACTTAGTGTCAAAAAGTAAAACTTCCATAATTAAGAACTTAATGTATGTGTTTAACAGTAAAAAAAAAAAAAAGGAATAATGACTACCATATGGCTGAGTAAAATGAAGACTCCTTCAGATTTTTCTCTTTAAGCAGAAATTATGCTTTTATCACATTCACTGCAAAAGCTTTTGTTTAGTTTCTGATAACCAATCTCCACACTTTGGGTCTCAGTATATATCATCTTTCCAAAGAACTTTCTGTGATTGGTTTATTTAACAGATCTACTACCACCTAACCTCTCTATTCATCATTTTTTCTTCCTTCAAAACATTTGCTGTTAAGAAGAACCTAGAGGCATCTTTTCATCAGTATAATCGAGATAGCAACAAAATACTAATATTGTTAAAGAATAAGTAAAATAAAGCTTGGGAATCATTTAGCTCTATGTGAAGTTAGAGTTTTCCATTTGATCAAGGATAAAATAACAAAATGGGGAAGGTTGAGTTTCTTCAGAAAGTTAAATGAAAATAACTACATCATAAAATAAGTTGTAATGGATATAATATCAGACATCGGTATCCAAATTTTATTCAGAATTTCCCTTTATGGTCTCATTAATCTATAATTTTAAGTACTATAATTGGAGGATAAAGAATTATAAGTGTACATGTTATAACTCTGAGAATAAAGTATAATATCCTTTGTAAGCTTTAATTAAAATTAAAACTGTTCATAATATAAGCCCTATTTCTCTGTCCCCATTCCAGAACATTTAAAATGTGTCAGACTTTTCATTCTTCAAATAGGGGGCACCAGTTCATCTTTGAAGGCTGTAATGTATATTTGGAAACTATCTCTGTGGTTTACTGCACCTTACTCAGGTAAAGAAATATATAGAAAGGAAATCCTTGCCTGGGAGTTTGCCAAAATCACATTGATTTTATAATTAAAGGCTTTTTTCTACATGAAGCATTTAATTCTTTGTTGCTCAGGTATTGAAAATGATGTTGTCATGCTAAAAAGAAAATAAATCATCATTCTCTTCCTTCAAATAAAATATTATTGAGGTTGGCTTGAGATCAAAGAGGTGATCACTTGGAAATAATAACATCTCTTATTCACTCTTGTAAGCAGATATATGCAACACTGATGTTGGAATCAGGGGTCAGCAAAAAGGGTTAAAAGGAGGATTGTTTGGGATTAATCAACACTATCTTTGTAGAGTGAAAGCATCAATAGACAGTGTTCAAACAAATGTGAAAGGTTGTCTTCTCATTAAACTTTATTAGTAAAGCAGGCAAAAGATTCTTGTGTCATAATTTTCCAACCATTTAATGATTAAGAAATTCTCATATGGGACATTGAATGTCCCATTATATTTACATTCAATGTAAAGACATGGACATATATCACCATTTATATATATATATATATATGTATATATATATATTATTATCAAACTGATTTACAGAGAGGTTACAGTTTCATACATTAGGCATTGGATACATTTCTTGTACTGTTTGTTACCTCGTCCCTCATTCCATATATCACCATTATAATAAAAATAATGTATCACAAATCTGTGACAAATTTTAAAAGTAATACAAATATTAAAAAAAAAAGTAAGAGTAGAGCATGGTTGTCCATACCTATAATTCCAGCATTTGTGAGGCTAAAAAAGAATCTCAAGGATCTTAGAGACCAATGAATGTGGGCTAGCCAGCAAAATTCTATGTCAAAACAAAGCGGGGGGTCGGGGGAGGAAGGGAAAAAAGACCAAAGGGAGGAAGGTCTGGAGGAAGGGAGGAAGGTCAAGAGGGAGGGAGGAAGAAGAGGGGGGAGAGAGAGAAAGGAAGGAAGGAAGGAAGGAAGGAAGGAAGGAAGGAAGGAAGGAAGGAAGGAAGGAAGGAAGGAAGGAAGGAAGGAAGGAAGGAAGGAAGGAAGGAAGGAAGGAGAGAAAAAAGAAGAAAAAGGGGAGGAGAAAAGAGAAGAAAGAAAAAGTGATGCATGTTTATGTTGAAATAAGTGGGGAAGAGTTATTATAGGGGAAAAATTGATCAAGATGTATTATACTCAAACTGACATGTTGAATTGAAATTCCTCTGTGCAACCACGTCAAAGCACTAAAACAGTACCTTAAGAAAAGAAATAGAAATATATCAAGAAAAGAAGAATCAAAGAGGGACTAAATAACTAATCATACAGAACATCCGTCCCTTTTTCCCTGGGTACATAGACCCTCTAAAGTGAGGTGTAGCCAGATGCCTGCATTTTAGCCAGCAGAATTGGGCAAACCTTTTTCATCTGTGTCATTTCTAGTCCCGGGTCATTAAAAGCTCCCATATATCATCCGTGCTTACTCTCCCCATCTGTCAGCCAGATGCACTGGATCCAGAGCGCACTGAACCTCCCGAGGATGGAAGGAGACTGAGTCACCAAGTGATGATGAGAAAGGAAGTCTCTAACTCCCTTCCTGCCTTCAATTGAAGTCAGTATACACAATTAACTATTTTGTTGATTTTCCGAAAAAACAGAGTTGATATTTTACCAATGAGCTTTAAGAACCATAAAGCATAAATTGATATGAGAAATCCCTAATAAAGGATTTGGGAATAGATATGGAACAGGACCGGCATATGTTTGTTCATCCTTATGCTCGTGCTGTCCCATATTAACAGGGTGTTCCTAGATACTTGGAAGTGGCAGATAGGAGTTAGAATGTGTGTTGGTTATTCTTCCTGCCCCTAACAAACACTCTGAGAAAGATATTCTCCAGTGATGATTACCTTTCACGGCACCATTTAGACCTATAGAGTGTGAGAACAATTACTGTCAGAGGTAGAGGGTTTTTTTTAAAATTTTAAGTTCACTGTCTTTTGATACTTTCTGCAGTTATAGAACATTATTCCAATCACCATATATGTAGCATATGCAATGTGTTTATGTGTTAGTCTCTAACACCTACAAAGTGAAGTCTCTTGGTCATGGCTTCTTTCTTAGCAGTTTTCCCCACAAGACCTGATACAAATTTGCCTTTGTCTGTGTCCTGTCAGGTGAGAGAGCATACCCTCAATAAAACTGGGTTGATAAAAATCAGAAATGTATTGGTACCAGACAAACAGAAACAAAAATATATAGTAATATTTCATTGCTTAACCCATAATAAAATGTTCTTCACTAGCGTGGAAAAGACTGTATCTCTCTCTACCTTCTGACTTAATTCAGAGATGTATTTTTGATGTTACCAGTTACCCAAATATAAAATATATATTAAATTCTTTATCATGACTGAAAATCTTGGATAATTAAAAATCAGTAACCTATACAAATAAAAGAAAGACCTGTATCCATTATCCTATTTGGGATTTTACTTTGAATTACAATTTTATTATCATTCATTGCAAAAAATTGCTTCAGAGTACTCATGCTTAAATAACAAAATATTAGAAGACAAGGAAGATAATATTAAAAATATACATTTACTGGTGTAAATAAAAATAATTCCAAAAGAAAATGCATTTCTGTAAAATTTTAGCATATAACATACTTTTCCTTCCCTTTGTAAATATATTGTAACTCAAACATCATTAAGCATATTACTAATAAGAAAGTAAAACAGATTACTGAGGTTTTCTTCTTTTCATAAAGTAGTTTCATATGGTTCAATAGGCAATCGGAATGTTTAGGAAGTATTATTGGAATGAGAGATAAACTTGCATCCACAAAGTATCATAATAATTCCAGAATGTAAATCATATGAATTTCCATCATTGTTCATTACAGCTTTGTCACAGAAAATACTCTAGAGTTGGCTTAAAATCTATACTTTCACTCATCTACACCTCGCACTTTAGTTACAGGCTGATATGGAAAAAATGGTAATGAAAAAGAGGTGAATATTATGCTTATTTCAAAATATGATATAGCTTTAAAAAGTCAGCATGCTTGAAAATGCAAAGAAGAGAAAACAGAGCAGTATCACATGGACTTGGTGAATAGAGTGTGGTAAGAAAAGTCAAGGCAAAGACAAATGCACACTTACCTTAGATACCATATGACAGTGCAATGAGATCTTTGACAGGTGATAACGACAGAACTTGGCACAATCAGCAATTATTTTTGGCACCTACAAAAGAGGTAGTGAAGCAGAAAACATGTCCAAGAATTAATCTGCAGCTGCACAACAGTCATGCTTCATCATCTCCAGGCTATAATGCAAAGAAAAGCCAGGTATATGGAAGTTCCTAAAACATTAGACCATCAAAATTAATTTTGAACAATTAAGCAATTGACAGATGTTAATATATAATGTGTAGCAATACAGCTATACATTTTTCACACACTTTGATTTTACCTTGCATAGCTTAAAGAAAAAAATGTGAAATCACCAGCAATGGATCTTCAAGTAATCTTATTGCATGCCATTCAAAATAATTCCACAGATTCCAGTAGCACAGTTTTTGTTCCAACAAGATCTGTTCATTCCCATTAAAAGATTGCGGGAACCCAATTCAGGTTACTGGTAAAGCCTCTCTTTGAAACACAGGCCTGGATGCTAAGCTATGTGTATTAGTCACTCTTGTCATAACTAATTAGATATCTACTCTATACCAGTCTCAAAAAGCAAATTCATTCCCACATGCATGAGATGCCCTGCAGAATGCTGTTTTGTATACATTTAAATCTGTCATCCTTTAAAAACAATTTCCTCAGACAATACCCTTACTTTAAGCCAAGTGATTTGGCCTTTCAATTTGACATCTAGTAGTACTTTCAAAGAAAACAGAAAGAGCAAATGAGAATGACTTTAAATAAGAACTTTTAGAATTCCAAACGCCGGATTTTTTAAAATAAAATATTGTAGCATCTAGGTGAGGATTTTGTATTATATTTTAGTTATGTTTCACTAACTGCAATTTCCTTTTGTAAAAACTGGTTGGACTATGTCTTTCTTTCCTTTTCTTCTTCATGAATCATTATTGTTATAGGTGTCAAGAGGAGGTAACAAGTTGACCAAGAAATGTACTCCCTGCCTTAACATATGAATCTGTAACCCCTCTGTACCACTTTGACAATAAAGAACAAAGTTTAATTAAAAAAAAGAAAATGTCTTTTTCTCAGGATAAAATCCAATATCTAACTTGTTCAGTTCTATCCACTTACTGTTTTTCAATAAGAAAAGCATTTATATGTTTCATTAATACCTTTGATTTATTTGCAATGCACAGATAACTGTGAAGGCCTGCAGTACTTAGTTTACTACATCAAATAGTGAAAAATGATCATATATCATATTGCTAAAGAACTAAGGTTCAAGAGACTGAACATTTTAAAGATGTCCTTCTTTATCAGAAATGATTTCTTACTATCTTTTAGTAGTTCTACAAAGAGGTTCCAATTCAACTTGTCAGTTTATAAATATAATTCAACCAGTCAGTTTATAAATACAACTCAACTAGTCAGTTTATCATTACCATACATGTTGATCAATGTCACCCCTTTCTTTCTTTCCCCCATCTCTCTTTACCCTACCTACCCATCGCAAATTACTTACTTCATTTTAACACATGTAGATTGGATATTATATCTGCATGCCCTTCTCTATTTTCATCTGCCCCCCCTTTGACCCCTCCACCTACAAAAAATACCTGTTGTATTTTCCTGTTATTCATTTTGTGAAACTCTTAGTTGTTCAGTATACCATACTCTAATCAATTTGGTTGTATTTGTATGCACAGGACCCTAAAATATTTTTAAGTTAGAAATTTCTATTTTATTTTCTCAATAAAATCATCATAAATAATTCTTTATAAATACATAGTAAAAGTTCAAAAAGAAAAACAATTTCACATTACTTCAGCTTTCATTTCAGTGTTTGTGTGAGTAGTATAAACTGAGCCAAAAATGCAGGATAAAATCTCACATTTCTTCATTTGTGAGTCTAACCCAAATCAATTGAAATTGCTCAAGGGTAATCAACTGTACAACTGGAATTAATAATTTTCATTTAAATAGAATATCATTCCTTTCTGAATACTGGCATCTTGCCTTGTGCATTATGTATTTTCGTTATGCTTAGCTCAGTTAAAGTCACAAATTTGAATCATTTGTAACTAGAAAATGTTCCCTCCTCACCCTCATCTTGACCTCATTCTGTAACTTTTTATGTTCAGGCTTCATTTGTCTTCCCAATGAACCAGGACTGAACTTTAAGTAAAACTCACAACCTCCTTATTATTCCTCATCTCTGGCTTTCTCTTTTCAGTAAGTCTTTAAGAGTCACCACTTGCCTCTTCCCCCTCAGTAGCCAGCTGCTGAACATTATGAAAACACATTTTAATTTTAACCAGTTGGTCCTTTTGTGCTGTACAACCAATGCTACTCTCAGACAATATTAACAAAGCACCATAATTGTAATAGTGTTGACTTGTCTGTCTCTACAGGCCTAAGTTCCAAAGCTTAGGACAGAAATCTGTACTTGCAACATTCTCAGTGAACATTTGATACACAAATAAATTGCAGTCATTTAATTAATGTCCATTTCTTTCTTCCTTGAATATCTCTTTTTTGTTCAAGACTATTTAATGTGGCTCAGATTTTCTTCCTTTCTTCTACTTAATCATACACATTTTTATTAAAAATATACTTGTTACTAATATTAGTAACAAATTATGTTTCTGAACACACCCTCTATCTATGAGTATAGCTATCCAGTTTTCTCTTCATCTCCCATCTCGTAAAAATGGAAAAGTCTGAGAATTATTTTATCCCATTCCAAGTTGTCGATAATTTCATTTTTAACTCTTTAGAATATGATGGCCACATAATATTGAATGCAATATACAGGTCATCAAGATCATCTTTCCCATTGTTTGAATAAGATAATCAATGGGGAAAAAAAGGTGAAGTTACACTTTAAGGTATCACAGGGAGAAAAATGTTGGTAAGTCAAGATATTAAAGAGCGTGGAGACTGTTGTCCTAAATTATCATATTGTATGCAACCATGATTGTCCCTTGTTACTTTTCTTCCTTTCGTTGTTGAGGAAATAACTATCAATGTTTTCAACAGATAGAAAGAGACAGTATTTACACATTCACAACAATGAATAAGCAGCCAGTCACCACTGCCTGACATCTGTAGTACTAGCTACTGAGAAGCTAGGGGATAAACAAACAACAAGAAATCTCCCTTCTGAATCCACACTTGGCTGAAGTGATGTATGCCTGTTATCCCAAGATTCTTGTAAATCTGCGATTGGAAGGATTGACCTGTCAAATCAACCAGGGTACAAAAGGCTACACCACTGTATCCATAGAGGGTAAGCTAAATTCAGTAGCCGGTGTCTGTCATTCCAGTGACTACAGAAAGCATAAAAGTAAACGGACTGCAGCTCAAATACACATTAGGGGGAGAGATACTAGCTTATAAATAACCAGTGCCAAACAGAATGGCAGTCTGGCTCAGCTGTATTATGCCAAACTAGCAAGTACAGGTTCCTGAGTTCAAACCCCAGGACTGCCAAACAGAAGGAAGAAGGTGGAGGAGTAGGAGAAGAAGGAGAGGAAAGAAGAAAGGAAGAAATGTCGGGGGACAAAGCAGGGGAGGAGGGAGAGGGGACGAGAGGGAAAGGGAAGGGGAGGGGAAGGGAAGGGGGGAAGAAGAGGAAGGGGGAAAGAGGAGGAAGAGGGGGAGAGAAGAAGGAAGAAGAATTTATCAGTGAAGGCAGAAAGCCACTTACATAAAAGAAAGTAATACAAAAGGCCTTAAAACTAAAAACGCTTTGAGATTGCAGAAAATAAAACAGCTACAGTTTGAAGTTTTGTTTTGTTTTTGTCATTACGTACCAGAGGATTTACATTTCTTATGAAGACATTAGAAAGGCATTAAAATATTTGTATCGAAGTAGTAACAAGTTCATATTGTTTGTTTAAATAGATGCTCTTGTGAGCTACAAAAACTGAATTGTAGTAGGTATTGGTAAGACTGTACACAGTTTACTAGGAGTTTGGGAATTATTTTAACAGGTGGTCACAATTACAATTTTCTTTCAGTAAGCTTAAATTTTTTTAATTATGGTATTTTCTATATTAAAAACATTTGAGCATTTAAAAATACTTTTGTCTATTTAATTTATAAGCCCATCATCAGCATCTAATGTTAAAATAATAATCACATTAATATTTGAAAATGTCAATGCTGTCATTCTTGAGTTACAGTTAAAATAATCTGGTTTTGTGAACATATAATGATATGTAAATTTATATTAGAAGTATTCCAATAAATATATCCATCCCATCTACTTCTTCTATGTTACAGAACTAAAATAACATATATTTGTGTCTTCTTTCAAAGTAATTTTGTTTCTCAGGAACTTTTGTGCCATTTCATCTTCAAGACACTCTTCTAATACCAAATCAAGTTTTGTTTTCTTTGCCTAACTTTTGATCTAGTTTCTCCTAACAAGTGTAAAATATTTTTAAATTTGTAACATATCAGACTTAGTTTTATTTCTGTTCCTATATAAAAAGGCAAATGATACTTTCATCTTTAATGCAAATTTAATCTCATAGAAATTTTCAGACCTTTTCCAGAACCTTTATATCCATCATCTTACATCAAATGTAATTTGTAGAAATACTTAAACATGAGGATTTCTGCCCCTCAAAGACTATGTGAATCAGAAACACAAAGAGTGGAGAAAGTATACATCATATTGAACAATGTGAAAATCTGCATCTTATATTGGAAATAACATCTCCTCTTTATTCTATAGGCTCTTCATTTCATGTTTATTTATTCAATTAGACTTTAGTTATGACTCGCCTTCCCAAACTAAGCATCTAGGATGGAGGTTGTAGTCTCTTGGATAGTCAGTCTCTACAAATAGAGTGAGAGGTGGAAAGAAAAGGAAACTAAATCTCTGCCTTATTCCCTGATTTCTCATTATGAAGTCAGGAGGTGGAGGCCAGGTCACATACAAAGGTCTGCACTTCTCAAATGACATTTTTCACAGCAGAAGGAGCAGGAAAATTAATAGAAAAAAAACATTAGGATGAGTCTAAACAGAGATATTACAAGAAAGGAAAGTACTTTATTCCTGGTTTTCTTTATTTATTGGAGAAAATCAATATGGCATTTACTATCTTAGTGATATTTAGTGAATACACTCCTAATATTGTACAGTTATTATCATCACCCATATCTAGAATATTTTTTTTCATTTTACAAAACTGAAATGTTAAACATGAATGCTCCATTCACCCACTCTGAGCCCTTTCTAACTACCCTCTACCTTTATGACTTTGACAACTGTAAGTACATCATATAAGTTGAATCATACAGTAAATGTATCTTTATAACTGGCATATATCACCTAATATAATGTCTTTACATTTCATTCAAACCACGGTATAGGTCAGAATGACCTATACCATATTAAATGGCAATACTGTACCACATTTAATTATTTTTTTAATCAGTGTATATAACACTTGGGTGGTTTTCATTGTTTAGCAATTTTAAACCAATGCTGTTATGAGCATGGTAAAAATAGCTTGCCAAGACTGTCCTCTCAATTCATTTTTCATTTATTCCCACAATTGCATATACTGGATCATATGGAATTATAATTTCAATTTTGAATAATTTCCATACTGCTGCACACAGCATCTCTAAAGTGTACATTATTTGTATGTGTGCACAAGTGTGCCAATTTCTCCACATCCTCATTGGCACTCCTGGCTAATACAGATGGTATCTCCTCAGTTTTACTTGTAATTGAATCTTTATCATTCATTTATTGAACACTGAATATCTTCTTTAGAAAAAAAGACAATGGAAATCCTTTGTGACTTGTTAAATTCAATTATTAGTTACTGGTTTTAGAGTTCTCTATTATAGATATTATCCTCTCATCATATTTGCAACTATGTGTAGATATTCAATGAGTTGACTTTGCCTTGAGTGTCATATCCAAGAAAATATCAAATATTCTAAAGCTTTGTCCTTCTTATTTCTTCTGAAAGTTTTATACTGCTGTGTGTTTAGGTATTTGGTACATTTCAAGTTGATTTTAGTCTGTTAAGTTAGAGTGCCGAATGCATTTTGTGAACTCTATTAACAGAATGTATCAATTCCTACAAGTAATACAAAAGATTGGCATTATTGCTATTGAAGGTGATTTGTGATAGAATTTCTTGATAACAAAGATAATAACTTTACAAAGGGAGACCACATAGCTTTTGTAAGTAAAAACAGATGATATTTATACCCTGGGGTACCTATTGTGAGTAAGTGCATGGCTTGATTGGATAATTGATTTTTATGTACTAAAAAGTAAGTACTTCAGCTTTGATTTTTCCTCTTTATTTTACGTTTTTGTGTTTTATCCAATCCATTTATTTCTATTTTCCTTAAGTTTTATTTGGGGCTTATAGGAATGCCAATGGTCTAATCTTTAATAATGTACAGAGATACATGAGCAATGTATTATGTCAAATTAACACCAAAATTCTAACATTATTTTTTCCTCCCCATAGTTCATTTTAATTAAAAAATGTATTCCTGAATACTTTTTTGATTAGGGACTAATGCTCCATTAATTTGAAACACATCTACTGTGAACAGAGTAAATTCACAGAGAGGAACTGTCATTACATGAAACATAACTTATCACCCTGAAGAATACATTATGCCACCTTTCACAATGTGCACAGTTTTTTCCATTATGCATTAAAATGCACAATGCAAGCAAGCATCATGACAGATTTGGGGGAAAGGCTGTAACAAAGGAAACTCCTAAGACAGACTGTGCAAGTCTGTATGTTAATAGCACAAAATATATACAGCTTGAAATAAGAAAGAAAGAAAATCATGATGAATGAATAGATTTACCATAGAAATGTTTCCTGAAACGTAATCATGGATTTCTTAGTGACTGAAAGCTTGCTTTAATTTATCAGTGGCTCTCTTAAGTATTGATCACCAATTGTGTTAAATATTTAAACTTTTTAGAAAAGTAAACTCAATTCCATCTACAAGGATATTTACAATCAAACCAAATGAGAATGTTAAATTATGTATAAGTATTTGCAAAGCAGAAAAATGAAATATTGACCTACTAAAAACTCAAATAGGTAAATTTTAAGCTACAATTGAAAGTCATTGCAAGCTTTTCATTAAGAGCATGAACAAACTATTCTAGTGCTAGCATTATGTCCAGAACTGTGAAGAGACTGAAAAGACATATCATGGAAGACAGATTATGTAACGAAGAAAAAATATTTGAGCATCCATGAAAAGAGACTGATGGTGACTGATGAGAAACTGGAGTAATATGGAGATGACTTGGTCACATTTGGAGTGTAATATTTTTATATGATATGGTAGTGATTACACTACTAATAATATACTACTGGCATGCTGAGGAATTTGTGTAAATATACTTTATGAATTTAAAAAATTGAAAAAATCAGATTCACTGACAAGGAACAATAGAGAAACACGTTTAACTATATAAATACACAGCACTGTTTTCCTTAGATTACTTATTAGTGTAAAAGATAAGAGATAAACTTCAAAGTCTTAGGTGCAATGCAGCATGCAATAAATATCTTACTACTATCAGGGCCACACTGTGCTATGCTAAGGAATTTGCTTCCTTCATTGCCTATACTGGCCAGAAAAATAGAAAACTATTTGAAAGAATAGGAGGGAGGGAGTACATTATTTTCTGACTCTCAAGTAAAGATACAACAATTTTATGTTTGTTTACAATGAGTCTCATCCTTACATACATTTAGGTGTGTTTGCAGTTGGTTTACACTTGTCTTTAAATTGAAAAGTGAGAACTAATTTAAATGTCAATTTTCAAGTAAAAAATTTTAATTCCCCCTCTCATATTCACACACAAAACTTGTAAAAAAGATATAAGTAGTCACTTCAAAAACGAGAAAACTGAATTTGGAAAGACTGATATAAATGACAGGAGTGGGGGGAAGGCCCTATCTTTGTTATCCTGTGTAATTCCAAACCACAGTGCAAATAATTAGAAGGAAAAAAAAGAAGGAAAGACAACTAAATAAGAGAAGAAAGAGGAAGAACAGGAAAAAAGAAGGAAAGAAGGAAGTGAAAAAGCAATAAATAAAAAGAACAAACAAATCATGGTTTATTGCTATTACTTTTTTATATCTATAAAATGTTAAGCCTTATATTTGGGAAGCAATTTTATTCAGTTAAAATGTAGAATAAATATAGGCATTTATTCCCTTATGTGCTTACAAGAATTATCATTGAAAGTAGGCCTACATTATTTTCTTATTTGTGATAAGGTTTTCTTTTATTTTTCAAATTTTTATTATCAAACTGATGTACAGAGAGGTTACAGTTTCATAAGTTAGGCATTGGATACATTTCTTGTACTGTTTGTTACCTTGTCCCTCATACCCCCCTCCCTCCTCCCCCTTTCCCTTTCCCCCTCTGAGGTGTTCAGTTCACTTACACCAAACGGTTTTGCAAGTATTGCTTTTGTAGTTGTTTGTCTTTTTTTTTACCCTGTATCTCTCAATTTTGGTATTCCCTTTCACTTTCCTACTTCTAATACCAGTATACACAGTTTCCAATATACTCAGATAAGATTACAGAGATAGTGTAGGTACAACCACAGGAAGGTGATACAAGAACATCATTAATAGTAGAAGCTACAGATACACATAGGACTTTGAAAGTAGTTACAACTGTGATGTAACAATTGTTTCCATAACATGGAGTTCATTTCACTTAGCATCATCTTATGTGATCATAAGGGTATAGCTATTGGGCCTTGTGATGCTCTGCTATGACTTGCCTAAACCTGTACTAATTATTCCCAATAAGGGAGACCATAAAGTCCATGTTTCTTTGGGTCTGGCTCACTTTACTTAGTATAATTTTTTCCAAGTGATAAGGTTTTTGTTTGTTGTTGCTGATTTTCGGGGGGGGGGGGTGGTTGTTGTTGGCTGTGGGGTTTAAACTTGGGACCTGGGTGCTATCCCTGAACTCTTTTGTTCAAGGCAAGTGTTTTACCATTTTGATTTTTTTTTTTTTTTTTTTTTTTTGCCAGTCCTGGGCCTTAGACTCAGGGCAGGAGCACTGTCCCTGGCTTCTGTTTGCTCAAGGCTAGCACTCTACCGCTTGAGCCCCAGCACCACTTCTGGCTGTTTTCTGTATATATGGTGCTGGGGAATCGAACCCAGGGCTTCATGTATATGAGGCAAACACTCTTGCCACTAGGCCATATTCCCAGCCCCTGTTTTACCATTTTGAGCCACAGTGGCACTTCTGTTTTTTGAGTGTGTATTTATAGACGAGAGTCCCAGGAAGACTTTTCTGACAGAGCTAGCTTCAAACCATGATTTTCAGATCTCAGCCTCCTGATTAGCTAGGATTACAGGTATGCACCACTGACGTGTAGGTTGTGGTAAGCTTTTATTATTTAATTTATTTTTAAATTTTATTGTAAACATGATATATAGAGGAGTTATAGTTACATAAGTCCAGTTAATGGGCACATTTTAGAGCAGTTTTTAAGAACATTTGCATTTTTGCATATTATAAATTTAGTTTATTAAAGAGGTACAAGCTATTCCTGATTAGCCTCAGAATGTCTTCTGAGTGAAATTTGTTACATTGTTTGTATCAAGTAAATATTCAAACATACGTTGTATGTAACTGTTATTGAAATGGTTGTGATATTATTTTATCACCTTTTTTTTTTTTTTTGCCAGTCCTGGGCCTTGGACTCACGGCCTGAGCACTGTCCCTGGCTTCTTTTTGCTCAAAGCTAGCACTCTACCGCTTGAGCCACAGCTCCACTTCGGGCTGTTTTCTGTATATGTGGTGCTGGGAATTGAACCCAGGGCCTCATGTATATGAGGCAAGCACTCTTGCCACTAGGCCATGTTCCCAGCCCCAATCACTCTTTTAATATTTAGGTGATGATAGTGATGTCCTTTTATTGTGTATGTTATATATGTGAGTTTTCTATTTTTCTGCTTGAAAATTATAACTTCCATTTTTTCAATTGATGTTACTGCAATTTGAATATAAGGCCTTTTGCTTGTAAGTCAAGGTGTGTACCCCCTTACTTGCTAATAGCCTATTCTGTTTTTATTTGATGGCAAGTACATGCCACTATTGATTCTTGTTCAGTATTTCCATTGCCAGGCTCATTCCTTCTCTCTTTCCTTTCTTTCTCTTCATTTGTTTTTTATTTGAAAAATTTAAAGCCTTTTTTACTAACGGAAAACTTTTATGCTGATTGCCATGATTAGTTGGGTTTAAATAAGGATGCAAGATTTTGGAATTTTATGGAACGTTATTATGAAAGCCACACTGCATAAACAAAGTGTCATGCCTGATTAAGCTGAAATTGAACTTGTGCAGTTATTTCAAACTGAAATTGAAAATATTTTGTATCAGAGTGTAAAATATTGGAATTAGTTTGCCTATAGTTTAATTATTTTGTCTTTTTTAAACACCATTTCCTAAATACATTTTGTAGTTACAGTAACTGTTGAGATTCAAAAGCTGAAAAATGATAATATGTTTTAGTTTACTTCATTTGAAACTAATAATTATGTCCAAGTTTCCTGATAGGTAAAATAAGTAGTTTTTATTTCCCTTACTTTTTATTTGATTAATTTCTGCAGAATACCTTAAAATTTTGAATTTTAATTGATATAAATATTTATGGAATATGTATGGATTTATGATAGTGATAAATTTTAATGTCAAAACCTTTTGTTTTTTACATATTGTTTTGCTCTGATACCAATAGCTAAACTGAGCTTCACCTTAAAGTACTGTTTTTTCAAATTGCTAGATCTCTAAAACATATTTTTTCTCCAACAGTCATACATAGTTTACACCCATATATTAAACTAACATGTTCAAAGGATAGTTTTCCATAAGTCTGATCCGTAGTGGTGAGCATGATCAACATACAGCTCATAAATATTTTTGTAAACCAAGTCACATTCATATGCATACATCACATTAGTCATCTTTGTGTTCATAATTCATTTACTAAGCAAAGCACATTTCATGTTGAATATTTTAAGTAAAAAGGAAATAATACTATAACACTTTTCACAAAATTTAAACCACAAAATAGTATAAAATTTTGAGAATAAGACTAATTCTCATAAAGTAGATATATACTACCAAATAGTATATATAATGGCATCTCTGATATTTTATTTCTTTACAAGATTATCAATTGTGAGTATGTATATGGTACACACTCTCAATGATAGGTAACCAATGAGTAATCCCTGTTTTTCTACAATACTGTGCTTAACAATGAGAGAAAAATAAACATTTACTTTTTTTCAAAAAAAACTTAAAACAAAGGAATAACTCAGTTTATATTTTTATCTTTGCACAACTAGATTATTCACAAGATCTTATTTATGGTCAAAGTGATGTACATAGAGGTTACAGTTTCATACGTTAGGCCTTGGGTACATTTCTTGTACTGTTTGTTACCTCCTCCCTCATTCCCCCTCCCCCCTCCTCCTTTCCCTCTCCCCCTTGAGTTGTTCAGTTGGTTTACACCAAATGGTTTTACAAGTATTGCTTTTGGAGTCGTTTGTTTTTTTTGTCCTTTGTCTCTCGATTTTGATATTCCCTTTCAATTTCCTAGTTCTAATACCAGTATATACAGTTTGCAATGTACTCAGATAAGATAGTTATAGTGCTGGTATAACCACAGGAAGGGGATACAAGAGGATCATCAACAACAGAAGCTATGCTTTCACATGGCATGTTGAAAGTAATTACAACAGTGATATATCGGTAGTTTCCATAACATGGAGTTCATTTCACTTAACATTATCTTATGCATTCATAAGGGCATAGCTATTAGGCTCTTGTGAAACATTTATCTTACCAAATGTTTCTAGTTTTTCTTAATGTTAACTTATGCAAGAACCAAAATCTGCCTTATAAATGTTTTAAAAACTTAGCAGTGTTTTCATGAATGGGAAGGTGTAAAAATGAACATAACAGAATATATTGTATTTATACAATCTCTAATGTAAGAATTACTATATTCTGAGTACAAGACTGAGCAAAGACTGGTTTCTGGCTTTGCCGTTGTTTGAAAGCAAAACATATATCAAAAACATATTTTAAAACTTCTGATGTGAAAATTGTTCCAGTTGTTATTTTATAATATAGAAAAATTAAACATATTGGTATGATTAATCTGCATCAGAAATTTTGTTTCTTAGGGCTAAAAATAACACATAGATCCTGTTCTCTTACCTCAGAATCTGTGCTAGAAAATAAAGTGTGAAAATATAATCAATCAACAAGCTTGTATGTTTTGACCACATAAATACTAAGAGTTAAATGAATATTTCATAGGCATGTCTAAATGTTGCAAATTCTTCTAGTGTACTTGATTAATACAATGCAAATGAATAAAACCACTATTTCAAAAAGTCTGTCCTATTTCAGGGATTCATGGCTCATTCCTGTAATCTTAGCTACTCGGAAATCTGAGTAGATGAGATTTGGGTTCTTAGCCAGCTTGGACATGAAAGTTCCTGAGATCCTTCTCTACAGTCAACCAGCAAAAACCTCTAAGTAGAGCTGTGGTTCAAATGGTAAAGGGCTAGCCTTGAGCATAAAACCTAGAGATGGTACCTAGTTCCTGAATTCAAGTCCCAGGACAGGCACAAAATAAATCTTTGTCCCTTCTAATATAAATGGTAACTATGAGAATAATACACTAAAGTTGCATCAAGCAACCCAAAGTTACTTCTTTCATATAAGCATTGGTTATGAGTCTTCCTGAGTAATGGTTGCAATCATAATTTGAAATCATTTGATTTAAATATCTTTCCTTAGAAGAGATTTGTCCAAACACATAGAGTAAATCTTCCACTGAAATATACCAAACGACAACTGGAATTTTAACAGAGGTAACCACATAACTTTTATTTCCAGGTTCCAATGTATTATTGTGGAGAAATGGCCAATTATTCACAATCAATTCAACCACAGCTTCAGAGTTCACTCACAGGTTTTTAACCTGTGAGGAAAAAATCTTATTGAGAACATAGAAACTAACATAATTTAAAGAAAATATTTGTTTGAAGCTTCACTAGGAGTGATGCTACAGACAACCAACCTCCTATTGATCCAAAGATTCGGGTTCGAAATTCAGAATGTGTTCCATTTCTATTAGAGGTATTTAGAAACTGTTATGAGAACATGTAGAGATCTAGAGAGTTGAAATTTTGCAACTTCTGAAAAATGAATTCTCTGCATTTGTATATGAGTCTGTGTGTGTTCATATCTATGTGTATTCACATAAAACTTAGTGGCTATGTCTACAGATTTACAAATCCATTATGTTGAAACTATTGTTGAAAAATTGGTTAAATTGGATTTTTTTTAAGGTTTGTAATATTTAACCATGGGAAGAAAGAGAATGATGACTCTTCTCCCAGTCTGACTGACAATCTATAAGTAGTATTATGGCATACCTGTTTATTAAAACTTTTCTCCCTCAGCTACACACAGTATGGTTGAGCCATGAACCTTTCCAGTCACTCCTGGAAATTTCTAAAAGATAGCAGGCGTATTAACTACAGGTTTACATTGACAAATTTAACTTCATAAAGTAAGTTGTATACCTACATTGATTCTAAGCCATAGGAATCAGTATGTTGTATTTGTATTCCTCTTTCTAAGGATGGTTTTTCCATATTTCCTAACTCTACGGACAGGTGGAAATATCCAAGAATACTCTCCCAGGTCTGACTTGGTCAAATTGCCATGAGCCACAAGGACTTGGATTTTCCCAAAATAGGAGAATTATCAAGCATTGATTTTCAGTTACAAGAAAAAGAAAAACATAATATTCCCAGTAATTTTTATAACATTCCTAGAGCCTTTATAACCTACCACTAAACTCCTTGGTAGTACATGCTATTATTATGTCTAGCTCTATTTTATTGGCTTGCTTCATTCTATTATTAGATTAGTTCATTGTTTTGCATCAAATTTAATTCCTTATTTATTTACTATCTTTGAAAACACCAAATCTCTCTGATTAAAAGGAAAGATAAAAATCTATTATATGATTTGCAATTTGGAACAGATAAACAAATCATCCCATTACTGTGTGAAATAAAAACCCATAGGAAACTCTGAATGTTATAGGTTGTTTTGTTTTCTTTAAGAGAGCATGGGAACTAAAGCTATTCCTAGTCAATTAAAATTTAGTGTTTTTGCATGCCACAATTTGTTCTTTAGCCTTGATAGATTAGCTTGGAAAATGTCAATGTGACTGCCAAGTTCATGGAAGAAAGCAAGATAAGATTTATCCACACCAATAGATCTCTCAAAATGTCTGTTTTTTATCATTTGCATTGCCAAACAATTGTATATTCTAAAATGATCTCAATGAATAAGGGATGAAAAGATACATTCTATCTCTTTTTGCCAACATAGTTATATATTGGATTACTTGAGCTTTAAGACTTTGACAGGACTTGAATGATGACATGGATAAGTACAATGTCAGAAAACCTGGATTATATAGCCCAGGTGGGTTATCAAACAACTATGGAATTTTAATGCTTCAAAGAACTTAAAGACAAGATAACTGTTCACTTTTCAACATTGCTCTAGTTTCATTGTCATCCCCCTAATTAACTGAAATCTGCCACTAAGCTCTCTTCTTAGAATTTGCTGTTTGTGTCAGAGTATATGATGTTTGGGTAACAGAACCTCTATGTTACCCAATGTAATTTCCAATTTCATCGTAGCACTATATAGTATAAGAAAAACACTGTATATAATTCTAAGAAAAACTCTCAGTTCAAGTTTAAGTGTTAGCTAAACTTTCTACTCTTTATCAACCAAGTAAACTGGGCCCAACACATCTTTCTGGTCCTAAGAAATAGTAGCAGTAAAGTAATAGATTTATTCAGCTGCACCTCTTTAAATTATCTTTAATTCAGTATGCATATAATTTTACTTCTTCATTCGCCCTGATTTTGTCTATAGTCATGCATGTTGGAAAGAACATGGATTTCTGCTAAATTTTTTTTAGCACAATTCATTAGTGAACACACCTGCTTATGTAAATATTGCTCAGTTCCACATAATTAGAATAGTAACTGTTGTGTGTAGTGTCATATCTACTTCATAAGCAATCTATATCAAATCACAAATCCTTTTTGTATTGTCAAAACATTTTGCTCAATTCAATTAGCTACTAGGAGAATAAGTTCCTTCACTGTATATTGTCACAGACTCACCTATGTTTAAAAGGCACAGCTTTACAAATCTCAACCAGGAGTAAATGAAATATACACCTTTTCCATGAGAACTGATTTAGAAATGTTGTTTTTTTTGTTTTGTTTTTATGTTTAAGCATAGTCTCAAGCCGTAGGAACTCTGTTTGGTTCAGATCAAGTGTCTACAATGATGTAATTAACACGCATTCCAATCAACTTGCAGAATGTATGTGCTAGGTCTGATTCCAAGATCTATTCAGTGTTTAACTTGATTTATTTTGAGAAAAATGTATCATCATTTTATGTTAACAGTCTTTCCAAAAATCTCTTTTCTGTGATGCTTTTTGCCCACAAGCACTGATGTGTCTTATGGTTAAAGCCATCACTCCTCCTAAGCGTTTCAGGCTCCACATAAATCAGTGACTTCAACCAACTAGGTGAAAAAAAGGGTGCCATTAATTTCCACACTGACTTAAACAGATATAAAATCTTGCCATGCTGGGATCTTTGCTTGTCTGTTCTAGTAAGATAGTTTTAATATCCAAACACATACTTTTGAAGTAGATGAATACATGTACTCTGCAAACAGGTATGTAATATATATTAAAAATTAATGTAAAAATAAATTGAAAAAATAAATGTAATATATATTGAAAAAAGATATATTGAATAAAGGTGAACGTGGTTAAAGTACTAATACATGGAAATATGAAGTATTAATCATATAGAAATATCACAAGAAGACTGCATTTTGTACAATTAGTATATGCTATCAAACACTCTGAAAAAATTATATATAATTATATATAAATATATATTTCAGGAAATTTTATTTTTACTAATTTATATGTTCTGAAGAGAAAGTAACATTACTGTTAGGTTTCAGTGGCTCATTTATGTAATATCTTCACTGTGTGGCTCAAACCAAATTTGCTAGAAGAAAAATTACAATTGCACCAAAGAACTACTATTTCCAGAGCTAATGTTTACATTATCTGCTTCTTCCTTTTCATTTAACAATTTTGGTGAAACTTTACTTAAAGATTACTGTAATATTTTTTCTTTCACTTTGGGAGAAAAATCAAAGAAATTTAAATTTCCATTGTTTAGACTTTGTTACAAACCATCTTTAAGAGATTCAAGCATCTTTATTTTCATAGAAGAAAAAAAAAAGAGATTAATAAAACTCTCCTGAAATACCAAGCCTTTTTGTCTCAAGATATATTTGTTTATGTGAAAAACAAAACTTTTAACAATCAGGACATATTTAGTATTTATTTTCTTTTCCTTTAAACTAGGAAGCACAGGATAAAAACATTTGTCATAAATCATACACTTACCTTTGGTCCTTGGTTTTGGTCCAGCAAATGCTCTCTATCACAAATTTTTCATCTGGAATATTTAACTGATAACTCCCTACAGATGAAGCTGAAAAATGATTTAACAATTCATTCATATTATAGCCTGAGCATAAGTTGTTCTATATATATATATATATATATATATATATCCTTTTCTCTATAATAGCTTCTAAGGTCAGTTTCCTTTTTATATGGAAAAAGGAATTATCCTTCATTTATTTTTATTTCACAGCGAAATCTTTAATCTCTATGAAGGTTTTCTTTTTAAGAATATCAAATTAGTATCTCCTTAAGAAGTAACTTCCTTAAAGTCTGTGAAATATTGAGTATATGTTAATCACTAGACTTGAAAAGATGATTCAGACTTATTCTTTCATGAATAACTCATGACCCAGCAGCTAAAGGAATGCAAAGGAATATCTGTTAAAAAGTTAAAATGGAGTACTGTGGGGGGGGGGGGGGGGGGAGGGTGGAACAAAACAATGAACAAAAAAATACATAATACTGGTTTAACTTCCGAACTCAGAGACTCTCAAGGTATATGACGTAGGTCAACTCCCTTCTTCTCTGAATCATTATAATATGATCCTGAAAAAAAGCTCCCCATGGGGAATATGTATACTTAGATGCATATGGACAACAATGTATTGTCCATTTCTCTACAGTTCTCAAAGATATGCTCAGAGATACTTCCATAGAAAAAGAAAGTAATTTTGGTAAGTACTGTGGTTTGAATTTAGGGCCTCCCACTTGCACAGCAGGAGCATAACCACTTGAACCATGCCTCTGGTCTGCCTAATTTAGAGAAGTCTTGAGTACTCTTCTGTTGGCTGACCTACATACATCAGCCTCCTAAGTAGTTATGATCACATACATGAGCCACTGGTGCTTGCTCTAGAGAGTGTTTTTAAAACATGCATTTCTAAATTAGGCTGCATACTTACATTACATATAAGACACAATAATAAATATACTAGACCTGAATCTAGTGTTATAGGCCCTGGTGCAATTGAAAAACACTGGCTATGACATGCAAGCAGGTACTCATTGACTGAAAGCTGGAAACAAGAATGAGGACTGTCTGGGACCTTGGCACTTGCAGGAAGACAGCATGGGTCTCCTCAGGTAATATACTTTCATGTATTTTCTTAAAGGACAAAAGAAAATGTCAGCCCTAAACTTCCAGGATACAAAAAGAAGCTACTCTCTGAAGAGGACAAAGTGGAACCCACAGCCCTCCCTACCAGCAGCCCAACTTCTACAGAATCCTTCTGCCCCAGGGTTTGAGTAAAAACCAGCAGGGAACTAACATCACACCCAGTCTCTGTCAAACTATGTGGCTGCCCAAGATAGTGGTATGGCATGGATTTAAAAAAAAAAAAAAAAAAGTACCAGTCTCTGATCCCTGACTGGTGGAAACAGCTAGCGTTCCATGTCTCCTGCGAACCAATTCTGGAAATGTGCCTAGAGAGTTGGTTGTCTTTAACCCACCAGTTTATTTAAATTATAATCCACCTATTCTGTTTTTTTTTTCACTTGAAACACCAGTTTTTATTCTACATCCTGCTTCCAAACCAACCTTTTTATAGGTTCTAAAATAATACTTCATTTCCTTTTGGTAGGCACCTTTTTTATTTCTTGCTATTATAAGAAAACTACCAAGTGAAAAACAAACTGCTCTGATAATTTTCACATAAACAGCCATCCAAACCATGAATGATTAAAATAATTTACATATTTATAATTTGGTCTCATTTACTTTGGCATATGCTTTTATCGCTATATGTCTTACTGATATTAGGATTAAGTATATAAGCATAATAATAAAATCACAGTACCAAATTGGAATTTAGAATTTCTGTTTGGAATTGTCAAGAAAAATTACATAATTTTTTAAACATTTGATTATAAGCCTAGAGTTATGGTCTGCATTGAAAAATATATTATCATTTTGACAGCATTGGTTTACCTAAAATTCAGAAAGCATTGACTAAGATGTTGCTAATAACTTTTATCGTTACATACTATTCATTTTTTAAGTTTATAGAAGTATACTTAATATATGGAGAAATTAGTATATGTAGCTATTTCATCTACCTCTGATTTAAAAAATAAAAAAATGTTCAAAATTCTAATTGTTATTATACAAGGTTTGTTGTGTCTGCATGTCCCAAAATTCTGTTTAGGATTATGAAAGGGTCCTACTCAGCTTGCAATGAATTTTCATGTAAATAAGTTATAGTGAAAATCTAAACATACAAATAATTTATAGTGTGATGAATTACTTGCAAGCTGGTTACTTTTTATGTGTCTAAAGTTAGATTTCCTGGGCTTTCTACACTGACTGAGATCTCATATCAAGCCATATAACATTTTACTTCACCCCTATTTCACAGGGTCAGGAAATGATATTAACCCTTTTCCGAATGAACAGCTACAGCTAAAAAAAAAATCACATAGCAAGAATAAGTCCGCAGGATATAAAGGAATGAGAAAGGTAAAGGGGGTTAAAGGGAGATTATTTCTTAAAGAAATAACCAAGAGACTGAGGGGGAGAGAGGAGAGAAAGAGAGAGAGAGAGAGAGAAAGAGAGAGAGAGAGAGAGAGAGAGACTTTTAGATACCAAAGTACTTTGAAAGAGAACAACAAACAGTGACAAAGCAAGTGGTGAGTCCTCCCTGAGACTGGCACTTGCATCAAGAGGAAATGCAAAGAAGAAAATAAAAATCTGCTTGATGACCTTTCCTGTGGCCCACTGAATATAAGGTCTGTTTGTTCTTTCCAATAATACAGCTGGTAAAATAAGGATAATGCTTGTACTTTACTTTCTAAAGTTCTACTTTTAAGTCCTATACACTACTCTTTTGTGCTCCAAGCATAGACTATATAAAATTACTATGGCATTCATCACTTTAGTTGTTTAAATTCCAACCACTTATAAATCCTATAACTGATAAATCTGTTTTCCTACTAATTAGGCTCCAAGCAAGGGCCTTGTTTATCCGTGTCTGACTACTAGGTCAATATTAGGATGTTTATTTTTTGTTTGTTTTGGATGCTTAAAATATATTTTTAAGTTTTGTTTTTATTTCTAAGTAGTTGTACAAAGAAGTTGCCATTCAACAAAGTAGTATATGAATACAATATATCTTGATCAATGTCACCTTATAATACTTTATAACTATTGCTCAGTAAACACTGCATAATTAATTCCTTAGGATATGTGTTTTTGTGTGTAGGTGTTTACTGTTTCAAATATTTATTTATAAATTAGCAATAATCTTTTGGCTGTGGATATATCTTCAGTACTAGCCATAAAGTCCAAAGAAGTCAGGATATTATCATTCCCCATGTAAAAACCCAGGCTGATTAAGTGATCTCATACAAAATACTGGAGAGACCCAGATTTGAGATGATAACAACACATGTTCTGTTACCGCCTGATATGTCACCACCTTGATTTTCCAACTTGTAACTAGATTTACTCTATAGAGATTGTAATTTGATTGTGATTTGTAATGAACATTGCTGAATGACACAATGACATTTTAGGGAATATTTTATTGTTAGTCTCAATTATTAATATTTATTTTTATGTAAAAAAATATAAATAATCAATCATGCAACTCTGAGACTGTCATGTAAATAAATTAATAAACAGAAAGAGATAGATAAATGATAAATATGTGCTCATGTTATTTTATTAATTTTTCTTTCATTCACATATGTGAAAAAGAAGTGATTGCACATTTCACAAATATCTCTGATGCTTATCATATTGATTGAAAGTTCACTGGTATTGTGCAAATAAGATACACACACACATACTGTTTGTCAGAAAAAAAATGATACTTTTTTTCCAAAGAGGAAAAGTAAAATTTAAAATTTATGTCCTTTAGATCCACTTTTCCTCATCTTCGAAAGAAAAATACACAGTTAAGGATTTAATGTCCAGTACTCAGTGATTCTGAAGATTCTCCTATTTAATTGACATTATTTACTGATTTTTTTCAATTTACATTTCCTTGTGACACTTTTTTTTGGCCAATATCCAGTTTCTCTAGTGAAGTTACTAATGCTACAACACCTTATTTGATTTATAAGGCCTGGAAACAGTAACATAAATTGCATGAAACATGTTCTACAGTCTTCTCAAACATTTGTAAGGAGAATGGGTGTGGCTTATGGGTCCATTTTACACCATTGTTTTCATTTGCAATCTATCTTCCCTCTACTTTTTCTCCAGCTAAGTAAGCTTCTAGAATATTCTTTTTTTTCAAATTTTTATTATCAAACCCATGTACAGAGAGGTTACAGTTTCATACGTTAGGCATTGGATACATTTCTTGTACTGTTTGTTACCTTGTACCTCATACCCCCCTTCCTCCCCCCCCTTTCCATTCCCCCCCCCCAGGGGTTCAGTTCACTTACACCAAACAGTTTTGCAAGTATTGCTGTTGTAGTTGTTTGTCTTTTTTTACCCTGTGTCTGTCAAATTTGGTTAGAACATTCATTTTTGTAAGATCATATACCTACCTGTTTAGCAAGCAATACTTCCTCATAGTTGCTTTCTGTATCTTCCTTCTTTATCTTCTCGTAACTAAATGGCTTCTGACACTTCAGACCTCAGTTCAAATATCCACTCTTGCTTAAGAATGTGCACATTTCTGCCATCAGTTGGTACTGTATTTTGCTGTTTTGGCTTCCAAGAACATATTGTTATTTCTTATGATATCCTCTTCCATCTCTTACTTATAATTACTTAGATACAGGTATCATTATTGAAGATTAAATAAGTTCATTGAGAACAGCATGTGTTTCCTTTCCACCCAGCAGTTTAAATAACTTATTTAAGAGCAAACAAAACAATTTATGAAAACTTAGTAATCACTGCAGATACTTAGCAAATAGAAAAGATATCCAAATATTTTTAGTATTCTTAATTTATCACAAATGCATGTAATGTGTATTTCTGTTGGTGCTTTTGCAGAGAATTTTCAAATTCTACATAATGTTTAGACTATGGACAAATGTAAATACAACAATATTATTTGAACAAAAATATTTGTACCAGAAGCCTTTTAGTTTGAGTTACGGAAGTGCATGTTTTTCAGTTTTGTGTACTTATCAGAAACACACCTAACCTTGTCATGTTCATAGCCTGCCTTCTTTCTAGGATCCAGGGCACTTTCAAATCGTTCTTCTCAAAGAGCTCAAGCTGCTGCCATGCTTACTGAGCAGCAACTGTAATTCCAAAATGTGTCAAATCTGTCACAGATTTGCTTCATTATTTAGTTAAAACTGGGGGGGAGGGATTTCTCTCTGCAAAGGCATTTCTGTAGGAGAAATTATATACAAACAAACAAAACAAAAGAAACTGAATAAGAAAAGAAAATTGACATTTTGATTTGTGGACTCTCCAGTAGGTCTATCATTCATCCAGAAAAATATCACTATTGTCACTCTTCTCAGGCAGGGAAACTAATTGGTGCAGCTGTGGCAGAACAGTCCTTCTGCAGGGAAAGCCGCCTTGCAAAGAAATAGAACACACTAAAGGACTTGCAGGTGTTATGAATTGAGTCTAAAAGATGAGACTATGTATGATTAGGGAGAGCTAAAAGATGTATAGAACTGTCTTTGTAAACAGTGAGTTACTAATAATGCTTTTTTGTGTGGATGACAGTTCATTCATTCAACAAATATTTTTGAATTTGTAGGAACCAGCCAAGACAAGAGAATCAATATATACAAATGCTCTTTCTTTCTCTCTCATGTAATAGTGACATATTCATTGTTATTTTTGTTTTTAGTATATAACTCTCATCTAAGAAAACCTAAGAACTATGATAGTATTAATGGTATCTAACATTTACCAGGTTGTAGAGGTAAAAGAAACTTCCATGGTCTTATTTGGGTCTCATGATTACAAGTTTAGCAAAATAGTTTTTGTTGTCATCTTGTATAAATCAGACATCTAAGAATGCAAGACCATATTATCAAGTTACAACATCTAGTATCTCAGAAATGATTATTATTTATGACTTACCAATAATTAGATCTTTTTAAAGAATTTGGAGATGAGGGTGAGAGGAGATTAGAGATTTGCAACAATGCAAGACATTGAGTTTTCTTGAAAAGGAAGAAAAAGTCTCAATGGTATACCTTCCATATTGCAAATACATTTATATCAAAAGTTGCTTCAAGTGTTTCAGAGAAAAACAAAGAATATAGAGTTCTGAATTTCACACAGATATCTGTTAACTTCTGTGAGTTTAGTTTTTCTCCTTATCCACAGACTATTTTGTCAAAGCATCAATTCCTTTTTAGTATTTTTTCTTATCTGAGTATTCTTGAGGACAAGAATCACCTTGCTTATCTCTGTAAGCTTAAAGCTTAAACAAATAAGACATTAAGTCATAAATAATCATCAGATTACAGGGTAGCACAAGTATAAAATACTCTATATACCTCACCAGAATTGCTAAGAATATTGAAGGAAAACCTTTAAGATAATATGTCACCTAATCAAATACAACATTTTAACATCCTTAACATTCTGACCTAACAAATCCTTAACATTATCATAAGTGTTATTTATCTAGGCTATTTGGCTTTATTTCTTTAATAAAAATCTTTTCATTCCCTTTTTATGGATATTAAAACTGACCCACACAGAACTCGAACAAATAATGTTGAGCGAGACAAGCCTAGAACACAGAAAACAAAGGGGCATGATCTCCCTGATATATGACTGTTAACAAAGGGAGATGGAGAGACAGTAGAGACCAAGTCTGTGAACACTGTATATGTGCTTGATACATTGTATATTGCATATGGGTCTACCTGACCTAGACAAGGGATGGAAAAACAGGTTGTAAGATATCACAAGAAATGTACACACTGCCCTACTATGTAACTGTACCCTCTTTGCACAACACCTTGTAAAAAAATATTTTGTTCAATTAATAATAAAAAAAAATTAAAAAAAAACAACAATGATAAAAAAAAAAACTGACCCACAGATAGAAGAATAGAGATGCCAAGACGACGTGACCAGAAGTTGAAGCTAGGATGTATACCCACATAATTCAGCAATCAGATTATCTTATCCATTACTCATAGGTTATAGTTCTTTATGTCTTGATAGAAATAGTAAATTTCTAACAATGAATGGCTTGTGGTGGGCATGCTATTCAGCTACAGACCGAACATTGGATAGGGAGTCAGATTTGGTTTCCATTCATTTACTGCTTCTCTCTGTTTCAAAACTTCTTCTGGAATGCACCAGAGACTTTGTTCTGATCTGTGAAATGGTAATGTTCTTATGATTATTCTCAACATTTTATGATAACATACCTAGGAGACTTTCATGGGTTATATTATTATTACTACTACTGATACTAATATTTCCATTTTTTTCTTCTATTATTTTACTTTCAGGTATGAATCTGTTACCAGACTTTTAAGATAGCTAAATCAGCCTTGAGTTCTTGTACGCAGAAAACGAAAAATTAATGAAAGATCTGAACAAGTTGAAGGGAAAGTTTATTAGAAGGGAAATATAATAATGAGGGAACACATGGCATACATGTGCCATGGAAAGACAACATTTCAGCCCATCTCAGCCATCTTATGCTCTATTTGGGGCTACAGAGATTGACTTTGGGTTAGAAAGGGAAAATTGGAATCTATGAAGATGGCTTTCTTTTTTTTTCTTTCAATTTTTACTTTTACATTCATGTATAGCGGTTACAGGTAGTAAGTACATTTCTTCTCAAACTTGTCACCTCCTCCTTCATTGTTATTCCACCTTCCCTCCTCCCCAGTTCTCCCCCCTACTCCAAGTTTGTATAGTTTGTATAGTTTGTTTACAACATATTGTCTTGTAAGTATTGTTGATACATCTGTTTTCCATTTACTTGTCTCACCATTTTGATGTTCCTCTTCCCTCTCCTAATTCAGACATACAATACCCAGGGTACCAAAATCAAATACAGTGACAACAGGGGCTAAACCATAGGGAAGATAAACAAAAGAAAAAAGAAATAATTTCACACAGTACATTAAAAATAACAACAACAATAAAACACTTGTTTCCATATCGTGGAGTTCATCTCACTTAGCTTCGTCTTATGTGATCATGGATACATAGCTATTGAGCTATTGTGATCTTCTGCTGGGAATATCCTAGATATATACAAATTATCACCAATGAGGGAAACCATAGGTCAATGTTTCTGTGGGTCTGGCTCACTTCACTTAGTATAATTTTTTTTTTCATTTTGATTGTAGGTAACTTTATTCTTTTTTTTTCAAATTTTTATTATCAAACTGATGTACAGAGGTTACAGTTTCATACATTAGGTATTAGATACATTTCTTGTACTGTTTGTTACCTTGTCCCTTTCCCCCCTCCCTCCTCCCACTTTCCCTTTCCCCCCACTGAGGTTTCAGTTCACTTACACCAAACAGTTTTGCAAGTATTGCTTTTGTAATTGTTTGTCTTTTTTTACCCTGTGTCTCTCAATTTTGGATTGGTTGATTTTATTTTGGTTTCCTATAGGGTGGTGGCACCAAAGATTTAATTCCTTGTCCTTATTTACTCTTTCTTTACTTCTTATTTTAAAAGTTCCTTACTTCCTCATTCTTTAGTAGCCCCCATTTAATTGTGAGGCAGCTTTCTGTTTTACCAGCTTATCCTACCATTTACAAGTTGTATAGGCCTCGATGCCCTGACTACCTGTTTTTCTACTAACTCCTATCAGAAATGCTAGTGTCCACTGTCAACAGTCACTAGCTTGTAGCTCTCTATAAGGTCATTAATTATCTAGCACTTACTGCCTGCTGTGCTTGTGATAGAGCAAATCCAGCCACTAGAGGAAGAACACACGTGATGAGATATAGATGCAAGCAGCTGAGAATCAGCCTGCTCTGCACTACAAGGGAATTATTTGAAGTATATTATCAGGGCACTCTCTGTGTTATCTTTTTAGTCCATTATTGAGAAACATCTAGGTAGTTTCTAAGTATGGACCCCTATGATTAATGCTGTGAGGCACAGTCTTACACATGTCTTTTGGGAAGACATGTATGTGTTTTTAATAGACATACACCTAGAAAAATGGTTGCTATATCATGGAGTACACATACATTCTGCTTACTAAGTGTTAATGTGAATTTCTCTAAGCTTGTCACAGTGTTTCACACTCTGGGAACAGTCTAGAAGAATAGCAGATGTTCTATAATATTAGATACTCTGTCTTCTCACTTTATCTATTTTATTGAATGAAATATAATGTATGTGTCATTCTAATTTGCTTTATTCTGATTATGAATGAAACTGTGTATAGTTTAAACTTGAAAATAGCATATCTTTAATTATAAAGTGCTTGGTCAGATGTTTGTTTTTAGTAAAACAGTATTGTTCTATAAATTTTATTTTCTTCTTTTTGTGTTCATGTTTCCTGTTTCTATAATCTATCAATTAACTATTAATGGGGAAATATGCACTATACTTTTTAATCCACTATTTAAACATCTTCGTGGAGATTAACACTGAGAAGTCTTCCAGTTTTTTCCCTACAGTGAAAACGTTAGGAAAGCCATTTTCTTACTTGCATCTGATTTGATGAATAGGCACCAAGTAAATTCCAAAAAATACTGAAAAATGTAGACTAATAATTCTCACTGCTTCTAAAGCATATGTATTTTTCTTTTTTTTCCCATTTTTATCCAGGTTTGGTTATATTCTAGTTTTCATTTTTTGCTTCAGTTGCTTCTTTTCCTGATTATCATTATACTTAAGTAGAGATAACACAGAAAAAACAAGTACAAAGCTGGCTAGTTATAGAAACTGGGAAATAGAGGGTCAGCTGAACATTTGCAGCAACCAATGTCCTTACTACCATACTAGTAGCTGCATTCCAAGAAAGCTTCTTTATCAACCTTCTTTACATGGTCAGTGAGAAAATGATAGGAAACAGACACTACCTGATGCACTCATTAACACTGAAACCCAATGAATGAAGGCAATCAGGAAACAAAGCTTTTCATTTCCTCAGCAAGAATACCTTCAAGAATAAGTTTAAAATCTTTTGATGTGAATTTGTAGGACTGCAGAGGAAGAACACATCAATATAGTCTGAAAAGGGGTGAAAAGTTAGTGAATATGTTTTTCTGAGGTGACCTTGCTAAACCTAATTTTGAGAGATGAATAAGAAACAAAAAGCAGAAAAGAATGGAGTAAAATTTTTTTTTAGTTTTTCTTTTAATGCTACTCATACTTCTTAAAGAAAAGCAACATATTTATGCTAGGACATGTTAGATACATGAGAAAACATAAATAATCGCTATAATTTGAACATTTTGGTTTATCTTTAGTCAGAGTCATATATTTGCTATGGAGAGATGCAATCAAATCTAACAACACTGATTACTCTTTCTACTATTTGCCAAGCATGATTCTGAACCTAAAATATCCAGTAATGAGGTTGTAGTCTAGAGGATTTAGGCAGTATTTTTACCTCTATCTACTTGTAGAAAATTCTTTCAACCATTGGGAGAACAAAAGGCTCTTTTATGAGTCTCATTTTTGACAAGAGCTTTTTTCCTAACTTCTATGCTCCATTCAAAAAATGGTACAATATTGATTACAGAGTTCTTATGTGACCCTTCAGATTGTTTTATTCTATTGAAAAACCATCTTTTAGTTTGTGTAGTTATTATAGCACTGCAGGAGTCTTCATGGATGCAATTATCCATGCATTGTTACAGAGCAAATGCCGCAAGGGAGAAAATAGCTACATAAAAACAACGGAACCAGATGGATAGTTGAAATAAAACATTTAAGATATATGTAGTTTTTTGTGGTAAACAACTGCTCACCAGGAAAAAAAAATACAATATAAATAAACCTTTGCAATTGTTCTTCCCTAAAGTGGTTTTGTTGATGGTTGTTATTGTTTTTAATTCTCATTTACATTTCTTTAGTTACTTCCAAAAGAAGGAGCCAACAGGTTTTCCTGTTGCCTTAGTGGTTAGGGGAAAAATGGTTTATCATTTCCTAGGGCAATGCCAGATGACGAAATAGAGTCAATGCCCAAGAGTCCATGGGAAAATTACCGGTTACAGAAAAATAGTAAATACCACATTGGAGTCACCAAGACCTTCAAAATCTAAAATTAGAGCTTAAAATGAGCATGACCTTACAGGATACTTACTCTTTGGAACAAATGAGGAAAGAAACTAAGGCAAACTCAAGGAGGAAAGAAGAGCAAGGCTTCATTCCTTCAAAGCCAGGAGAAAACCTAGCTAAAGAATTTCAGAAAGAGCCAAAGGGATACTGGAGTTAAGTCAATATTGTAATACTGAAACCTAGTCTTTAGACCCAAAGCCCAAGCTGTCATTCACTATGTATGCCAAGTATTGAGTCCTGGTAAATGCCAAAGAAAAAATCTGTATTCTATGGCAGCCATAGAAAGACAGCACTTAATTGCATCTTTAGACATCTTCATGGGTAGAGACCTTGGATTCAGGTTAATTAGAAACAGGGACAATAGGTGAGAAAGGAATGCATAATTAAAACAGGCCTGTCCAGAGTATGGTTTGGTTGATCATTTTGTCAGTCTTTGTCTTTGGTGGTCTGTAGGACAGTCTGTCACATTTGGCTGTTTTCATCAAGGTGATGAGAAAAGATATTTGCCTGTCTAAGGGGCAGTTTTTCTTTTCTCATTATATGCTTACAAATGAATCCTGTCCTTGGAAATAAGATGACTTTGTAAAGTACCTGAATGAGGGAATTTCTCAGATCAAAAAGCACAGAGGTAGGAGGAAGGTTGTGGGGGATTGTTTATATAGGTTTTAGTGTGTGTATGTGTGTGTGAGAATGTGTGTGTGGTATGTGTGTAACTCAGAGCCTCATGCTCTTGCCATTCTTCTCACAGGTGGTGTTCTCCCACTTTAGCCACACCTCAATTTCCAGCTTTTGGTTGTTAACTGAGGGAGAGGGAGTGAAAGAGAGAGACAGAGAGAGAGAGAGAGAGGAGGGAGGGAGAGAGGGAGGGATGGAGGGAGGGAGAAATAAATGTGAAGGAAGAGGGAAGGAAGGGAGAAAGATAAAGAAAGAGAAAAAGAGGAAACAAGAAAAAAGGAAGGAAGGAAGGAAGGAAGGAAGGAAGAAGAAAAGCACTATTCAGCTAGCAGGACACTCAGATGGAAATTTCATACTGAATCTCAGCAATTCTTTAGGAATTAGACTTCTTTCTTTCTTTTTTATTTTACTTTTATTCCTATTTTAGTCTAGTCAAACTTTTCAGAATTCACCAATGTATATCTGAAACACACTATCTAGATATTCAAGCAAAAAAATGACAGAGGTTATGTCAACATCAGCTAAACCATCCTCAAGATATTGTTTGGCTCCTGGACACATCTCAGATTGTAATGATTTAGTGAATATGTTGAATTTAAAAGAGGATTAGTTTCATAAAATTTAAAACTTATTCAATTAAAAAAAATTTCCCCAACAATATTCAGAACAAAGTTTAGACATAATGTTTGGTATTATCTGTGGGGGAAGGATAATCTTTATCTTAAGCTACACAGAAATATACATAAACACATGAATGCAAAATACAATAAGAGCGGAAATTTATAATTACAATCCTTATGACCTTTTCACATAACAACTAATTTCAATTTGATGAATATTCATTCATATTTCTGCTATGCATTCCTTATGCATTTAGTATGTTAACTATTTAGCCACATCATTTCTTAGGGATCAAATTTATTCTTCTTATTGCTTCATAACATTATATCATGCATATCTACCTCAATTTATTTAACAACACCAATTAGTATTTGAATATATCTAATGTTATTTGTCATGAGCAAGCTTCAGTAAGTCCACTTGTCCATTGACTATGTAATAGGTTGGTGCCTAGGAGTAATGAGTTGTTATTACTCAGGTTTACCTAAGAAATACTTTTGTATACAGCATATATAGATAACTTTTATACATCTTAACAAACTCACAGACATATTACTTATTAACAATTTTACTGATGTCATTCAATGATACCTACAAATCCTCCCTTTATTTTTTGTCATAATCACTTCTTTTAAGTTATATGTCATATATTTGAATTTCCGTTTAAGTGCTATTCCTCTACTTCCTTAAAACGTTGTAATAACATTTTCCATGTCTCTGTTTTATTATTTAATATATAGCTTTATTTTTTGCAACTTTATCCTCAAATCAGATATAAGAAGGCAGGTTTATTTTTCATTGAGTTAGCTCTTTTCTCCTATAACATGTACTTCAGTGACTCATTTTTATTCATGAATTTCTGAAGAAACTTTATTGTGTATCCACTTACCATGGCTATTTCTCATATTTCTAAACTTACTCTTCCCTTTCATAGCTTCGGGTTTGGCTTGGTCTTCATTTTGTTTTTGTTTGTTTTGCCATCCTAGATTTTGTTTTCTTTTTTGCCAGTCCAGGGGCTTGAACCCAGGGCTCTGAGCACTGTCCCTGGCTTCTTTTTCCTCAAGGCTAGCACTCTGCCACTTGAGCCACAGCACCACTTCTGCCCATTTTCTATATACGTGGTGCTGGGCAATCAAACCCAGGGCTTCATGTATATGAGGCAAGTGCTTCATGCATACGAGGCAAACACTGTTGCCACTAGGCCATATTCCCAGCCCCCATTCTAGATTTTGAACCCGAAGTTTAGGTTGGTGCCATTTGAGCCATGCTTCTAGGCCAGCTTTTGTGTTCACTCATGATCTTTATGTTGGAGTCTCGTTCAAATTGATTTTGATTAAAATTATGATTTTCTTGAGTTGTTGTTCTTCTATGAGATGATGATAATGTTGATGATATTATATCCCACTCATCTTGTCTGTTATATTAGGAGACTAGATGCTAGAGTATTTATATATATATATACATATGTATATATACATATACATATATATTTATAAATATATATATACATACATATAATAATACTAGATTACATATGTATAATTTTGTTCTGGACTACATTTATTAGCTGTATTGTAATGTCAGTTTAATTTCAGAAATACTGTAATATTATTTTGTTCCTTTTAGTCTTTATTTTTGTTTTGTAGGCAAGCACTCTTGCCACTAGGCCATATCCCCAGCCCTCTGTTAGTTTTTATTGTAAAGGTCATGTACAGAGGGATTACAGTTATAGTAAAATAATAAGTACATTTCTTTTTGAACAGTTACCCCTCCCTCATTTTCTCCCACTACTTTCCCCCAATCTCTTCCTCTCTGTTATATACTTCCTTTCCAACATAGTGTCTAGTATCACTGTTGCATTGGTTCATCATCTGTTCTGCCATATTGTAATTCCCCTTGGGTTGCTAGTGATGTTCAAGTAGAGTTGTATAAATAGTGGAAAGGTTTTGCAGAATCCTCCATCTTCTAGATTATCCTGGTGTCTTTGAACAGTCCCTCTGGACTATAGCCAACTTTGCTATAACCAGCTATCTTTTATTCCATACACCAGCATGTGGTCTCTTGCTAGAAAAGAGATCCAAGAACAAGAGTTGTTTCTTGAGTGGGTCTCTGTGAGACTGAAAGACATTATTGTTTGACTTGCCCATCATTTTCTGTATGCACTAAAGAAGCATTTTTGACCTCTGAGGATATATATTTTCCAGATTAGACCACTAACTATGAATTTGTCCCCTTTCCTTCATCAGCTTTCTGCTCTGCTGTCTTTGGATAGAAGAACACAATATAAAATCCTTGGAAATAATTCTTCTTAGGTAACCACCTGCTATGGCTAGCTTTCTCCCAATGGTTCTGCCTCTCACTCACTCTCATAGCATCTTGCTATGGAAAATGAAAATCTCAGACATAATGAAGAATGAGTTTCCCTGGCCCCTTGGTTTAAAAGAGTCTCACAGTGATTGCAATGTGCAGGTCAAATCAGACTCATCTGGTGCAGGAAACATTGTTTCCCCAGCCATGAAGGAATCATTGTACCTGGGATATGTCCTTTTATTTTTTCAGATATCAGAAAATAAAAGTGTGATCTACTCATTTATTGTGGAGAAATTAGTCATAGACTGCTAGGTTCTTCCTTCTGTCTTAAAGTCTAAAGCAGCTCACCTCCTTCCTACCTATCAGAACTTAAATTTGGTGGTCTCTTGTACCATATTTTGGATTCCTGATTTTATTTAGAGTCAAGGATAGGAATGTTCAGCCTTGGACCATATAAAATCCCTCAAAAGTATTTGGTACAAGTTTGTACATTTTCTCTATCCCTGAATCTTGTCTGAACCAGAAATCCTGTCACAATTTTATTATTATTATTATTATTATTATTATTATTATTATTATCTTTAAGTAGTTGTAAAAATGGCATTAATTCAGGATTTCAATTTATAAGTGCAATGCATCTTGAACAGTGTCACCTTTTTCATCATCTACCCATTCCAACCTCGCTTCTTCAAGTCATTGTTTTAGGAGTTATAATTGGCTTAATTATTCATTTGCCAAAAACATTCTAGAAAGAAAAAAGACAAAATAATTACCATGGCCAATTGGACTTTGTATTATCAGCAAAATTATCATTCGACTCATTTCCTCCCCTCTTCATCTCTCTGCTACACTGAATTCCCTGCTGGGATACAAGCATACCAAATACAACAGAAAGCCTGAGCTAAGGTGCAAACTATTGTCTCTACCCCAAATCCTCATTTTTACTATGCACATGGCACCATTATTTCAGTTTTCTCTCTGTGCCACCTGATCAGACAATGTCTTCTTCCCTTAGGTTTTATTCACATCACCATTCGACCTATAACATATTCATTATTGTATTCGTTTTCTTTCTGCCTCTCTTTAAGTTCTATGAGTCAGAAAATATATCACTGTTTCTTTCATAGCCAACTTTTCAACAAATGCCTGGCATATAGTAGATGCACACAATAAAAGCTATTAAATTTATGAGTAATCTTACTAAAACTGACATTTGTGTTTATTTCTCCACAAATTCCTAAGTTTATACTATATCTTTTGTCTCCTTTCTTTGCCATTCATGTTTTGTTGATATTATGTTAGCATAAAAAAGAAGCAAAGATAGATGCATGCCTATGTATGTGTGTATTTGTTGTGGTGTATGTAAGTATACATTGACCCAAATTTTAAGGTATTTATTCACTGTTAATATCCATATATTTACTTCTGATTTTGCTTTCCTCTAATATACTTACTATAATAGCTAAGTACAAGAAAATATTTACATGATGAAACATCTGATACCTTGCATGATATAACTTTTACCCTACTTTTCTGTCACATTTAAATGAAGAATATAAATACTGAAGGGTGAAGGTTTACTTCTTCTTCACAATTTTTAAAAATATTACTCCATTATCATCTAGCATAAAATTTTAAAATTGAGAAATCCAATGGCTCTGCTCCTGTTGTTAATTTTCCTACAGTGTATGACATTGTCATAAAATATTATAGCCCATAAAATTATAGATGTTTTCTAGTTTACTGACTTTTGTCTTAAGCAAAATTGCAGTACAAAAAGTAGGTCCTTTCTAACTACTGTCTATAAAGGTCACACATATCAATTATGACATTCAGATCACTTTCTCTGTTTGAATTATATACTGCTGAAAAAGTTCTGCTTTAACTCCTGGTAATTATGACATATCTAATTATTATCCTACATTTATTAGTTGTTTTTTGTTTGTTTGGTTTTTCTGGTCATTGAGCTTGAATTCAGGGCCTGGGTACTGTCCTTGAACTTCTTTGTGCTCAAGGCAAGTGCTTGACCACTTAAGCCACAACAATTTCTGGCTCTTTTGAATAGTTTATTGGAGATAAGAATTTCGTGGGGAACTTTTCTTCCCAGGTTGGTTTCAAATCACTGTCCTCAGTTCTCAGCCTCCTGAATAGCTGGGGTTACAGGCTTGGGCCACTGGTCCCTGACTTTCTACATATAACTAGGCTTGTACTATTGTTTTATTCATGTATATTTGTAAATGCTAGTTATATTGATATTTCAATAAAATGAAATAAATTTGTCTTATTAAGTGTATAATCTTTGTTACCTGATAATAAAAGCTCTAGATTTATGTATGTTGGACTCCACCAAAATTGCTTCATCTTTTAAACTCTATTATCAACTTTATCTTATCACATGGTTTGAGATAGGGCTAACAGGTATATACCTAGTTATTTTCTCTATCAAGAATTTTTCAATATAGATATTTATACCATTACCTTTGTTACTCTTCCTATATTTGTATTAATATGTCCTTGCTTTACAAATGCATTATCTTCTTTTAACTAATCATATCCATGTTTGTGTGTGTGTATGTAGAGACACACATATATGAATGCTTTATTTCATTCAAAATCTTCTTCATAATAGCTGAAGTCTCTTTCAACTATTATATTCCATTATGATGGCTCTCTCTGCAAATGTTTAAGATGGTATTCAGGTTCAAAATGCATGCTCCATGATTATGAGGGTAGGACCTCCATGAGAAAAACTTAACAACAAGTTCTAGGTTTGGAGAAATTTTATTATTCAGTAAATTGCCACACTTAAGGACTGAATCCACCCCCTTCCTTTTCAACTTTTGTCTTCATTTTCAATTTTGTAGCCTAGAAATAAAGCCAATACTGTGTAAAAAATAAATTTAAGAAAGATCATAGGATGAAAGTTCTTCTAGGATGACTCTTCTAAATTTAGTTCATCAATATATTCAAACAGTAAGCACCAAAAAAATGCCACCCTTCATAAAAATGTTAGATGAACTTGCTTAACTTTCATTAAATCACATTTTTCATGATCTAAACATGCCTCAAAATTTTACGATTGATATCTATTTAATACATAAACATTTAAATTTTTAAAGTGTTTTAAAACAAATAGAATTAGGGAAAGGTGGAGGGGGGTGGGAGGAATGGGGGGAATGAGGGAGGAGGTAACAAACAGTATTCGAAATGTATCCAATGCCTAACGTATGAAACTGTAACCGCTCTGTATATCAGTTTGACAATAAAAAAATAGAATTTTTCTTTTCAGAAGAGAGCAGTAGGCAACTATCATTCTTTATTTGACCCAACCCTAAAGCCTCTGGTGTGAAAAACAGATTACTTATATGTGGTCATTCAATAATCTCTTCTTAGAGAGTCAGAGACTTCAAAGGCAATATGTCAGAAGCATGGGACATGCATCTCTGTGTTTGTACCCTCCAAGTGCTAATTTTATGCTTTGCATTCTTCAGTGTGTGGATGTGAAAGCCTACTTGATTACACTTTGGGTCTATAAATCTTTCTACAAGCAATGTTGAACACTTTGGGAGACTAAATGTCTCTGTAGAAGACTAAACTGTTTTTTGTTGACATTCAGAATCATCAAATGTTAGATTTAGAAGGAAATGTAATTACATAGTCTAATCTTTAATTTTCTAGTTGAGAAAATTAGTTTCAGCTACAATGTGTGGTTTACTTAGAGTTCAGTGGAGAAGACAAAGCCAAAATTTATCTTTCAAATAATTTATTTTTCTTGTATACCATGCCTGTCTCCAGGGGCTTTGAATTTTGTTCTTTTCATAAATAAATGAAGTTAAGACTTGTATAGAGTGATGATACAATCTTTGGGTTACTAAGTATTCCTGGTTATTTCTTAAACTATCATTCTGAATTAGGCTCATTTTTCCCCTTTCCTTTATGTTTCAGCATCACTTTCCTTTTTTTTTTTCCTCTTTCTCCCCCTTCCTCTTTTCTTTCTTTTTGCCTACATTTCTTTTATTTATTTATTCTTTTGTCAGTCTTGGGGTTTGAACTCTGGGCCTGGGCACTGTCCCTGAGCTCCTTTTTGTTCAAAGATATCACTCTACCACTTGAGCCACAACACAACTTTGGGTTTTCTGTTGGCTAACTGGAGATTAGTTTCATGGACTTTTCTGTCTCAGCTGGATTCCAACCATGATCCTCAGATCTCAACCTCATGAGTAGCTAGGATTACAGGTGTGAGTTGCTGATGCCCAGCTCTATACAGTTTTTGAATTGGCTATTGTTCATTTATTTGTTTGTGGACCAAATAAATCACATAAATATTTATAGAACGTGTCTTGGTGGAAATTTGGGACTTAATTGTGTGAAAAGCAATGTGACCAAATCATTTTCCAGGAGTGCTCATGTTTTTGTTTATATCTAGTCTTATGTATCTTATAATGAACTTTAAAAACATGACATATTTTCATCACTTTAAAATGTAATTTGTGAAACCTTAGCTTCTTTCTCCTTTAGTCTTGATCTCTTCAGAGTCAGTGAAGGAAATTACACTAAAAGAGGTTGGGTTCTTTTTTGTTTTTCTGTTTGTTTGTTTGTTTTTGGTGGTGGTGGTTGTTGTTTAGTTTGATTTTACACAGCTAAAGAGACTATTCAGAGTAGAGGATTTTCAATTTCATTTTAAACCAGTTTGAATTATATTTGCTTTGTTACTTATTTTCAGCTAAAGAAGATAGAAATATGCACACATTAGTTTTATAGATAGCACAGATTTTTTAAGACAAATGTTAATGCCTAATTTGAAACATGTGGGAAAAGAAGTTGTCTCATGCTCTTTTCTGGGAAGAAAAAGACAAACTAGACACTAGTAAATGAGAAGAGATTTAGCAAACATAATGAACAACAGCACTTGAGCAAAAATCATTTTGTTCCAGAGTGAAATTAGTTTTGGGTCCTATTTTTCAACAGCTTTCTGTTAAAAGACACAGATGCTATATTTTACTGAAAATCTTCTAGTTAAAATGTGTATGTTAAGTATTGTGTGAAAATTCACTTTTCTTTTCTTTTGCTCCAATACCTTCTGTTCCCTTCCTATCCTTTTCTACTCAGTACTGAGGAACTTTATTTAAGGCACCAGTGACATCAGAACAATAAAATAAGGTCTTTGGAATGATATGCATAGAAATTATTCCAATGAAACCCTGGAATAGAATTTTAAAATGTAGGTATAAACGGATGAATTTACTCAGCGCTCCAGTTCTGAATATCCTCTGAGAATATAGCATTATTATACCATTATCTGAAAAGGGTTTAATTATATTCCCATTATATCCATCTGCCTTAAAACCCTTATCATGCCAGAACATGCTGAGAAATCTACTTTCCAAACACTCAACCTACAGAATCCCTTGTGTAAATCAGAGTGTTTCAATGGCTTTGTGGAACCCAACAGTGCCTCTAGAGGCTTTTCTTTGATTTTTCCTTACCCTGCCTACACTGAGTAAACAGTAAGGCCATTAACTCCAAGTTATCTGGAAACCCTTTCATACTTTATAATTTTTGGTAGAAAGGTTTATAAAGGCTTTATATTCCCTATCTGCATCTGGATTATTACCTTTAACTGAATTAGCACTGGTACTGTGGAAGCATTTTTTTTTAAGAGTAAACAAGCCACATTAGAAATCACAAGAAATCCATTACAAGTATATTTCAAAATAAACTCCACTAAGTGTAGATAATAAATCTTTACAGAGAATTTGTGTTAAATAGCAGTAGACTACATTTAAGAAAAGGAAAATGATGCTGGACAACTTTTAACAAGAAAGATGACAAATACCAGTATAATTTTTACAAAATGACTCATTTTTCAACTTTAAGTGTACATTCAGGATGGATGAAATGGGAATTTCATAATAGGAAGTCCTTAAAAAAATACAAAATTGAAACACATTAGTTAATATACTCTACATGCTTTTTCCCCAGACATTTTTCATTAGTACTAATTAGTTGTACAGGGGAGGGGTATTTATAAATGTCCATATATATGTACAATATGTGAGATCATCCTATCTATCACTCTCCTTCATTGCCCACTTCCTAAATCAATTCAACAAGCTTCATTGTTCCATTTTTACAATAAATAAAATATTTTTAACATACTCATTTAAAACCTTTTTTCTCTTTATTGCAAAAGTGATAAGCAGAGGGGTTACAGTTACATAAGTAAGGTAATGAATACATTGGTTTTTAAACATTGTTACCCATCCTTTATTTTCTCCTATTTATTCCTCCCTACTCCCCTCTGCCGAAGCCATAAGATTTATATCCAAGCTAGTGTTAAGTATCACTGTTGCATTAGTTCGTCCTTTGTCCTGCTGTTTCTGTGATTCCATTTCCCTTCCTGTAGTCAAATAATCTTATATATAAGACACAAGGTACAGAAAATTGAGAGAGATGAAAGAAAAAAAACTATGTAAAGTCCATAATGAGAACCTCTTGTTTTCTTATCTTGGGGTTCATGTTGATACACTTCATTTGATATGGTCCTATGAATAAAAACCTTCTTAAAAATAGTACTGTGAACACCAAAGAAAAGTGTAGCCCCCCGAAGCTCCTAGAAACATTTGGGCATGTAACATTTTGCTGTCTTAGAGTTTACTCAGCTTCTATGACTCATTTGGTGACTCCATGCAAGAGAGCTTCATCCCCACCATAAGACTAATTCCTCATAGTTTGACATTTAAAAATATATGTAGCCCTTGTTCCTCTAGGTAACTAGGTAGCAACCATCATAATGGATTGTAGAAACAATCATAGTAATAGATTATAGAAATAATCATAGCAATAGTTATAAAAATGCCATGGTGATTGTGAGGTTGCTCCACTTATGACTGAATACTAGATTGTTTTAGCCTGCTCATTCTTTCTTAGTTGATATTAGGTAAGCATGGTAACAATTGTTAAAAATGAGGCTAATATTAGGTCAGCCTGACCATGAAATTCTGCTTCTGTAAAAGGCTTAACCCATTTGTGATTTGCTTTGACCCCCTGCATTGAACCCCTGCATCTGATATGTGACCACCTGTTGTAGAAGGCATAGCTTCTACCGTTAAAAACTCAACCCTACTGAAGCTCAGTGCTCTTCTTCGCCATCCCAATGATGGAGAGCAGACATTGTGCACAGCTAAATAAAGACTCTTAGCCTGATTGACCAAGTGCTGGTGACTTTCTTGTCATGGGTTCAAGTCCTGGGTGCTCAGAATTCCACAGTATTTATCTATCTCTCTTCAACTCCCACTAAAACCTACATCCCACACAAGGAACTAGTTTTTATGCCTGTCATTTTTTAAAGTGCGGGTTAATTGTTTAAATGGGTTTCACTAGGGCATTTTACATATGAATAACAATTCTTACATATAAAATGATTTTTTTTTCCAGTAACTACAGTACTTTCTCCCTGGAACACATGCCTTTCCTATGTAAAATATTTTTAAGGTTATGAATAATTAAACATTTTCAAGTATAGTTAATTAGACATGACTTTGTATAAGTCTATACAAAAACTTAGTATTTCAAGCTAAAACAGTTTTAATCTCATTATTTCGTAGCAGATTTGTTCTTCTTTTTTTCTTTTTTTTTTTTTTTGGCCTGTCCTGGGGCTTGGACTCTGGGCCTGAGCACTGTCCCTGGCTTCTTTTTGCTCAAGGCCAGCACTCTGCTACTTGAGCCACAGCTCCACTTCTGGCCATTTTCTGTATATGTGGTGCTGGGGAATCGAACCCAGGGCCTCATGTATATAAGGCAGGGACTCTTGCCACTAGGCCATATCCCCAGCCCCAGCAGATTTGTTCTTGATCCTCTCTGCTCTTTATCTTTTCATTTATTTTATATGTTTCATACACTAGATATAATTTAGGACTAATACTTTCATGTCTCAAGAGATAAGAAATCTTAATTCAGACTGTACTGATTGTATCTCTTCTTCATCTATAACATTTTGATTTTCTATATTTGATGATGGTACAAAAGGAAGTTAAGAGTTCCACGATAAAACCAGTATGTCAGATAAAGTCTATTTGAACTTTCAAATCCAATACCTGTCATCCTCTGGTTTTATACTAAGAGAGTAATTTAAGTAAGTAAGTACATCAATAGACTTTCTTAAACTCTTCTTGTTTCTGATACTTTAGATCAATAAGGGACTGCACAAGTAGTTGGTAAGACTGTGAATTATGGAATATCTTCCGCCAGGTCTAGGTCTGTAGGGTCATCCCATTCTATATCCTTTCATTACTAATGGTCAGTGCATTTTTTTCCAGAACAACTGCTCTAAATTGTTCTCCTTCTAGGTTCCTATGTCTCATTACTACTCACATTTGTGCTTTTCTATCCTGCACATATCTTTGTAAATAATCTTGTAATAGGCTTCTTTAAAAATAATACCCTGCTTTATGCTTGCCACCTGTTTGTTACCGGGTACCTGGATTACACAAATTGACTTTTGTCATGTTTTCTCAATTATACATTCTCTCTCTACTTCTAGCCCCAATTCTTCCTAAATTCTAAATAAATTTAGATTAGTCATATGTGTTTCCTTGTTATTTGGAGATATGCTTTGAAGATTCCCAAAAGGCATAATTTTAATCCTTTCCATCAGCAACCTATTTTTGTATCAAAATTGTTATGCATCAGAGAAATAATTGAACTTCAAGTGTTTTTTGAAATGTATTAAGAAAAGGTGTTTGAATGAGACCTTCACCAACTGAGCAATTTGAAGTTGAAAAGCAATTCCAATTACAAGTAGTTAAGATCACAGCCTGCTTTTATTTTCCTGTGGAATTTGTAGCTAATTAAATTTTTTAATTATGCATTTAGGCATGCAATATGAAAATTAAAATGAAATACACTATCTCTTTGGGAAATTACAATGCAATCCTGAAAGAGCATCCTGAATAAAATATTCTAGTTCACAATGCACATTTTGTATTTTGCAGGATTGAATTCTTACTGGGTTTATATAAGACAATAAGTGGAAAATAGGCTATAGATGGATAGTTCCATTCAACTATTCATTAAAAGAACAAAGTAAAATTTTTGAATTTCCTGAACAACCCTCAACTCTTCATTATTTTTTATTTGGCATAAAATAAGGCTGTTTTTTGAAACAGCTTCTATGAATGATAAAAATCCTAGACATTTTGAGAATGCTTCTGAAAACAAATAAAAACAACTTCATGGATACAAAACTATTAGATATTAAGTCAAAGGCAAATGAAGACAATCTGGATGGCTATTATGTAATTTTGTCATTAAAGCTGTAGGCTTTCTGACCATGGACAGATATACTAGGCATTAGCTTTCTATGACATTTAAGAAAATTGGGAAGAGGAGAAAACATAATTTTTGGTAATAAAAGTGCTTTAATATCTGAAGAAAATGTTTCATTCTTCAGAATGTACTGTCATTATAATTGCCATTCAATAATTACTGTAGCTAGTATTTACTGAGCATTTCCTTTATTATTTTATTTAAAATGTGAAAATTTTATTTAATATAGAATGTAAATAAATCCTCAGAAGAGGGATTTATTAATTGTACTGGTCAAAGTGGACCAGGAGGTAGGTATCTTAATAATAATTAACAGTGGATAATTGAATGGAATGAATTATATGAATTATATAAAAACCATGACTAATTATTGGGGGGCACGGGAAAACTCTCAAGAATATAAGAATAGCAAAAGTAAGAAGCAGGTACTCCCTAGGTAAATAGCCTAGAATGTAGAAAGGACTATCCAAAGGCTGAAATCCAGACTTGCATGAGGAGAGTATGGTTGCAGAGCCCTATGCAATGCCAGTTGGTCTGTAGAGAGACCAGGAACAGCAATGAGAAAGCTGCTACACTGTGGAGCGGACGCTGAAAAACAGAAACCTGCTCCCTGTCCAAATGGCAGACTCCAAATGGAGTCTCCAAATGTCCAAATGGAGATAGGGGTCACTGGGTATTCAAAATGGTATAGGCAACTATGACATAGCAAACAACAACAGAATGCTCTCATCTGTTTGAAGTGATTGGGTGCCTTTTCAGTGTTTTCTGTTAAAGCTTTGAGTTGCTCCAACTTAGTAAAGGAAAACATTAAGATGCCCCACCTCCAGATTTGGGATGCTGGGCGAAGAAGGGTGCATGTAGAGCTAGAAAGGAACAAATTGTAAGTGAAAAATTGTTTTGATGAGTGTGAATGCTTCTTAAGAACACATGTCTCATTCATGGAAAGACAAAAGTCAAACCCATCCTGAATTAAGTGTTCCTCTTAATCCCTGATTCCTTCAGTAACAAGCTATCCAGAAACAAGATTCCAATTGCATAGAAAATCATAGTTTCTATAACTTTGAAACAAGTTCATTTCAACTAGGCTGCCTAACTTTTGAATAATTTCAGCTATAAAATAGTTGTCTTAGGGGATTTACATGTGAAAGTATATGAAGGAAAAAGTAGCCACAAAGAAAAGGCATTTTAGTATATAGCAAGCTTGTGACTATCTTACAACCACTCAGGAAACATCTCTATTTGGCCTCATGAACAGTACTTTGCCCCAGGGGACTTAAGTATATTCATGGATAAAATCTCACTACTAGTTGTCAGAGCTTCTCAAGGTAGATGATTCTCATTCTTTCCATTTAACTCTATTTGGATTTGTATTCCATCTATGCACAACAGCTAGTAACTGCGAATCCATGTCAGCATTTTTTCCTGGATTTTTGTTTTTATTAATATGTATTTAATGTTATATGTATAGATGTCATTTGATTTCATATTTAAAATTATTGTAACATTGAAGATTATACTTTTCTTTATTGGGGAGGGGAGGGGTTGCAACCTAGCTGTTGGCCTGCTGCTAAATCTGAGGTACATGTGGCAAGCTCTAAGCTAATATTTTTCAAAGTAGAAATTTTAATATAAAGAGATATCTACACGAAAAATTACAGGCTTCCACCACTGTTATTTACAAAATGTAAAACTTCTAGGATACATATATTGAAATGACTACATTTGTTAAAATATAGTATAAATACTGCTACATTGCAGAGAAATAGACATAGAAATTGTGCCCTGTAGACATTTTTTATTTGAATCATGCTACAGCTAACACCCACCACATTTAAAATTCATAAGTTTCCTTTCAAGATTGAACCTATTTTAAATAGACTGCTTATTACATGTCAAAGAAATCATAAGTCAATAAATAAAAAAGTGGGTCTACATCTATTTTTTCTCATTTCTTGTCCATGATAGAAACCTATCATGAGCTTTTCTTTGGTTGTTGAAAATATGTAAACATAGATCAACTTAAAGGCTATCTGTATTTTTATTTTGTTCAGAAAATGGATCATTTGCCTAGCATGACTCTGTGTTTTATTTTCTCACTTGACAGTATAGTTTGGAAGAGATTTCATATTTTATTAATTGAACATATCACATTCCCTAGGGTTTCTTTAACAGTTGTTGTCAACAATGTTTTTCTCAATGTTTTGGCTATTTGTATATATTCATCCATTAATATTTAAACACTTAAAGAGATCTGGGTAAGAAGCTGTATATGTAATGGAAAAGTATGCAAAAGCATATATAATTATTCTTGTTATTATTATGGTGATGTACCAGGGGTTGCATTTCATAAGTCAGGAAATGAGTACATTTGTTTTAGGGAAATGCCCAGGAAATTACTGTTCAACCTTTTACTAGTTATATGTAATATTGGGGGGAACCATTGCAGAGTTCATGAGTTTATGAAAGAAGCTCATTGTACTCAGATTCAATTCTATTATCTTTTCAGAACTCTATGTTCAGATACTGTTGTTTTAGTTACAGAGTAGTCAAAATATCTGCAAAGATATCTGAATTATAAAATCCCATGAGAATTGTTCTGAGATTTCAGAGATCAGATTTTAGTCTAGATTTCTTACTTATATAATGTGAAGATTAGACTGCAGTTCTCAGAAATTTCATATCATTCTGGAATACTCTATCACTGAATCAACATAAACGATGAAGGTAAAAATAATTAAGGATACGTTAATCACTAACTTGTAGGTCTTGGATAATACTGAACCTGAAATACTTTTCATTTCATGGGCTAATACATTTCATAAACAAATTCCTTAGTTGGAAATTTTTTCTCACCACAAATGATTCATATTTGATGAAATATATAACAATTTTGAAATGATTGATAAAGATTAATTTTCAAAATATTGCAATAATTTATAGAACTATGTACTGGTGACATTCACTTTATTTCACATTTGGCAGGTTAAAATGATTTTGTGTTGACTTTTACCAAGACTTTGGAAGATCAATCTGTTCATTTGTGTTTTAATTTAAATTGCCTTGTTTATTAATGAAATTGAGGGTTGTGTATTCTATACACTAATTATTAAAATTACACAGCTTTAAACAATCTACTTGTTCAAAATTTTATATCCTCCTTAAATCACTCAGAATTATGCTTGTAAGCCTGTTACAAATACCTTTCTCCCAATACCTTTTCTTAGAAATAACCAAACATTTTCCTGATAAAGTATAATCTCTGCTCTTACTTTCTTCTCATCATCTTGCTTCCTTCTATTATAGAATGGTTTGTAAAATGTTCACAGTGCAATGAATAATTGGTGTTTACAATATATCTTAGAATCTATTAACATAAAGATGAAACATGTGATTTTTTTGGACATTTTAATAAGCAGGGTTTATTTAATACCAATGAACTAGGGAATAAAAATTAGTCATCAGGTTTATTTGTAGGAATATAGAAGGAGCATGTTTGGTTGATGCCGTATTCTGTGATATTATTTTTCAAAATATCACTTAGAAATACTCAGTGATGTGTGTGTGTGTGTGTGTGTGTGTGTGTGTGTGTGTGTGTATGTCTGAGAGAGGGGGAGAGGGAGAGGGAGAGAGAGAGGAAGAAGGAGAGGAGAGGAGAGGGAGAGAGAGAAAAAAAGAGAGAGAGAGAGAGAATCTTCCAGTCTTGGGACTTGAAATCGGGGTCTGGACACTTCCTCAGCTTTTTGCTCAGTGCTAACATTCTACCACTTGAGCCACATTTTGACTTCCAGATTTTTTGGTATTGAATCACTTCTGTGAAGCCTTTATGATTATTGTAGGCAGGTAAGAAAAAAATGGATAGAAGGGGTGTGAGACAAAGTCATCTAGGTAGGTAGAAGTAATGAGGCTGCATTAGGCTGGGTAGAGAACACCTAGCTAGCCTGACAAAGAAGATGTCTTTTCACACTCAGTATAGATATACAGTAGGTGCTCATAAGACTTGCAAATGTGTAGAAAGACATTCAGAATAAAACCTAGAAAATGAACTCAAGTGCCATTCAGTTACTAAATGTCCTATGATTAGACCCAGTTTTCTTTCTCCCATGCATTTTTAATAATGTTCCACAACCTAAGAATATTTTTGTATTTACAAATGGTTGGATTATCCAAAAATGAGACGGGTACCCTAAATCTATCTCTACTTAATCTTTTGGCCCACAGAAATATTTTTCTCTCCCTTCATTGAATGTTTGCCAGCTACTCAAATATAGAAAGGGTAGCTGCAAATATTTCTGTAATTTTACCCAATGTCCAATCAAAAATTATATTCCCAGCAACTAGAAAGCTTTCACTGAGCTTTTGATTAAAAAAAAATCTGTTATTGTGCTGTACGTACATTTTCCTAAGAAATTGACAAATTAATAAATAAGTGTCATTAAATGATATGGATGTTGCTAATATATCATGTGATTTTTCAATTATGAGAAAATAATTAATGGACACAGATGGCAGTGAAACTATTCACACAAATGTTCCCCTTTTGACTTGTGTTTCTTGATGTTCTGGTGTTCTCAGCACTTCTTAAGTTTTTGTTTGACACTAACAATATTTTTTTTATTGATTTCTTTCCTTGGAATGTGGGGTGGAGAAGGGCATTTTATTGAAATAACAATCTCAAGCTGTAAAAGAGAAGGTCAAGGTTAAGGAATATAACAAATGCCTATGAAAGCAGGGTATAAGTCAGTTAATAAATTAGAGATGGCAGATGACAGCTGTAGGTGTCTGTCCAAGGGATCTCTCAGAAGAATCAGTTCCTTCCATGGTTGTCAAAGATTATGCACTACTCAAAGAAGTTCATGCTAATCAGCCCATGACTGACATTCTCCTTGGATCACTCCAAGTCCTTCATGTAAAGGTAAGTCATCACTGAAGAAACATAAATGGAAATAAATTAAATTGATCCTTTCAGCAAATTGCTTTGCAAAGAGCCTATCAGCAAAGTGTCCTCTAGAAAAGTGAACAAAAAGGAAAATACTTTGAGTATCTTTGAATTCATTTGGAAAAATTGGACCAACATTAGAAAAGTAAAGAACTAAGTAGTAAAAATTCTTTCAAGCTATATTCCATTGCTATTATTGGGCGAAAAGGTGTTTACTCACAGGCTTTGTACCTTATTGAAAACATCTGGTATAAAACACGATATAATGTAACATGCAACTCAAAACTAGGTTGGCATAAAGCATTATAAAGATTATGTGTACCTTCATTAATTTCTCAATTGCTCCCTCTCAGAGGGAACCATTACAATGAAAACTTACATTTGGTCAGTTTCAAGTATATCTTCCCATTGTTTTATACAAAGTAATATATAGTACTTAAGGGCCAATTTTTATATAAATGATAATGTGTAACATGGTTCTACTTGGGTCATAGTTTGTTTTTATTTATTCAACACTACATTTCAGAAATAACCCAACTAGTTAATTAACTATAGCATTTTATATAGGCATAAATAAAAATTGCATGTAGGTATCTCCTTGGGTATATATGCTAGTGTTCTTTCTGAGTATCTTTAAGAGACTACATTTCTGAATCAGTGTGCCTCCTCACACTTTGGCAAAATGTAGTTATTCTCATTCTTCCATGTAATAGCTGACATATTTTTATATCTCATTGTTTGACACTCCACTTGAGGTGTGTGTGGGGATGTTTAAAAGCCATTGATATATGTTTTTTCTTCTTTCAATTACAATTCACAATTTTGAATTGTGCTTTGGGACAAATTATACTTTATTATAAGATTTTGTTCTAGATATTAAATTTTGAGTGATATAACTCAAAATATCCTTCTAAGCATTGCCTGTCATTTTGCAATTTAAAGGTCTCTCTTGAGAGATGGAAAGTTATAATTTTAATGTATTCGAATTTATCATAATTTCCCTTTGCACCATTTCTTGGATGCTTTCCTTACTATAACTTCAAAAATATCATTCAGCATGTCTTAAAAATGTTTAATTTTCCTTTTCATATTTATAACTAAATTTTACTTTGATTTATCTGTATGGCCAGAGAAATAAACTTAATTTTATTTTTCCATTTAAATACCCAATATAAAAGTATTTCTTTTACAATTTTTGTTATCGTCATTGTCAGTTCTAAAGCTTGAACTCAGAGCCTGTGTGCTGTCTTTGAGCTGTTTTCACTCAAGTCTAGTGCTCTACCACTTAGAGCCACATCTCCACTTTTGGTTTACTGGTGGTTAATTTGAAGTAAGCTTATTTAACAAATACAAGTTTTCTGATGTACTTTCAACTACCTATTTTATGCAAACTACCTTTCCGTGGCCTCATATTAAGTTCTTAGAAAATAATTGCCATTGTTTTATAATTTTCAGTCACTATTGGATATCAACATCTCTAAAAAACAGATACCTCAGTGAAGATAATAATCATGAGTTGTTCCTTTGATTATCAGAACATATACAATGAAGGTGTTTTTGCACCATGTTAACACTTGATTTACATTCCGAGACATAAATGAAAATGAATGGGCTCAGTGAAGAACCATCCAGGCAAAAAGAAGATCATTGAAGCAAAGGCACATATCTATTTCTAAGTAGAGGAAGGGGCAGCTAAAAGGTCTGTGCCAATCCTCAAGCAATTTTCAAAGCTACTTAGGAAATCTACCAACATTATTGATAACACAGAAAACTTTAGACTAACATTAGCAGTATACTTCAACATTGGGATTTAAAAATTGTAAAAAAAAAAAAAAAAGGCAGTTCATAGGTTTGATAGGATTTCAACTTTATCTCAAATACATTTTACCTAAAATAGAAAAATGTGTGAATATTTTCATTTTTTGAGTGCTTTTATTTTTATGATTAATTAATTAATTGTCTATTTATTTACAACCTTGGGGACTCAACCCAGAGCCCTGCATAGGTTAGGCCAACACTCTACCATGGCACTGCACTATAATTCTTGCTTTGACTTTTTAAATCATTGTGTTATCTTTCAAATAAATGGCATGCTCAATAAACTGCATATTAACTGCACCTTTGCAGTTTGAGCTTATTCAGAGTTTGTTGTATAGTAAAGAAACATAGAACTAATACATTGAGAATACAGTTACTATAAAACAACAAAATACATTCTTTCATATGATGTATATCTTATTACTACTTTATAATTTAACTTGTGTGTTTGTTGTTTAATAAATCTTATTTTGTAGGACCTTAAAAAAAAGATGTGTGTGTATGCACATGTGCTTGTGTAACTATGGTCTTCCATGGATGGTGATACTGGAAAGACTGGATACTAAAGCATAGAAACCAATTATTTTAATGATTCCAGAATTCCAGTTTGTTTTTTTTTTCAGAGTCCATATCAAAGTATAACTGAAAGGTAGGATTCGAGCTCTTTAAAAGAGTGACATACCTCTACTAGGAGAAAATTGAAAGTAATGAATAAGAAAGATGAATATTGAAAGAAATCAACCTGATTTACTTTAGGGAACTGATGGCTGATAGTTGCTAGATATTGGAAAAGTAATGAGCACCAGGACTTGTAGGAGTCAGTAAAAGCTGAGACATAATACATCCAGTTTAGAAAAACAATTAGTGAAACCTAGTTACTTTTAGTCTCTAGGAATTGATTCTCATGTCCAGTGCCAGTGGCTCATACCTTATTACTCAGGAAGCTTAGATCTGAGGATTGAAGTTTGAAACTAGCCTGGGCAAGGAAGTCCCAGATACCCTGTTTCCAACTAACCAGCAAAATGCCATTTTCTTTATTTTTATTTTTTGCCAATCCTGGGCCTTGGACTCAGGGCCTGAGCACAGTCCCTGGCTTCTTTTTGCTCAAGGCTTGCACTCTGCCACTTGAGCCACAGAACTACTTCTGGAGGTTTTCTATATATGTGTACTGAGGAATCGAACCTAGAGCTTCATGTATACAAGCAAGCACTCTTGCCACTTGGCCATAGTCCCAGCCCCAAAATGCCAAATTTGATGTATGGCTCAATGTGTAAAGATTCTGCTCTGAGTAAGAAAGCCAAGTGAGAGTTTAATGCCTAAGTTCAAGCTTGGCACAGGCACACACACAAATAATATTCACATCAGAGAATACAAAGTTAAAATATACATCTACACTGTTGTTCATGTGCATTAAAAATATTTCCCTGAGGCTTGTAGATGGATCTCTTTGCTACCAAATAATAGAAAAGTGAAAAAGGTCCTTAATTTGTGCTGCAATATTAAATTCACAATGTAACAGTACATTCCATGGAGTGCTGGGAATAATTTTACTTATTCTGTAGAGGCATGTGGAGTAATTTATAACATCCCATTGTAAATATAACATTCCAAATATAAATTCCTTTACATAAATATTTAATTTGTCTGGGCACTTAGCAGTTTAAAAAATGGAAAGACAGGCAGTGCACCACACACCTGTAATCCCAGCACATGTGAAGGTGTAGCAGGAATATCATAAGTTCTCCACTAACTTGGGCTAACGTTTCTCAAGGAAAAAGAACAACTAAATTGAAGAAAATTCAAGAATATTGAGTAGTTAGATTTAGGTGACAATATTTTCTGTATTTTACCCATCATTTCCAAATGTTCCATTGTAAATGTGCATATATTTTATGTAAAGAAGAAAATGAGGGGCTGGGGAGATAGCCTAGTGGCAAGAGTGCCTGCCTCGGATACATGAGGCCCTAGGTTCCATTCCCCAGCACCACATATACAGAAAAACGGCCAGAAGCGACGCTGTGGCTCAAGTGGCGGAGTGCTAGCCTTGAGCAGGAAGAAGCCAGGGAAAGTGCTCAGGCCCTGAGTCCAAGGGCCAGGACTGGCCAAAAAAAAAAAAAGAAGAAAATGTAAAGTTCTGAACTTGTTTCATAGTCTGCCATAAATATCCACAGAAGATCTTTGTGTTTATGAGTCAAACTAACCTTTCCATATAACACACAGTTACTTTAAGTTAACATCAAGGCATGCCTGTCTTGTTAAGTTTGCCTCTGCACACTTTGACAGAAGACCTTTTTATAATAAACTTTCTATTATTCTTTTGAGCAGCTGTTATTTCAAGAAACACCTAAAGAACAGACACTTGGGGTCAGCCTTAGGGTTGCCATTCGATCCCTCTTTGGGAAAGTATTTTAACTAATCCTCTTCAATTTTTTTCCACATTGCTTTCACAAAATGATACAGACTGGAATACTTTTTAAACAGCCTTCTAGTCTCCAGTTGTGAAAAGTGGCTACTACCGTCTTAGGATATTGTTGTCTGCCATTTTCCAGTCTCAAACCATTCCTACCGAGAAATAGATGACACCACGATGTTGTCCAGTACATTCGCATGCCTTCTTCCCCTTCTAACACTGGAAATGACTACACTTTGCCCATGCTTACATGCCATTAGCTGCCTGCTTTAATTTTTCTCTGCTTGACGGATAAGTAGCCACTTACAAAGTCACTCTGCTCACGCTTTATAGTCACAGGCACTGCTCCAGAAATAACTCTAGTTTACCACCTGCCATGCATGTAATATTAAAGGTGTCCTGTCTCATGACTGTTAAAGGCAATCGGGCTTTGCTGGGAGCCGCACGCCATCCTTAATCAGGAGCCCACTGTGAGCTGGGCTATAAAGTCATTGGGTAGCCCCTGCCAGCAATTAACACACCACGTGCTGACCAAACTTGGCAAGTCTGAAGTGGAAGCCTGGTGCCAGAGAGGCAAGATCAATCTTGACGCAAGCGTGCCCATCTGTTGGCACTGCCTGCCCGTCCTGCAGAGAAGCGCGCTGCTGGCGCACACTTGAATGAATGGGCAGCACTGGATTCCATTTTCAGTCAACACAATTTCCAGTCCCACATTTTCACTCCTTCTTAGTTCTATTGCAGTAAATGTCTAGGTGTAATAATGGCTTTATTCCAACAAAAGGAAGCCCTTCTTTCTGCTTAACCTGAGCATGACAACTCTGACTTGTCTCAAGAGAACTTGTCCTCTGGGATCTGTCTGGCAGGGACAGAGGGGCTGAAGGAGTGAAGAGGGGAGGGGTCGCGTGGCCACCCCAGACTTCTTTTCAGACCCAGGTTTCTAGACTTAACAAATAAAACTACAGAATGTCAAGTTAAACTGGTAGATCAGGGAAACACACATGTTGGAGGGGGCCCTTGCACTAAAATTCATTATTATTAGCAGAAATTCTGAATTATGTAAGAGTCCACTATTTTATTCGAGATCCATTCTAGGCTGACCTTCTGAAACCTGATTCATGATCATGGTATCTTACCATCTTTCAGTTTCATTATACATAAATACCATGCTCAAAAATTCCTTTTATGGACAAAAGCATGCATATGCACAAATACATACCACAAAGTGAACAAATGATCCTTTTAATTGTGCAAACTGATATTTAGGGGGAAATTTATATACCTATGTGAACATTATATACGGAAATCCCTATAAAATAGGGACTTTTCCCTATTAAATAGAGAAATACCTATTTTCCTAAACTTAAAACTCGCATTTGTTTCTTTTCATCAGATTCATTGAAATAAAATTGCATACTATTTGCTTTTGTGGCTGATGTAGTTAATGTGAAAAAAATCCTCTGAAATTCTGCCACTCTATTCTGTGTAACAACATATATTACTTTGCTGTATTTGTTTTATTTATTTTTTAATCCATCATTGGGAAGTGAACCACTGTTGCAAGGACTCAACCATATGACCTTAGCTCTTTTGCTTTCTATTATTTGTTTTTACTTTTAGATAGGGGCTTGCTAATTTTGCCTGGGCTACCCTTGAATTTGCAATTCTGCCTTTGTTTTCACAGTAGACAAGACTACAGGTAAGCATCATCATGCTTGGCTATTTTGTTCTTTTAAAGTTAATTCTGTAAAGGTATCACTACTTTATAAGCATTTATATTATCTCTGATCTTCGATTTCTATGAATATAGCTGCAACAAAGACTAATACATGTCATCTTGGACAGGTTTGTATGTGTAAGTATATATGAAACACATTTTGTGTGTGTATGCATATGGATATATGAAACATGTTTTTTCTAGAAAGCCTATGAACCATGCTTATTTCTTTTTTTTTTTCCTTTATTGCTAAAGTGAAGTACAGAGGGTTACAGTTTCATATGTAAGGCAGTGAGTACATTTCTTGTTCACCTTGTTATCTCCTCCCTCATTTTCCCCCCACCTCCCCTCTCCCCCTTCCCTTTTGCCCCCATGAGTTTTACAGCTGAGAGAAGAACCAAGCTATACAGGAATGCACTGTAGTTAACAGATACAGTCACCAGTAGTCTCAAACAGTAGGGAATTATTCACACTACTGCAAATGAAAGAGTAACACACACTCTAGATATATTTAGGAACATTAAAATACCAAAGTACTTTCAATTTCTTTACAATAATATCATATGGCATTTATACTGGGCAAATATAATGCTATGACCTATGCTCAGTAATTACCTGCTCACATATTTTTTGGTTTTAGTCAAATATGGTCTGGGTGTCAGTGGTCTAAGTAAGGTGATCTCTTTCCCAATACCTAAGAAAAAACTCTTGAATGGTGTTAATTGATCTTTGTCACTGATTTCTTTGCTTCTTTTTTAGAGAACACCATTCTGCTCAGTGAGGCATAAAGAAGTTTCTTGGCAACCTCTAGAAAATATTCCTTCCCTGATAGAAATTTTCTAAAATGCTCAAAGAGAGCTCAATCTTTTTTCACAGCCTCAGAAGCAGTTAGTTTAGGATATGCAGCTGAAGCCTGCATTAGACATTTTGGGGACATGGAAGATATCCAAGAAATTTACAATGAAGCCAACTAGAACCATCATGTTTCTAAGCTGCTAAATTTAACTGGCCCTTTATTACTTATCTTCCATGACAATAACACTCTAACTTTACTCAGTAATTCTATTGTCGGCAGCTGGAGGCAAAAGCTAAGAAAATTCCACTTTACTCAAAGATGTTTTATTATTATAAAGTTGGGATTTTATTCTTGTATAAAACACAAAAATAGGTTTTCTTTTTTTCATGGATTAATTGTTATTACAAAGGGATTATAAAAGGAGTTACAGTTACATAAGTCAGATAAAGAGTATATTTCTTTTGAACAGTGTCACCCCTACCTTCCTTCTCTCCTAGTATTTCTCTCCCATTCCCACCCTCAAGTTGTATAGTTCATTTACAACACAGTGTCTAGTGAGTACCATTGCTACATTTGTTCATCCTTGTTCCCTCCATTTCTGTGCCTCTCCTCCTACAGATAAATTGTCACTTTACATATTTGAGTGGAAACTGGGCTTTGTGACTTTGTGCCAAGAAATGATTATGAAAGGACAAAATGGTATCTTTATAGAGGAGAAAACTGTGTATTTTTACCTTGATTAAGTAATTAAAGTTAATAACAATAATGCTGTTTCATATTGCTGTCCTGTGTCCCTGATATGACAGGTGTGGAGGGCTATTTAGTTCTGTGACATTCTTTCCAAAATGCACAACCCCTGTTCAAACAGGAGAAAGCTTCATCCCATTCAAAATTAAGGAAAATTCTATATAGTACTCCTTAAGAATAGATTTCAAGGAAAGACTAAAATATGATTCAGAGCTGAAAAATTAAAAGTTGCTGAATTATATCATGCAATACAAAAAGGAAATTGAAGTAGTGAAATCCAAATAAAATCCACATTCCAATCAGCAGGAATATACCAATGATATTTTCTCAGTTTCAAAAATATACCTTAATAATGAAGATGATGCTGCAGAGGAAATTGAAACTGAGTTAGGAAATAACTTTTCTTTAAACCTGTAACTATTCTAATATTAAAAATGTAGACCATGACCCATAACAATATAAGAGAAATATGACCAACCACTGGAATACAAATGCTTCTTCTAAAATGATGACCCAAAACACTCAGTTTACCATCGATAGTATTTATTCAAACAATACCATATTCATTTTGTCCTTCCCAAGTGTCTGTTATCATTATTTCATTTGAGTGATTCCACACAGTGATGTTTTGGCACATTCAATTATAATTTAAATTATGAGTTACTCAAAATAGTGATTTCAAGGACAATGTTCAAAATAAAATGTATTTTAAAACTTTGACAATCTCTATCTTCCATGTACTATAATAGCATTTCCACCACCTACATATTCTAGACATAGAAAACACGTAAATAACTATTTCTGTTACTAAAGTTAGTTGCTATGGTTACTCTGCAACTGTGATGTAACAAAGAAAATTATTAAGACTTTTCATAAAGCAACAAATATAGCTTAGCTTTGCAAAAGTCTTATTAATTTCAGGGGAGAAAGAGCTAAATATACTTATATTGGAAATTTTATAGAGAGAGAGAGAGAAAGGGAGAGAGAGAGAAGCAAAACTATGTACCCTTGAGAAATAGAATTTCCTTTCTGAAATGAGGATATTTCAGTTATTATGATAACCATCCTTTGCATTCAATAGGCAAATATATTTGCACAAGAGAAGGACTTTAATAATTCATATACAAAATACTTAAGGCAGAAGCAGCAGATGTATATTATGAACAAAAATGTTTACCTAAGGGAGTGCAGAAGAAGATGTCAGAGGAGCAGCAGAGCCCTATTTATGCTCGCTCCAATAACCCAGTTTTTCTTCTACAGGAAAACTTCTAACCCTAAAGACATACCCAAGCCAGGTATAACAGTACACAGCTTCAAGTTAGGAAGGAAAAAAACAAGAGAGCAGATCCAAAATCCAGATTTCAGCCACAGGTGGCGGTGCTGAGCCCATTGCTTACCCGGCAGAACCAAACCCACACCCACTTCCGACAGGCACCAGCAACAAGGACAAAATCCATCAGATGGCAACAGGCAGACAGAGACCGCAAGCAGAGTGGGAAAGCTCCAGAGAACCAGAGGAAGCATGAGTACTCCACAAAAGACAGTCTGGCTCCAGTCTGAATCCACAGAATGCCATTCAGAAAGTTGCCCTTCCCCCCCATCCACCATAGTGAATCTCTGTCTTTGTCCCTGGCATAGACGACCAGAGCAAACTGGAAATAAAGCGTGCCAGGCGAAAATAAGGTCAAAGGGGCCATCTTTGAAAAGAGCAAAGGTACTGGAGTAGCAAGCCCCAGCTCTGCCAAGGGGAAGGAGTCCCAGCCCAGATGGGAGGAACCTCCGAGGGGCGGGCCAGCAGCCTTGCAAGCCGCCCTGCAACATCAGTAAACATAACAGGAAGCCCGCCTCCAGGCCGCCATCACTGCCACTCTTGCTGAGACAGCAACAGACTAGTTTCCCAAGCCAAACATTGTCCACCAGTGTCTGGGGGCGCCCAGCCTCTTCCCGCAAACTCCAGCTAAAGACACAGCCAGGCCGGCCGGGGAGGGAGGAACTTTCCTGCAGGCAGATACATCTTCCCATCCAGAGCTAACCCTTCAGCAGCCCTAAGGTCCCACCCAGGGCCTGCCACTGGCAGTCCAGGAGTCACAGCGGTGGCTTGGCAGGCCCAGTTCGGGAGTTGCAGCCCAGCCTTGGCAGACAATTCAGGAGTCGCAGTCTGGGTGCCGCAGGCAATGCAGGAGTTGAAGCCCCTGTGCCACAGGCAATTCAGGAGTGGTAACCCTGGTGCCACAGGCAATTCAGGAGCCACAGTCTGAGTGCCACAGGCAATCCAGCAGTTGCAGTCTGGGTGCTCAAGGAATTTGGGAATCAAACTAAGGGCCCTGCAGGCAGTTTGGAGGCCTGAGCTGGGGCTCCATAGGCAATTGAGTGGGGGGCCTACCCAGAGCTCCGCAGGTAGTTCAGGGGTCCAAGTTGGGGCTTTGTGGGCAGGTTGGGGGTCCCACCGAGGGCTTAGTCCACAGTTCAAGGGTCCCACCCTGGGCTGCGCCCCACAGTTCAAGGGTTCCACCTGGGGAGCCCAAGGCAACTCAGTGGTCTCAGCTGGAGTCCACCACGATGGTAACCAGCACAGGGGTTCCAGCCAGGCCCACCACAGGCAGCTCAAAGTTTACAGCCAAAGCCCACTGCCCGCCTTCGGCAGCCCAGGCGTCCCATCTAGGACCCACTGCAGGCAGCTCAGGAGGCCCAGCCAGAATGTGCTGCCTGCTTTTGGCAGCCCAGAGATACCAGCCAAGCGCCACAGGTCCCACTGCCTCTGAGGTAGAATGCTGCTGCTGGCAATGCCTCAGCAGCAACAGACTGGTTGCCCAGATCAACCACATTCCCCAATTACTGAGAGCACCCAACTTCTACCCAGAACCCTCAGAGATCCACAGAGGCACCATTGCCCAGGACCTCCAGAATCCATTGAGACCAGATTAACGGTAAGCAAGATAATAGGCATCCAGAGTCAGTCTGATTGAATCAAAGGTGTTCCTAGAGCAATTGTATCAACCCAAAAAGAAATAACAACCAATTTGTAACGGAATACAATAGAGCTACTATATACGGGGCTCAGCATTGGTTTTACTTCTAAAGTGTAATTTATGAGTACACCAAATCTGCTGCTATAAACCAAATGAGAGAGAGAACTTACCTGTCCAGGTCTGTGTACCTATAAGAATAGCACAACAGGACCTGATAAGGTCTGGTTCTGGTCCTAAACAGTGCAAAAGGGGACTAGCAGACTAACATTCTAAATCCAAATGGGCAGAAGAAACACAAAAAGTATGGGAAGACAAAGAAACTCATCACCCACTCAAAACAAACAGGAAACAGCATTCAGTTGAACTCCAAGAGGAGAGCCCTCAAAATGCTCTACCAACTATGCTGATAAAAATAAAAAATGAGGGGCTGGGAATATGGCCTAGTGGCAAGAGTGCTTGCCTCCTACACATGAAGCTCTCGGTTCGATTCCCCAGCACCACATATATGGAAAACGGCCAGAAGGGGTGCTGTGGCTCAGGTGGCAGAGTGCTAGCCTTGAGCGGGAAGAAGCCAGGGATAGTGCTCAGGCCCTGAGTCCAAGGCCCAGGACTGGCCAAAAAAAAAATGAAAAATGAAAAGTTTGAGTCTCTCCAGACAAGTATCCTAGAACATGAGGAGGTGAACCAAAAGATAATTTGTGAACATGATGAATCCAATCATAAGTTAATACAGGACTTCATGGCCTCCACAAACAGAATGATACACAAATTCTAACAGAAAGAAAAAGAGTCCTATGAAAAGATAACTACTCAGCTAAAAGAGATTAGAGACAGCACCCAGAATCAAATCAATGAAGTAAGGAAGTCCATACAGGACCTAGGGGAGAGTTATAGCAGAGACATGGGAGCCATCAAGAAAGATCAATCTGGAGGTAGGGAGATAAGAAATCAAGTTGTAAATTTAGGGAGCAGACTGGATGATGTGGAAGATCGAATCTCAGAAATTGAGGACAGCCTTGACATTTTGAAGAAAGAACAGAAAACAATACAAAATCAAAACAAAAAGCAAGACAGATCACTTCAGGAACTTCAGGACACAATCAGGAAGCCCAATATAAGACTAATAGGTATTGAAGAAAACTTAGAAAAAGAAGTCAATGCAATAGGCAACTAATTTAACAGAGAACTGCCCAAACATCCAAAGGACAGGCCTATCCAGATACAAGAAGCATTTAGGACTCCAAACAGACCAGACCAGACCAGTACTTCCCATCAACACATTGTAATCAAAACAGGATCAATAGGGGAAAAGGAATCCTAAAAGCAGCTCGGGAAAAGAGAATAATCACATATAAAGGAAAACCAATCAGAATTACCCCAGGTTTCTCAGCGGAGACCATGAAAGCAAGGAAAGCCTGGAATGACATTTTCCATGTCCTAAAGAAAAAAGAACTTCCAACCAAGAATTCTGTGCCCAGCTAAACTCTCATTCATAGTCGAAAGTCAAATAAAAGTCTTCCATAGCAAGGAAAAATTGAACCAATATATCTCCACAAAACCAGCATTACAGAATATCCTCAAAGATGTTCTCCACATTGAAAACCAACAAGACCACAATCCAGACAGGGTAAACATCCTTAAATAAAACTCCAGATTAGTAAAGCAAAAAGGGAAGACACAGCCCCTACAAATACAGATACAATGAAAGGAACAAGAAATTACCTCTCAATCCTAACTCTCAATATTAATGGACTGAACTCTCCAAATAAACGACATAGATTGACAAGTTGGATCAAAAAACAAGATCCATCTTTCTACTGCCTCCAATAAACTCACCTTGCCAGCAAAAGCAAACACATTCTAAAAGTGAAAGGCTGGAATAAAATCTATCACGTAAATGGCCCCCACAAGCAGGCTGGGGTCACAATCTTAGTATCAGATAAAATTGACTTCAAACTAAAAACAGTAAAAAGAGACAAAGAAGGTTAATACATACAAATAAAGGGATCTCTCCTACAGGAAGACATGACAATTCTGAACATATACATACCAAGTACAAGAGCTCCCAACTTCATCCAACACTACTGACTCTAAAAACTGTCATAGACCCAAACACACTGATTGTCGGAAACTTTAACAGACCACACTCACCTCTGGACAGATCAACATGCCAAAAACTGAGCAAAGAAACCTCAGAACTAAACAACTGTATAGACCATCTAGACTTAACTGACATCTACAGAATATTACATCCAGCAACACCAGAATAAACATTCTTCTCAGCAACACATGGAACATTCTCCAAAATAGATCACAAGCACAAAGCAAACCTGTACAAATTCAGAAACATTTAAATTTTCCCTCATACTCTCTCAGACCACAACAGAATGAAACTAGAGCTCAATGACAAAGACCACCAAAGAAAACTCCACAACTCATGGAGACTCAACAATACATTGCTGAACCACCAATGGATCATCGAGGAAATCAGAATAGAATTTCAAATGCTTATGGAACTAAACCACGACAAACACATAAATTACCAGCTCCTCTGGGACATAGCAAAGGCAGTACTCAGAGGAAAATTTATAGCCCTGAGCACCCACATCAACAAACTCAAGAAATCACAATTCAACAACTTAATAAAGCAACTCAAACTCCTTGAAAGAGAGCAACAAGCCAAACCCCAAGTCAATAGAGGGAAGCAAATAATTAAAATCAGAGCAGAATCAAATGACTTGGAATCCAGAAAAAAAAAAAAAAACATAGAAAGAATCAACAAAACAAAGAGTTGGTTCTTTGAAAAAAAATTAACAAGATAGACAAACCCCTAGCAAACCTGACCAAAAAAACGTAGACAGCACACCCAAATAAACAAGATCAGAGACGAAACAGGTAACATCACCACAGAAACAACAAAGATCCAGAATATAACAGGGACTTTTTTGCAAACCTATATGCCAACAAATTTGAGACCTGGAAGGAATGAACAAATTCTTAACAAAAACTGATATGCCCAAACTTAACCAAGAGGATGTAAATCTACAGAACAGACCCATATCCAGCAATGAAATTGAAACTGCAATAAGTGATCTACTTTCCAAGAAAAGCCCAGGTCTAGATGGGTTCACAGAGGAATTCTACAAGGCTTTCAAGACAGACCTCAAACCAACACTCCTCAAACTCTTCAATAAAATAGAGAGTAAAAGCTCACTATCAAAAACATTCTACAATGCTGGAATCCCATGCTAATCCCAAAACCAGATAGGGACACCTCAAGGAAAGAAAACTATAGACCCATCTCCTTGATGAACATCTATGCAAAGCTCCTCAACAAAATTCTGGCCAACCAACTTCAACAAATCATCAAAAAATCATACACCATCATCAAACCGAATTCGTTCCAGGGATGCAAAGTTGGTTCAATATACACAAGACAATTAATGTAATCCACCACATCAACTGGAGCAAGATAAAGAATCACATGGTTATATTACTAGATATGGAAAAGGCTTTTGATGAAATCCAGCACCCATTTATGATAAAAGCCCTGGAAAACCAGGGATTCCAGGGAACATTCCTGAATATAATAAAGGCAGTCAATGACAAACCAACAGCAAGTATAATTCTAAATGGTGAAAAGCTAAAGTCATTTGCTTTAAAATCAGGAGCAAGACAGGGATGTCCACTCTCTCCTCTCCTCTCTTCAACATAGTACTAGAATTCCTAGACAGAGTAGTTAGGCAAGAAGAAAACATAAAGGGGATCCAAATAGGAAAAGATGAAGTTGAACTTTCTCTCTTCACAGATAACATAATCCTATACCTAAAGGACCCCATAGACTCTAACCCCGAGCTACTAGAGCTGATCCAAAACTTTGGCAAAGTAGCAGGATATAAAATAAATCCTCAAAAAACAATGACTTTTATATATGCTAACAACCTGAACAGTGAGGCTGAAATCAGAAAATCAATGCCTCAAATATATAAAATACCTAGGAATAACCTTAACCAACGAAGTGAAAGAACTCTATGATGGGAACTTTAAAAGCCTAAAAAAGGAAATTAAGGCCGAACTAAGAAAATAGAAAAACCTCCCATGGTCCTAGATTGGGAGGATTCACATCGTGAAAATGGCAATATTGCCAAAAGCTATCTACAAATTCAATGCAATACCCATCAATAATCCAACATCATTCTTTAATGAAATAGAGGAAGCAATTCAGAAATTCATATGGAACAATAAAAAACAAATCCCTGAATAGCAGAAACAATCCTAAGTAGAAAGAACAGTGCAGAAGGAATATCAATACCAAACATTAAATTGTACTACAAAGCTATAGTAATAAAAACACCTTGATACTGGCACAAGGACAGGCCTGCAGACCAATGGAACAGAACTGAAGACCCAGAAATGAACCTACAGACCTACAACTACCTAATCTTTGACAAAGAAGCTAAAAATATAGGTTAGAACAAAGACGGCCTCTGCAACAAATGGTGCTGGCAAAACTGGGTCAACACTTGTAACAAACTAAAACTAGACCCCTATATATCACCTTGCACCAAAATAAACTCCAAATGGATCAAAGACCTGAAAATAAAACCAGACACCCTGAAAACTCTACAAGAAGAAATAGAAGAAACTCTAGGACTCCTTGGCACTGGAAGAAACTTCCTCAACAAAGGCCCAGAAATCCAACAAATCAAAGAAAGGCTAGACAAGTGGGACTGTATCAAACTGCAGGGTTTCTGCAGGGCAAAGGATATAGCTCCCAAGATAAATAGAAAGCCCACAGATTGGGAAAGATCTTCACCAGCTGTACAATGGACAAAGGCCTGATATCTAAAATATACACCGAACTCAAAAAGTTAAATTCCTCCCAGACAAACAGTCAAAGAACCAACAGCCCTCTCAACAAATGTGCTAACAACCTTAAAAGAGACTTCTCTGAAGAGGAAATGAGAATGGCCAAGAGTCACATGAAAAAGTGCTCTACATCACTGGCCATAAAGAAATGCAAATCAAAACAACATTGAGATACCACCTCACCCCAATAAGAATGTCTATTATCAGGAAATCTAATAATAACAAATGCTGGAGAGGATGTGAACAAAAGGGAACCCTACTACATTGTTGGGGGGAATGCAAACTTGTTCAACCCATCTGGAAAGCAGTGTGGAGGTTCCTAAGAAGGCTAAACATAAAGCTCCCCTGCGACCCAGCAAAAGATCCCCACTTTGGGATCGAAAAGACTACAAGCAAAACCACACTAAAGCCACCAGCACAGCTATGTTCATCGCAGCACAACTTGTTATCGCTAAAACATGGAACCAAGCTAGATGCCCCGCAGTAGACAAGTGGATCAGGAAAATGTGGTACATATACACAATGGAATTCTATGCCTCCATCAAAAGGAATGACACAGCCCCATTCATAAGGAAATGGAAGCAATTGGTAAAAATCATTCTAAGTGAAGTGACCCAGACCCAAAGAAACATAAACCCTATGGTGTCCCTCATAGGGAATAGCTAGTACAGGAATAGGGTAGTCATGGTAGAAGACCAAAATACCCCAATAAATACACCCATATGACCACATAAGAAGATGCCAAGTGAAATGAATTCCACGTTATGGAAACAAGAATTATACCACTGTTGTAATTATTCTCAATATGTCATTTGAACTCTTTTTTCTCTTTTTTCTCTTTTACTTTGTCAGTTTGTTTGACTGAGTGGTTTGTCTAGTTTTGTTTCTCTTGTATAGTCCTTTCCTGTGGCTGTACCCTCACTACCACTGTACTGCATTGAAGCACCCTAGATATTGTCCAATATGGGTAATAGAACTGGTCAAGGGAGAGAGAATACCAAAATCAAGAGACAAAGAACAAACAGACAAATCATTCAAAAAGCAACACTTAGAAACCATTTGATGTAAAGTAACTGCACAGTGCTTGGGGGAGAGGCAAAGGGGGAGGTGGGAGGGGGAAATGAGGGAGGAGGTAACAAGTAGAACAAGAAATGTACTCACTGCCTCTCATATGAATCTGTAACCTCTCAGTACCACATTTTGACAATAAAAAAAGTGAAAAAATTTTTACCTAAATAGTGTTCCCAAGGTTGATGATGAGTCAAATTCTTTGCAATATGTTTGTCATTGTGTATTTACACACTCCATTGTAGAAGGCTACACATTTAAGAGACTGTTCAGAGAATCTTAGGAAACTTACCTTAGGAAGAGCAGGTAACTCACAACATCTCAAAAGTAGGAGTCTTAATATTTCTTTCACTTTGTCCTCTCTAACCTTCAGTGAGAAACCCTTTATATGTGATATGCTGACATATCAATTGTTATAAGCTACTGCATACTAAATGTCAGATGTCAAGACTTTAATATTGAAAATGCACCCTTCCTACTTAAGAATTTGAATCTCTTTGTGTTTAGTTCTCTGAAGGAATGATATTGTAATTATGAAGAAAAATATTATTAACATGTTATTTACTAAATTAGCAGCAAGAATAAGATCTCACTAATACAACTGAATCAGAGGTCAGTTGGGAGTTCCTTATCATTGACAAGTGGGTTTTAGGTACTAGCTTGCTAGTGATCTCCAGAGTTCAATTCCTACTAATAAAGGGCAATAGAATGTGATTTAAGACTTTGTACTTGTTCCAATATTTATTTTTTACTGCAAAAAACATAATATTCAGCAACTGAGTAAATAACCTAGCACTGATTGGGCTGAATAGCTGACCTCAAATACAGAAAGTTATCAGGCCCACACAAATCAAGGAGGAAATGGGCCTTTACTAGTTAAAGATTCGAAAGTAGAAAGGTACTTTCTTGATTTATATTTAAATATATGTGTGAGTGTGTGTGTGAGAGAGAGAGAGAGAGAGTGAGAGAGATGTGACTAACAACCATTACTTTGGAAGAAAATGCTATTTTGTGAAAATTAACAGAAGATCATAATTAATACAGCATAGGTGGAATCTCGGTATTAAAAATTCTACATTCAAAAACAATGTGCTAGTAAATTATATTTTCTGAGTTGATTGATATAATGTAACTTTGCACTCACTCCGTTTAGAATTTTCTTTAGACGTTAGCATGTAGTAATTTGACTTTTAGTTTTCTTTATACCATACCATTAGACTGGAACCTCCAGTCCTCAAAATCAGTCTTTATACACTGTTTCCTTGGTGTTGAGCAACATGCAAAAGAATGCATGAGTAATTTATAACATAAAACAATGAGTACTAGGTTGAGCTCATAAAAATTTCCTCAATGTCTGAGTGATGGTGAGTAATTTGTGAAACCTATTCTTCACATTAGTGTTTTTATCTTCCTCTTAGGATTCAGAAATTTTCTGATGGGCTGTTGATTTTCCTGATTTTATATGCTGGCCTTCTGTTTTGTTTTCACCTCCTTTCTCAAAAACTGTTATTTGAAGACCTGCACTCATTTCCTGGCAAGCCTAGCCTATGACTCCTTATTTCCCTGAGAAAACATCATGATGGCCACTTTCTTTTTAAATTTTAAGCCTCCGCTTTCAGAATTTTAATCCATTTAGTCTTTTCCCTACAGTGTGTAATCAATAGCCAGGGCTTAGTTTACCTTTCTTCATTCTCAAAGATTCTTAAAACATAGAAACTTTATGAAGTCTCTATAGAAGCACTTCTTCCACAACAGTAAATGAGAAACCCTCTTTGGTTATTGTTCTATTAATTAGGATTTCCTCCTTGGCTTTGGTTATTTTCACTTATAGCCAATATTAGAACATCTGGCTATGAAGAATGTAACATATGTCTAAAGTAGAATTAAAGTCCTAAATTTTAATATCTGAAGAAATAATTGAATCATGTACTTATAAAATTAAGGAAAAACAATCACAGTGTTTGGAGAAGAGTTTAAAATAAAAAGTGTTATTAATTTCCCTTAAGATTACTTTGTACATATTTGATACCCATACATATTTTCTTACCAACTGAAATCTTCTTATTTCAGATTTTTCAACTTTAACAATTTCTTGTGAAAACCACATTTCTAAATTGGTTAAATTTGAAAATTCTTGACTAAAGTTGCTTCTATTGACTTCAACTTTACAGCTTTGTTTGGTGACTCATCTTTCTGATAGTTCAACCTATATTCCCTGGTTTCTTTTTGGTGTCATAAATAGCTGTAGCACATGCCAGAACAAATTTTCCTTGGTGGAGTCTCATGTATGTGTGATGCATTCTTCTTGGCCTGATGATCAAATCAAACATCAACTAAATGGCACAAATCCTTCCAAGTTTGATAACCTAGAGAAAAATAGGAGGCATCAGAAGTATTGACTGTATATTAGTAGCTTATGGGATTGTGAGAACTATTTTGTTTGTTTTTGACATGGAGCCATCTACATTTATTATCCTTTATTATTTATATAGTAATTGATCCGTTTTTGTCTTTTTTTTTTTTGGGGGGGGGGTACTGGGGATCAAACCCAGGACATTGCACTTGCTAGGCAAGTGCTTTGCCACTGAGCTACATCCCAGCCTGATCCTTTTTGTTATAATCTTGTATTTTGAGGGGCAAACAATAGACTACCCGATGCTAATGTACAAGTCATTCAGATAGAGTAGTTCAGTTCTTTTTTTTCCATTGTGTTGACATTAGTATGTCAATATCCTTATCTACTTGAATAGACCTATGGAAAATTTTTGGTATAAGGAAAAAATAAAGTAAGATTTTATTGAAAATCTGTAGATTGGCTTTTTTTTAATTCATATTTGTAGTTTATTATAGGGCTCACAATGAAATTCTTAACAATTACACACAATTTCATCATTGGTATTGTCTTGTGTTTTCTTTACAATTGCAAAATGAAGCATAAACAGAAACTCCAGGAGCATTTTTTGTTTTAGAGATTACTTCTTTCTTTACAAATATTAATAATATAGCATCACAAGCTGGTTAGTAACTGTTTCTATGTACTCCATTCAATTGTTTTTCTCTTCTATTTCTAATGTTCCTTAATGTTGTTGATTTCTAATATGATCTAATGAGTTTTTATTTTAACGGACATGAGAGTGAGAAATAAGGGAGAGTTTTCCTTCAGTGAATACAGGTTATTGTTGGGTGACACAGAAAGGAAAGACAGGTTTTATATCCACACAAATAAGTTATTTTCGTTCATAGGTTTCATACTTTTTATATCAGTCACCTTGGAAATACTGTCTATATTTCCTCATTTCCAAAAAGTGTTTAGTATATGTTTATTAGTGATTGGAAAGTTGCACATGTAGAATGAATTTTATGTCCTAAAAGTAGCTCACCGATTACCTTCTTACAGAAACTACTATAACCTAATTCTCATTACATTACTTTCAAAACTAATGATAGTGATTTGAGCAGCCAAGAGATTGTATTCATTTTACTTTTAGCTTACTATGTATTCCAATATATTTTATCAGACTCCAAGGAAATGAAGAACATTTCCATTTGAAATAGTTTTCTACCTCAAAGAATTACCTCAGTATTGAAATTACCTTCAAAAAGGTTTTCATTAGAATTACTACCACATCATTTGTTGTGGGCGAAGTTTCTCTGTTTTGACATTAGTGAGAATGCGCAAACATAAATGGCTGAGCTTTGGAATACTTACATTGTTTAATCTGTGGAAATCTTCAAATACACACAGATAGGAAATATTATATTGATATTGTATACCTCATCATCTATTGTAGAAATTATATTCACGTAAAATTTTGAGTGTGAAGATAAATAGTTATCATAGTAAAAGGCAAACGATTTATACAATCTGAAGAGAAACCAGGCTATGAAATTACTACTTTAGTAGCCCTTAATCTTACTGTAAACTGTGCATCTCAAAATATTGTCAGGATTCTGCCTAAGCAAGGTATTGACATCTCTGCTAGAGATACTATTGGGTGGACTGAACTATCCAAATCAATTTTTGCTGTGGCTGCACTAATTAAGACCACATGATAATACCCCTTACGGTCTCCTTGAGCGCTAAAACAGATAATTTTCCCATGCTATTTACATCTGCTGTTGTTTCCTTCTCCAGCTCAGTTTTGGATGGCTGAGTTAGTGATTTCAGCTGGCAGATATCATGCAGAAGGCTAGCACAGCAGGACATAGCAATGGTGTGGGATTCTTCAACTCAGGCCTTACTTTCTAGTGGTACTGGGACAAACTCAAGAGTTCTGCACATATGAGGAACGTGTTCTGGTACTGATTTATAGTCTCTCCAGCTCCTTTAGCATCTTTATTCTTTTTTTTTTCTCAAATTTTTATTAACAAACTGATGTACAGAGTGGTTACAGTATCATACGTTGGGCATTGGATACATTTCTTGTACTCTTTGTTGCCTTGTCCCTCATGCCCCCCACCCTCCCCCCTTTCCCTCCCCCCCCCAGGTGTTCAGTTCACTTACACCAAACAGTTTTACAAGTATTCCTTTTGTAGTTATTTCTCTTTTTGTTACCCTGTGTCTCTCAAATTTGGTATTCCCTTTGAATTTCCTACTTCCAATACCAGTAAACACGGTTTCCAATATACTCAGATAAGATTACAGAGATAGTGTGGGTACAACCATAGGAAGGTGATACAAGAACATCATCAATAATAGAAACTACACATACACATAGGACGTTGAAAGTAGTTACAACTGTGATATATCAATTGTTTCCATAACATGGAGTTCATTTCACTTAGCATCATCTTATGTGCTCCTAAGGGTATAGCTATTGGGCCTTGTGATGCTCTGCTATGGCTTGCCTAAACCTGTACTAATTATTCCCAATAAGGGAGGCCATAGAGTCCATGTTTCTTTGGGTCTGGCTCACTTCACTTAGTATAACTTTTTCCAAGTCCTTCCATTTCCTTACAAATGGAACAATGTCATTCTTTCTGATAGAGGCATAAAATTCCATTGTGTATATGTACCACATTTTCCTGATCCATTCATCTATGGAGGGGCATCTGGGTTGGTTCCAGATTCTCGCTATGACAAATTGTGCTGCGATGAACATTGTTGTGCTGGTGGCATTACTGTGATTTTGTTTGTGGGCTTTTGGATAGATACCCAACAGTGGGGCTGCTGGGTCATAGGGGAGTTCTATATTGAGCCTTCTGAGGAATCTCCATACTGCTTGCCAAAGTGGCTGAACCAGTTTACATTCCCACCAACAATGAAGTAGGGTTCCCTTTTGGCCACATCCCCTCCAACAATTGTTATTATTAGTTTTCTTGATATATGACATTCTTGCTGGGGTGAGATGGAATCTCAATGTTGTTTTGATTTGCATTTCCTTTATGGCCAGTGATGTAGAGCATTTTTTTCATATGTCTATTGGCCATTCTCATTTCCTCATCAGAGAAGTTTCTTTGTAAGTCTTTAGCCCACTTGATGAGGGGGCTATTGGTTCTTTGCGGTTTTGTTTTGGAAGAAGGTAATTTTTTTAGTTCTGCATATATTTTAGAGATGAGGCCTTTGTCTGTTGAATGTCCGGTAAAGATCTTCTCCCAGTCTGTGGGCTTTCTGTTTATCTTGAGAGCTATGTCCTTTGCCGTGCAGAAGCTCTGCAGTTTGATGCAGTCCCATTTGTCCAACCTTTCTTTGATTTGTAGCCTTTCAGGGTCTTTGTTAAGGAAGTTCTGTCCTGTGCCAAGGAGCCCAAGTGTTTCTCCTACTCCTTCCTTTAGTGTTTTCAGGGTGCCTGTTTTGATTTCAAGGTCTTTAATATATTTGGAATTGATTTTGGTGCAGGGTGATATATAAGGATCTAGTTTTAGTTTGTTGCACGTGTTGAGCCAGTTTTGCCAGCACCACTTGTTAAAGAGGCTATCTTTCTTCCATACAATTGTTTTAGCTCCTTTATCAAAGATTAAGTAGGCGTAGTTCTGTGGGTTTAATTCTGGGTCTTCAATTCTGTTCCATTGGTCTTCAGGCCTGTTCCGGTGCCAATACCAAGCTGTTTTTATTACTATAGCTTTATAATACAGCGTGAAGTTGGGTATTGTAATTCCTCCAGCACTGTTCTTTCTGCTTAGGAGTGTTTTTGCTATTCTAGGTCTTTTATTGTTCCATATGAATTTCTGGATTGCTTCCTCTATTTCATTAAAGAATGGTGTTGGGATATTAATGGGTATTGCATTGAATTTGTAGATAGCCTTTGGCAATATTGCCATTTTGATTATATTAATCCTCCCAATCCAGGAGCATGGGAGGTTTTTCCATTTTCTTAGTTCTGACTTAATTTCATTTTTCAAGCTTTTAAAGTTCTCTTCAAAGAGGTCTTTCACTTCTTTGGTTAAGGTTATTCCTAGGTATTTTATGTTTTGGGGGGCTATTGCAAAAGGAGTTGCTTTCCTGATTTCAGCCTCGGTCTTCGGGTTGTTAGCATAGAGAAAGGCCGTTGATTTTTGAAGGTTTATTTTATATCCTGCAACTTTGCCAAAGTTTTGGATCAGCTCTAGTAGCTTGGGGGTAGAGTCTATGGGATTCTTTAGGTATAGGATCATGTCATCTGCGAAGAGAGAAAGTTTAACTTCATCTTTTCCTATTTGGATCCCCTTTATATTCTCTTCTTGCCTAATTGCTCTGGCTAGGAATTCTAGTACTATGTTGAAGAGCAGGGGAGAGAGTGGACATCCCTGCCTTGTTCCTGATTTTAAAGGGAATGGCTTTAGTTTTTCACCATTTAGAGTTATGCTTGCTGTTGGTTTGTCATAAACTGCCTTGATTATATTCAGGAATGTTCCCTGGAATCCCAGTTTTTCCAGGGCTTTTAGCATAAATGGGTGCTGGATTTTATCGAACGCTTTTTCCGCATCCAGCGATAAAACCATGTGGTTCTTTACCTTGCTCCGGTTGATGTGGTGGATTACATTAATTGACTTGCGTATATTAAACCAGCTTTGCATCCCTGGGATGAATCCAGTTTGATCGTGGTGTATGATTTTTTTGATGACCTGTTGAAGTCGATTGGCCAGAATTTTGTTGAGAATTTTTGCATCTATGTTCATCAGGGAGATTGGTCTGTAGTCCTCTTTCCGTGATGAGTCTCTGCCTGGTTTTGGGATGAGGGTTACACTGGCTTCATAAAATGAGTCTGGCAGTGAACGTTCTCTTTCAATTTCATTGAAGAGTTTGAGAAATATTGGAGTGAGTTCTGTTTTGAAGGCCTTGTAAAATTCTGCGGTGAATCTGTCTGGACCTGGGCTTTTCTTGGATGGGAGATCATTTATTGCTGTTTCTATTTCAATACTGGATATGGGTCTGTTTAGAAGGTTTAAGTCTTCATAGTTGAGTTTGGGGGTATCAATTTTTTCTAGGAAATCATCCATTTCTTCTAAGTTCTCGAATTTGTTGGCATAAAGGTTTGCAAAATAGTCCCTTATTATTTTCTGAATTTCGGTTATTTCTGTGGTGATGCTACCTGTTTCATCTCTTATCTTGTTTATTTGAGTGTGCTGCCTTCGTTCTTTGGTCAGGTTTGCCAGGGGTCTGTCTATCTTGTTGATTTTTTCAAAGAACCAACTATTTGTTTTGTTCATTCTTTCGATGGTTTTTTTCGTCTCTAATTGATTTAATTCTGATTTGATTTTAATTATTTGCTTCCGTCTATTGACTTGGGGTTTGGCTTGCTGTTCTCTCTCCAGAAAATTAAGGTGCTTCCTTAAATTACTGAGTTGCTGTTTCTCCAGTTTGTTGATGTATGTACTCAGAGATATAAATTTTCCTCTGAGTACTGCCTTTGCTGTGTCCCAAAGGAGCTGGTACTTTGTGTCCTCAACTTGGTTGAAGTCCATAAACATTTGAATTTCTGTTTTAATTTCTTCAATGATCCACTGATGGTTCAGCAGTGTGTTCTTTAGTCTCCATGAATTGTGGGATTTTCTGTGGTGGCTGAATGAGTTGAGCTCTAATTTTATTCCATTGTGGTCTGAAAGAATGCAGGGAATGATTTTGATACTTCTGAATTTGTACAGATTTTCTTTGTGCCCTAAGATGTGATCTATTTTGGAGAATGTTCCGTGTGCTGCCGAAAAGAATGTGTATTCTGTCCTTGCTGGGTGGAATATTCTGTAGATGTCGATTAAGTCTAGTTGGTCTATGCAATTGTTTAGTTCTGTGGTTTCTTTGTTCAGTTTTTGGCGTGTTGATCTGTCCAGAGGTGATAGTGGAGTGTTAAAGTCCCCCACTATCATTGTGTTTGGGTCTATGAATGTTTCTAGAGCCAGTAGTGTTTGTTTGATGAAGTTGGGTGCTCCTGCATTTGGCGTGTAGATATTTAGAATGGTTATTTCTTCCTGTTGGAGAGATCCTTTTACTAGTATGTAGTAACCTTCTTTGTCTCTTCTTACCTTTTTTAATTTGAAGTCAATTTTGTCTGATACTAGGATTGCAACTCCAGCCTGCTTATGGGGGCCATTTGCTTGATAGATTTGTTTCCAGCCTTTCACTTTTAGAAGATGTTTACTTTTGCTGGATAGATGTGTCTCTTGGAGGCAGCAGAAAGATGGATCTTGATTTTTGATCCAAGTTATGAGCCTATGTCTTTTGATTGGAGAATTAAGTCCATTAATGTTGACAGTTAGGATTGAGAGGTGATCGTTTGTTCCTTTCATTATCACTATCTTGTTTAAAGCTGTGTCTTCCCATTTCTTGATCTAGTGTTTACTAATTAGGGTTCATTTCTCTGTCTGTGTTGGGATCTTGATTATTTTCCCTGTATAGTACATCTTTAAGGATTTTGTGTAAAGCTGGTTTGGTGGAGATATATTGTTTCAGTTTTTCCTTATTGTGGAAGACTTTTATTTGACCTTCGGCTATGAAGGAGAGTTTGGCGGGGTACAGAATTCTTGGTTGGTAGTTATTTTTATTTAGAGTTTGGTATACTTCATTCCAGGCTCTCCTTGCTTTCATGGTCTCTGCTGAGAAGTCTGGGGTAATTCTGATTGCTTTTCCTTTATATGTGATTGTTTTCTTTGCCCTAACAGCTTTGAGTATTTTTTCCTTGCACTCTGCTGAAGCTGTTTTGATCACAATGTGTCGGTGGGAAGTCCTATTCTGGTCTGGTCGATTTGGGGTTCTAAATGCTTCTTCTATCTGTATATGCCTTTCCTTCTGGATGTTTGGGAAGTTCTCAGCTAATATTCTGTTAAATAGGTTGCCTATCCCATTAGCCTCTTTCTCCAAGTTTTCCTCAATACCTATTATCCTTAAATTGGGCTTCCTGATTGTGTCTTGAATCTCCTGTAGTGATCTGTTTTGTTGCTTGGACTGGATTTGTATTGATTTTTGATCTTTCTCCATAGAATCTAAGGAATCTTCAGCTCCTGAGATTCGATCCTCTGCTTCAGTTAGTCGGGACTGTAGGCTAGCTACTTGATTTCGAATCTCTTTTCCTTCTGACTGGTCTTTCCTGATGATTTCCATGTCATTTCTTAGGTCCTGTATGGACTTCTTTACTTCATTAACTTCATTACTTTGGTTTTGAGTGTTGTCTCTCAAATCTTTAAGTTGGGTAGCTATCTTTTCATTTGACTCTTGAAGCTCACTTATCTTTCTATTTGTGGATGCCATGAAATTCTCCATTAATTTTTGCTTTGCCTCCTCACGCTCAAACATAATTGACTGAAGAGATTCACACTTTTCATTAATCATGTTTATCAGTAAACTTTGTAGAGCATTTTGGGGGTTTTCTTCTATGTTTTTGATTGACTGCTCTGCCTCCTGCTTGTTTTGAGTGGGGGATAAGACTTCATTATTTGCCATCTTTCTTGTGTTTCTTCTGCCCATTTGAATTGGGAATGCTAGTCTACCAGCACCTGTGGGCACTGTTTTAAGACCCAAAGCAGCCCTTACCAAGCACTGTTGTGTAAATCTTACAATTTCACAATTATATACAGATAACTTGTATACCTGTCTATAAAGTTAGATTTGGTGTTCCTAAAGAATACAATTTCAATATAACATCCGATCCTGGGCCCTGTATTCAGTAGTTACTTATTTACTGTTACAACCCTATATGCAATTCTTGTTTTTATATTAAGTTCTTTTAGGACTGGCTTTCTCTATGAACTCCTTTGATTCACTCGTATTAAGCTGGGATACCCTCTATCCAATAACCAGGAGTCAATGGAACCTTGAGGTCCAGGCAGTAAGTCAGGAGGGTAAGTTGGAGGTAGTAAAGAGAACAGAGTAAAGTGTATTGGGGGGGTGGTGATTTTGGTTTAGTTTCAGTGACGTGGAAATGTGGAGAAGAGTAGAGTCAGTAGAAAGAACATTGATAAAATGACAGACACTGGAGAGTTGGCAGAAAAGGGTATAGGTGTTATTTATAGGAAAGTAATTTTTAAAGGAAGAGGACGCAACGAGAGAAATGAAGTAAAAATACTGGAAGACAGATACACAAAACAGAGAAAAATTATTTAAAAAGGAAGCATAAGTAAATAAAAAGGAAAATAACAGAAAAGGAACAAGCCAAACAAATAAACAAACACAAAAAAAATTGATCAAACAAACCAGTAAAAATGGAAAACAACCAAAAAACCAACAAACCAGAAAAAAAAAAAAAAAAACAGCCAATGATGTTTCAGGTGTGAAAAAATTTAAAAAAAAATTCAAAAGAAAAGTTTAAAAAAAAATGTTTGAAAAGAAAAAGAAACCAGTCTCTGGTTTCCCTGCAATGGACTGCAGTCTATTTTCCTGGTTGGCTGGTTTGACTTGATTTCAGTTGGCAAGGGGTGGTTCTGTTCTGACCTTCTCCCCTAGGCCTTGGGCGTCCTCTGTCGATGGGGACGTGAGCAGTCTCAGGAACTGTGGCTCCTCTGTCTGCTGTGGGGCCGCTGCCTTTGATGCCTGGTCTTGACTAGGCTGTGGACTCAGCAGGGCGGGGCATCTCTGGCCTGTTTTGCTCCGCTGAGAGTTGCTTGCCTGAGGGAGGCGGCCTCCTTGGCATAGGTGGGTATGGTATGCAGCTCCGTTTTGGGCTGGGAATTAGCTTCCTCTGTGACGGGAACGTTTAGCTGTCCCCGGAACTGTTTGTTCCTCCTTCTGTTGTTTCCGTGCCCCTGGTAGCTGCTCGCAGCTTTTGCTTTAAGTTTAGAAGTTCCGGCGGGGAGGGCGGGGCATCTCTGTATAATCCCCGGACTCGCCTCCCGCCAGGGCAGGGGGCGTTCTTCTGGGCGGAGCTGGTTCTCACTGATTCCGCCCCTCCTGCCCTTTTCAAAGATGGCTTTTTTGACCTCGCTTTCCCCAGGCCCGCTTCAGTTCCAGTCTGGTCTGACCCTATGCCAGTGGCAAAGATGGCGCTTTGCTCTGGCGGTGGGGACAGGGATGCCTTCCAGAAGCTGGACTGTGGGCACAAGTGAGGATAACTTTTGGGGTACTCACGCTGTCTCTGCGATGTCAGGTCCTCCGTGCTCGGCTGCCGTCTGGAGTATTTAACGCTTTAGCTGTGCGGAGTGGGGGGGGGGGGGGGCTGTGCCCGGCACTGTGCAGGAGCCGGCGCTGGCGCTGTAGATTGGCTTTTTAAAAACTTTTTTCTTTATTGTCGAAGTGTAGCACAGAGGGCTTATAGGTTCATATGTAAGGCAGTGGCTTTATCATCTCTATCTTTACAAACTATAAATTCTGACTAACTATAAATAAACATAGGTTCAAAACTGTGCTAACATGAACTTTGTCTGCTTAGTTTATTTGCTAAATAGAAAAACTTATTATTAAAGTGTATTGAAGGCTTTTTTCAAAATGTTTAATGAGAACGTATTAATAATTTTTAGCAGGAAATAAAATTGCTTGCAGACCTCAAAGAATTCTCGAGATGGTCCCTTCAGAGTATCAGAAGCTTTCTCAGCAACCTAATATTTAAAAATTAAAATCTCCACTGGAGCCAACGGCTATTCTCACCAAATAACCAGTAAGAGGTAGCTGTTAACTGCTGACAAAATAAATTGCTGAGGAAAGCATGTTAAAAAGGCAATTAAAAACTTTGTATTTCCTAACCACTAAATGCCCTTTCCTAGAAACAAAGTGGAATATAATTTTTTAACTTGTAGAAAATGTAATAGAAAATATTTTGGTAGTAAGAAGATTATTTTTTCTTCCTCTGACATCAATCTGAATAGTCTTTCTCTTTTATTCCGGGACATACTTATGTGGTTTGCTGTGCTATTTAGTTTGACTCCGATATACTTGCAAACAAAGCATATCTTTGCCTCTGAAAGCTCTCATGAACTCTCTACTGTTCTGATTGCTGGGCTAATGTGCAGAATCATGGTTTTCAAGTATCAGCTAGCACTGCTGAATGGTGGAGGCAGGAGAACTTTGACAGTGGACAGAGATGAAACATGGGGAGCAAATGGCTGCTGCACTCTTGGAGGAATACAACCAGAAACACCATTCATTTAGAGCTTACCAGAAATCCATGATAGCTCCATTACCACAATGCTATATCACACAATGGCTTTTCATAGTCTGTCCAAATAACAATCAGCTTTCCAAATAAATGATCTGTAAGAGTAACAATCTCTCAAGGTCTTATACCATTCTCAGTAATATGTTGGTGATTCAGTTTCAGTGAAATGAATAGGTGTAAATGATTGCTTCTGGTGATGGTATTGTTATTTTGAAAGAATTTTATTTATTTTTTGCCACTTGACAAAGCAGTTTATGAATGCATTGCATCCTGATCAGTATCATCACTTTCATTATTGTCTTCTATCCCTCCTAACACACACTTCCTTTATACCTTTAGAATGTAAAGACTTTTCCATAAAGCCACAATGAAATGCTTGACAGAGAGGAAGATACTTTTCTTGTTTAATCTTTAGTAAAGTAAACAGTTTAATCTAGTCTATCATTTAGCTAAATTATAAAGCTTTACATTTTCTCCACATCTTACGAGAAATTTGTACACAGCAGTGAATGTTTTGGTATCCTGGTAACCTGCAGTGACATAACCCAATACACAGTTGTAAATTTGTTGATTTGGAGTCAAGAGGACTAGAATCCCTGAGCAGGCTTCAAACAGAAAATGCACTATTGTAGTTTAGTAGGTTAGTGGAAGTCTCCCAAAGGTAAGAACCCAGAGGAATTAGAACTTGAATAAGTCACTCACAAAACTGAACACTTTGAGACTTTAAGAACACTTTAAGACAAAAAACACATTAGATATTTTGGTAAGAAAACTTTGGTTTGCTAAGTTCACAATCACTTTTGTTCTTGCATTTACTATAATTTGTAAGAAGAATGGCATGGCTATGTAACTGACTTGATAGAGAAGTCTTAAAGGAAAGCAAGACCTCAGAAATGAAATGTGTTCTTTTGTTACAGAGGTTACAAGATTCTAACTTAACACTTGTTTGCAGAATTCAATTATTTAAAAGGGAAATTAGATTGTTTAAAATTGCTTAAAATAGATTGGTTGAAGGGTATATATGATATAGATATATGATAGAGAGAGAGAGAGTAGGCATTCTTTTTGTTTCTACTTTCTCTGTAGATATGAAATTTACTATCAAAGAAGCATTGCATGCCCAGAAAATGAATATTTATTCACTCTTCCAATCACATATCCTAGAGTTCAGCCATAAATTTTAAAGAACTCCATAAAATATATTCTTTTCAGGTAGATTTTTAGATAACAGCTTTCCTTTAGCCTCTTATTGCCAGTCCTCCAGTAGTTCATTGGTTTGCTAATTGCTTACCATAGCCTAGATTTTAATCACCTGATCCATCAACAGTCCTCCTCACACTTTCTTTATTCATCTTGTCAGTAAGTGACATCCTTAGTAATGAAAACAACAAATCCATTGATAGCATCCTTGCACAGGGTGGAAGGCATCCTACATTAGCTCTGTCTTGGAAACCAGTCTATTCTATTACAATTGACCTTCTCTTGCTGATTACCACACAAATCATAGTCCTATACCCTCCTCCCCATCTATTAGAGTATTTCTCCTGCAGCCTTTCAATTGCCTGACTGCCGTTGGTAATTGGATTCATGTTTGAAACACACCACTATAAGGAAAAGCCTGGAATAATTCAAATGGAACACCCTGGCCTAAGGCTGAGACCATATGTTACACTCAGATTTGTGTCAGTGAAGCTTATTACTTTTAGCAACAAGAAAACCTATTCAAATGTCTTAAATTTTGTTTCATTTGAGTAGCTAATTTATTTAGAGCTGTCAATATAATGTTCAAAAAATTACAATAGTAAAGGGATAGAGAAATAATTTGACTTTGTAAAATATTTAAAGAAAAAGAAAACACTTGGTAAATTGTCCTGTCTCTCCCTGTGAATGTCATATTGTATGTACCACAAGTAGCTTTGAATCATGTACTATAAAATTAGAGACCGCCAAAAAGGCAACTTTTGGCAGCTAGCCTTCTTTTCAGCAAGTACTATTCCTTATATGTGAATAAGCATCCCACTTCCATATTCTTCAAATTCGTGAGTGCTTTATAGTCTGATTTTCAAGAGAAGCAAATACTTCCTTAGTAAATTTGGTTAGTAACAGAAATCCTATAAGAAATTGACTATTCCTATAGCTTTGTATGTCACTGATAAATTTGCACTGCCCTGCCAATTCCATTGGCTTGTTTCCTGCCTCACATTTCTTAATATGGCTTTTACAAAATATTTTATAATCTGAGTGCTAGACATAAAACAAAACACAAAGCTGTTCTTCAGTTCCTTCAAATCTAAGGATGATCATTTCATGTAATTGGGCTATAGCTCCATTATTAACATATACACTGGTGGTATGCTGAGTTTATCATAGTAATTGGATGACTACTGGTTTCCATTCGGAAACATTTTAGTGTAAAATAGCAAAAAAAAATAAAAAAGAAAAAGAGCTCTATTGTTCCATTTAGTACATAATAATTTGGAGAATAAGGCCCAAAACAACTGAAAGAATATCCATTAAGTACAGAATCCTATATTTTCAAATATGATTACAAAGCTCTCATGTCTTAGGACAAGTCCAGCTTGTGGCAACACATTTTCAGTTACTTTGTAGAAGGAGAGTACTAAATGGGCCATTTCTATTTATATGTGGTCTTGAAATTATTTTGGTATATGTATTTGAATGTGCAGATAACTGACTCTTAGAAATCAAAACATTTCAAATAAATAATGATGCAACTGTGCACAAGTAACAAAATTTCTAGCACATATTTCTAAGTGCTAAAAGTATGTGTAATTTTGGAAATGTGTTTTAAATCCAACTAATACCCACTATACATTTCATTCTGGGAACTAGCTGGCATCAACCCAAATGACAAAATATTCATTTTTTCTATTTTTTTTCAAGCTCATAAAATAACTTTTGATTTGGAAACTTTAAGTGATATAACTTAAAAGAATTTTGTTTTTTTCTTAAGCTTATAAGACTAGCTACTTAGAAAATTGTGCAGGAGAGGGAGGAGAAGTAGGAATAATGATTCCAGACCAGTCAATGCAAAAAAAAAAGACTCTATTTTGACTAATTCCTGGGTGCAGTTACACATGGTTTCAATCCCAGAGACAAAGGGAAACATAAAGAGGCCTGGGAATGAAGTTAGAATTTGTTTCAAGATAAAACAACACACAAAAAAGGGTTGGAGAAATGACTCAAGAAGAGCACCTGCCAGAAGCACATACACAGAAAACTGTTATTCAGAGAATAAAATAAATTTTAAAAAGCAATGAAAGATGAACATAGATAGACTTAGTTATCTTCAAAAGGACTTTTGAAAGAAGAATTGCGCTAAGAAACAAAGATAGTGGCTATACCAACCTACTTGGGGATGAAGATAATAGTTTTTTTTACCAAGAAAGGCAGCAGAGCTTGATTCTTATAATCCTATATACTCAGAAAGCAGAGACCTGTAGACCTGTGGTTCAAAGTTCGGTCAGATGAGATTGGTCGCCTTCAGGGTGATATGCTTCCATAAGAAAGAATGACATAGCCTCATTCACAAGGAAATGGAGAAACATGGGGAAAAATCATATTAAGTGAAGTTATCTAGACCCAAAGAAACAGATTCCATGGTTTCCCTCATGGATAATAATTAGTGTAAGTCTAGGATAGTCATAGCAGAAGATTGCAAAAGCTCAATAGCTAGGTATTTATCATCATATAAGATGATGCTAAGCAAAATGAACTCCAAGATATGGAAAGAAGAGGTTTTTCATTGTTGTTATTTTTAATATACTATGTGAAATTAGTTTTTCTCTCATTTTTCTTTCCTATGGTTTATCCTGTGTTGACATGTATTTGATTTTGACACCTTGGATATTGAACATACATGTATCTGAATCAGGGAAGTAAAGTGGAACAACAAATGATGAGACAAAGGACAAAGGGTGAACCAGTGCAACAGTGATACTCACAAGACAATATGTTGGAAATGAACTGGGGGGGATAAGAGGGGGAGGAAAGTGGGAGAAAATGGGGGCAGGGATAACAAGTTTGACAAGAAATGTACTCACTACCCTATGTATGTAACTGTAACTCCTCTGTACATCACCTTGACAATAAAATTAAATTTTAAAAAGTGCCATTAGAAAAATCCAAGTCTACCAGACTATCTAAAATGAACTAGTAAAACATTGAATTGGAAGTATGGACCAAATAGTAGAGCACCCGCTAAGAACAAGAAAGCCACACAGGGCTCGTGTCCTGGAATTCAACCACAGTGTGGGCACAAATATTTTTTTTAAATAAGAAAAAGGAGACTGTATATTTCTGGTTCACTGATTTCCTGAGACAAATTAATACATATTATTGGAATCAACAAAGCACCACCTCTCTAAATAAATGTTTTTATTTACAAATTATTTTTACTTCCAAATAACTAGCATTACTACAAAGATGTAACCATGTGTACTGGACTCAGTAGGAGTAATACTTTCCAGTTTCATGCATAATCTTATAGTGATGTAATCAAATCATTATAAATCATTAAGAAGCCAGAGATAACATCCCCACTTATTCCTCTGCCATGATGTTGGGTGCCCAAATTTCCACTGAATATGAATAGCTGGAGTATTTACATTATCAGATTCAAACTAATTATTTCAAATGAGCATCTTTATCACCTAGAAAATTTTGTATTCATAGACATTTTCAACTCCTGAAATTTTAATTTCAAATACCTACTCTAGACTTGCAGTTTTGTAACTGCTGCTGGGAAAACAAAGTGGTTTTTAAATTAACTAGAGCTTTCTCAACGAAGTGTAAACCAATCTGAAAGACTCAAATATTTCTTGGTCAGCATTTGAAACCCATAAATTCACCTAGAATGAGTCTATAAAGTTTCCATATATATATATATATATATATATATATATATATATATATATATATATATATATTGCTTGCAGTTGAAATTAAAAGAAGTTAAAACCCAATTAGAAAGAAACAAGCTACAATTAAAATTTGAGTATTCCCTAATACCATAATATTTGCAAAGCATTGAAAACTCTCATTTCCACTGTTCGGTAATCTGTCTTAAATAATACTTCAGAAATGCTTGGTAATTTGTGTCAACACTTTGTAGTTCTGTATATAATTTTAAAATTCATCTCTAGTTCTCTTCTGGGTAGCATATTTTAATTATGGAACCGACTCCCTTTTCTAAGAATTTTTTATTAGTCAACAGATGGACTGCTATCCTTAATTTCTCTTTACTCTAAAATTGTTTTTTTAATTTCAAAACCTAAAAAGGTATATTTTTAGAGTTAAAATTCACAATTTTTAATAATTAAAAAAATAATGGATCCATGCACTAGTGGCTCACACCTGTAATCCTGGCTATTCGGGAGAATGTGATATGAAGATCATGGTTTGAATCTGGCCCAGGTAGAAAAGTCCAAGAGACACATACCTTCAATTAACCATCTGAAAAGAGGAAGTAGAACTGTGGATCAAAGTGGTGGAGCCCTAGCCTTGAGAATAAAACCTCAGGGACAGCATCCAGGCCCAAGTTTAAGCTCTATGACCACCAAAAAAGAAGGGAGAGAGAGAGGAGAGAGAGAGAGAGAGAGAGAGAGAGAGAGAGAGAGGAAGAAGAAGAAGAAGAAGAAGAAGAAGAAGAAGAAGAAGAAGAAGAAGAGAAAGAAAGAAAGAAAGAAAGAAAGAAAGAAAGAAAGAAAGAAAGAAAGAAAAAAAAAGGAAGGAAGGAAGGAAGGAAGGAAGGAAGGAAGGAAGGAAGGAAGGAAGGAAGGAAGGAAAGAAGGGAGGAAGGGAGGAAGGGAGGGAGGGAGGGAGGGAGGGAGGGAGGGAGGGAGGGAGGGAGGGAGGAAAACAATGAAACAATCTGATTTGCAACAAAAAAAAGGAACAAAATGGAACTAAAGATTGACTTGAGAATTCCAGGTTTTCATTTTCTGGGCTGTATAAGCTTGCTTTTCCTTAAAACTTTGTCTACATCTCTTTTCTTCAATATCTTCATCAAAAGATAGAAATGTTATCTTCCTAGATCCTAGGAGGGATGTCACAAAGATATGAAACAATACTTACATCTGCTATTTAGTTTAGTGTTCTTTTTGATTAGAAAGAATCTGTAAAGTTTAGAGTGTCAGGGCTGGGAATATGGCCTAGTGGCAAGAATGCTTGCCTCCTATACATGAAGTACTGGGTTTGATTCCTCAGCAGCAAACACACACACACACATACACACACACACACACACACACACACACACACACACACACACACACATATAGCCAGAAGTGGCACTGTGGCTCAAGTGGCAGACTACTAGCCTTGAGCAAAAAGAAGCCAGGGACAGTACTCAGGCCCTGAGTTCATGCCCCAGCACTGGCAAAAAAAAAAAAAAAAAAAAAAAATTAGAGTATCAATTTTGCATCATGTGCTACTGGAAAAACGTAAAATGACATTTCCAAATTAGACACTTTTATAATTTCTCAATTAATTGTGAGATGAAAAAAAATGAAGTTCTTCTTTGAAGTCTTGATGAAATGAGCTATAATATCTAGAAATTACAATGACAAACCATTAGCTGTGTTTATTATAGGAAGGAAATTTTCATGCCTATAAATTCCAGCACTCTGAAGCTAAAAGCAGGATTCCATTTCAAGGCCAGACAAGGCAAGTTATTATCATAAGAAAATAGTAAGACAAGTAAAAATTACAAAGGCAGGTTATGATTTATTTTGCATTATAAGTTGCTACATTTATAAAAATAAAGACTAAATGTATATATAATTAACAACTTTATAATGCCTATAAAATATGATCAAAATTCTAGGTTTATGTTTAATGATTATTTAAATTTCCCCAGAGGAATAAAATAATGTCTAACAGATCACTTAGAGCTTATACTAAAGCAAATATTTTTAGTTATTATTCAATACAATAAACATTTACTAAAGTTATTAGTAATATAGTACTTAACGGATTACCTTCTTATTATGAGTACAGCAGTTCTTAAATTTCCAACAAAAGTTCATGCGATGAATTAAAAATTTTAAGGAGCCCTTTTTCAAAATTATCTATAATATTTTGGATTAATATTTTAAGTTGATAAAGGCAGTATGAAATGTTTATATCAGCTTTGAATTATATAGTAACAATTAAGTACATAAAGTCCAGTCTAGATGTAAGTTGAAAAATGCTCATAGTTTCAAGAGAGATCAATGTCATCTAAAAATGTAATAAAGTACATGAAGAAAATTTCAGAAATCGAAGACATTGTTTTTTGTTAACAAACCTGGTATTTTCAGGTGTTGATATGAACATATTTTTTCAGAGACTTTCAAGTGGGCAATGTAAATAGTTTCAGCACAAAGTCAAAAAATCATAGTGTTTTCCAAATCTTCAATGTGGTGTCTAGTATAGCACAATGTCTACTTCAGAGAAATATGCTTTTGCACACATGCACACACACACACATACACACATTCCTACAATGACTCTATAAGCTCATTTAATAGGACATTCTAGTTTATATTTTCCCATCTTCTAAGTAAATAAATACATAAATATGACAAAGAGGTCAAGCACAGAATTATTCAATTATCTTCCAGTTTTGTTGTATATCCAAGACCTAATTGAATAATGTATGCTTTTTATCTTCTGGCAGAACTCCAAAGTGAAGAAAAAAGAATAGAAAATTCTTTGAAGAGCCAGAACAAAGACTTATTAAGCCATTTTTAGGTTGTCTGGAGAAAATATTTATACTGAAATTAATATTTATCAAAATATTGTAGTTTTTGAGCTTGTATAGTGTAGCGTAGCCATTGTTTTATGATCTCATCACCTAAAAAGTGATTAAAATTCTAAAGATTTATTTCCAAAGAAATGAAAATATCTGGACTTCCGGGATGACGGTGGAGAAGCAGCAGAGTCCTAGCTGAGCTCCCTCCAACATCGGAGTTTTCCCATCCAACAGAAATTTTTACTCCTAGAAAGACTGACCAAATAAGTTCTAACAGTACAGGGATTCTGGCCAGGAAGGAAAAATCGACTTTGCTGGTCTGAAAACACAGATTTGAACTCCGGGCGGCGTCCTGCCCCGCGCCAGTGCCGGCGCCGGCACAGCGGCCCTCACTCCCCACCAATAAATCACTCAACCGAGAGGGTGAGAAATCCTCTGGATGGCAGTATACAGAAACGGATGGCAGGCTGAGCACAGGCGGGCTGAAATTGCAGAGAAAGCTTGAGTACCCCACGAAAGATATTCTCACTCACACCCACAGAGCAGCTTCTGGAAGGCAGCCCTTCCCCCACCACCAGAGCAAAGTGCTATCTTAGACACTGGCATAGGGTCAGACCAGATTGGAACTAAAGCCGGCCTGGGGAAAGCAAGGATAAAGCGGCCATCTTTGAGAAGGGCAAGAGGGACTGACCAGTGAGAGCCAGCTCCGCCCAGGAGAACAACCCCTGCCCAGGCGGGTGGCTTGTCCTGGGCCTTGACTCAGCTAGGGGTGCCCCACCCTGCCCGCTGGAATTCCTAAATTAAAAGCGAAAGTGGCAAGCAGCTACTGGTGGCATGGAACAGCCACATGGGAGAACAAACAGTTCCCGAGACAGATAAACGGTCCCGTCACAGAGGAAGCCCAATTCCCAGCCTGAAACAGAGCTGAATTACATAGCCAGCTCTGGCCAAGAGGCCCCCCACGACCAGGAGGGAGGAACCTCCCCAAGGCAAGCTTCTCTCAGCCTAGTAAACCAGGCCAGAGGCACCATGCCCTGCTGAAACCACAGGCTATTCAAAGCCAGGCATTAAAGGCAGCAGCCCAACAGCAGACGGGAGGAGCCATGGTCCCTGAGACTGGTCATGTGCCCCATCTACAGAGGACACCCAAGTCTTACCTGCAAGCTGTGGGACCCACAGAAACCCAGGATTTCACTAACAGGGGAAGAGGGTCAGAGCATATCCACCCCCTGCGAAATGAAAGCAAGTCAAACCACCTAGTGACAAAATAGCCTGCAGACCATTGCAAGGAAACCAGAGACTGTAGAAAGCCCACCCAAAGAAGGAAGACCCCTTTTTTTTTCTCAAACACTTTCTAAGCATTCTTTTATATATATTTCATTTCTGAAACGTCGTTGTTTTTTTTTGTTTTGTTTTTCCATTTTTACCTATTTGTTCTATCAAGTTTTTTTTGTTGTTGTTGTTTTTCGTTTTTCTGGTTTTTTTCCTTTTTATTTATTTATTTATTTATTTTGGCCAGTCCTGGGCCTTGAACTCAGGGCCTGAGCACTGTCCCTGGCTTCCTTTTGCTCAAGGCTAGCACTCTGCCACTTGAGCCACAGCGGCACTTCTGGCCATTTTCTGTATATGTGGTGCTGGGGAATTGAACCCAGGGCCTCATTTATACGAGGCAAGCTCTCTTGCCACTAAGCCATATCCCCAGTCCTCCTTTTTATTTTTTTAAATAATTTTTCTCGGTTATGTGCATCTGTCTTCCAGTATTCTTTCTTTATTTCTCTCTATGTACTCTCTTTCTTTCAAAATTACTTTCTGATGAATAACACCTCCACTCTTTACTGCGAACACTCCATTGTCTATCATTTTAACCTTGTTCTTTCTACTGATTCTACTCTCCTCCACATTTTCCACGTCACTGAAACTAAACCAAAATCATCACCTTCCCCTCATACATTTTACTCTATTCTCTTTACTACCTCTAACTTAGCTAACTGACTTACTTCCAGGACCTCCAGATTCCATTGACTCCTGGTTATTGGATAGAGGGTATCCCTGCTTAATCTGAATCAAAGGGGTTCATAGAGAAAGCCATTCCAAAAAGAACTTAATATAAGAACAAGAATTGCTCATAGGGTTGTAACAGTAAATAAGTAACTACTGAATACAGGGCTCAGGATTGGTTGTTATATTAAAATTGTATTTTTTAGGAACACCAAATCTAATTTTGTATACAGGTATACAAGGTATCTGTATATAATTGTGAACTTCTAAGATTTACACAACAGTGCTTGGTAAGGTCTGCTTTGGGTCTTAAATGGTGCTCACAGGTGCTTGTAGATTGGCATTCCCAATCCAAATGGGCAGAAGAAACACAAGAAAGATGGCAAACAATGGAGTCTTATCTCCCACTCAAAACAAGCAGGACGCAGAGCAGTCAATCAAAGACATAGAAGAAAACCCTCAAAATGCTCTAAAAAGTCTACTGATAAACATGTTAAATGAAAAGTTTGAATCAATACAGCAATCCTTCCATAAAGTAATAGATGATTTCATGGCCTCGACAAATAGAAAGATAAATGAAATTCAAGAGTCAAATGAAAAGATAGCTACCCAGGTAAAAGATTTGAGAGACAGCACTCAAAACCAAATTAATGAAGTAAAGAAGTCCATGCAAGATCTAAGAGATGACATGGAAATCATCAGGAAAGACCAGTCAGAAGGAAAAGAGATTCGAAATCAAGTAGCTAGCCTACAGTCCTGACTAGCTGAAGCAGAGGATCAAATCTCAGGAGCTGAAGATTCCCTAGAATCTATGGAAAAGATCAAAAATCAATACAAAACCAATCCAATTGACAAAACAGATTGCTCCAGGAGCTCCAAGACACAATCATGAAGCTCAATTTAAGGCTAATAGGTATTGAGGAAAACCTGGAGAAAGAAGTTAATGGAATAGGCAAACTATCTAACAGAATATTAGACAAGAACTTCCCAAATATCCAGAAGAATAGGCCTATACAGATACAAGAAGCATTTAGAACCCAAAACAGACCAGACCAGGACAGGACATCCCACTTACACATTGTGATCAAAACAGAATCAATAGAGTCCAAGGAAAGAATGCTCAAAGCTGTTAGGGAGAAGAAAACAATCACATATAAAAGAAAATCCATCAGAATTACCCCAGACTTCTCAGCAGAGACCATGAAAGCAAGGAGAGCCTGGAATGAGGTATGCCAAACCCTAAATAAAAATAACTACCAACCAAGAATACTGTACCCAGCTAAACTCTCATTCATAGCCGAAGGTCAAATAAAAGTCTTCCACAGTAAGGTTGGACAAATGGGACTGCATCAAACTGCAGAGCTTCTGCAGGGCAAAGGACAAAGCTCGCAAGGTAAACAGGAAGCCCCCCAGATTGGGAGAAGATCTTTAGCGGCCATTCAGCGGACAAAGGCCCCATATCTAAAATATATGCAGAACTAAAAAATTACCTTCCTCCAAAATAAAACCGCAAAGAACCAATAGCCCCCCCCCCCCCCGTAAAGTGGGCTAAAGACTTAAAAAGAGACTTCTCTGGTGAGGAAATGAGAATAGCCAAGAGACATATGAAAAAGTGCTCTACATCACTGGCCATAAAAGAAATACAAATCAAAACAACATTGAGATTCCATCTCACCCCAGTAAGAATGTCATATATCAAGAAAACTAACAATAACAATTGTTGGAGGGGATGTGGCCAAAAGGGAACCCTATTCATTGTTGGTGGGAATGTAAACTGGTTCAGCCACTCTGGCAAGCGGTATGGCGATTTCTCAGAAGGATAAACCTAGAACTCTCCTATGACCCAAAAGCCCCACTTTTGGGTATCTATCCAAAAGACCACAAACATAATCACACTAAAGCCACCAGCACAACAATGTTCATTGCAGCACAATTTGTCATAGCTAGAATCTGGAACCAACCCAGATGCCCCTCAGTAGGTGAATGGATCAGGAAAATGTGGTTCATATACACAATGGAATTTTATGCCTCTATCAGAAAGAATAGCATTGCCCCATTTGTAAGGAAATGGAAGGACTAGGAAAAAAATATATTAAGTGAAGTGAGCCAGACCCAAAGAAACATGGACTCTATGGTTTCCCTTATAGGGAATAATTAGCACAGGTTTAGGCAAGTCACAGCAGAGGATCACAAGAGCCCAATAGCTATAACCTTATGAACACATAAGATGATGCTAATTGAAATGAACTCCATGTTATGGGAACGATTGTTATATCACAGTTGTAGCTACTTTCAACATGCTATGTGTAACTATAGCTTCTATTATTGATGATCTTCTTGTATCACCTTCCTGTGGTTTTACCTACACTATCTCTGTATCTTATCTGAGTATACTGGACACCGTGTATACTGGTATTAGAATTAGGGAATTGAAAGGGAATACCAAAATCAAGAGACACAAGGTAAAAAAAGACAAAAATCTACAAAAGCAATACTTGCAAAACTGTTTGCTGTAAATGAACTGAACAACTCATGGGGGGGGGAAGGGAAGGGGGAGAGTGGGGAGGGGGAATGAGGGATGAGGTAACAAAAAGTACAATAAATGTATCCAGTGTCTAATGTATGAAACTGTAACCTCTCTGTAATTCAGTTTGATAATAAAAACTTAAAATAAAAAAAGAAATGAAAATATCTGTTGTATAACCTAATCTATATACATATGACCACTTTATAGTCTATATGTACGTAAGAATTTACCTTAAAGTTTAAATCAATAAAACTGAAGAATAGGATGTTCTCAATTCTTAATTGTGAAATACTTAAGAATACACCATAGTATCAAAGGTGCAATATCACCAAAACTGTAAACAGGAGATGAATGTAGGCTGCAATAAATGGCATTTTGCGAATAGAAAGATATATATTTATTTCTAAATTTAGAGCAAAAAAAGTGGGTATTTAAACACGTGTTTGCCAAAATCAGCTAATTGATCACATTGGCTTCCTCATGCATGGCTCAAGTACTAACAGTTCAAGGATATCAGTTGAATTGAGGTTATGGTGATAGCAGTAGAAATAACTATTGAGTTATGTAGAGATAGCTCATAAAGAAAGCAGAGACCAAACAGAGGAAACAACATTCTAGGAAGACATCTGGTTTGGAAATAACAAAAGCCTTAAGCTCCTACCTGGATAGAAATGAGCCTTGATTGAATTAAGCTGTTTATTTGAGTTTTGTCCACAAGAGCACTTAATTTCCTCATAATGCAGTGGTTTGCAAACATTAAAATCATCTAGAGAGCAAATTAAAACACAGTGAAAGGCTCCACTGCAGATTTTCTGATTTAAGGGATCTGGAATAACACCCAAACCTTTTCATTTATAGCCAGTTTCCAGACACTGTTCCCCTTGATGTCACACATCAAAAATTGTTTCATTACTCTTGAGAATAATATTAATTATAATGTGTTAGCTATCAGAACTTGAGGCCTAAACAGAGTCTTTTTTTTTCCTTTTTCTTACAGATATTTTGGTAAATTTCACACACAAATTTGAAAAAATGCTGAGGGTGGTGACTGTCCCTTTTCTAATCTAAGCTAATAAGAAGCTAAGATTAGGAAGATCATAGCTTAAGGACAGTCTGGGTTTAAAAACAACTTCACAGGACCACATTTCCACCAGTAGCTGGATGGAGTGTCCTGCATTTGTCATCCCAACTGTGCAGGAGGATAAGGTGGGAAGTGTAGCAGTTTCCAGATAACTCAGGCAACAAAGATTACAACACCCTGTCTTGATAAAAAGCTGGTCAGAAAGTGTAAGTAGAAGGGTCATGGTCCTGGTCAGCTTTAGCTAAAGGTCAGACCTCTATTTCAAAAACGGTTACAGCAAAAAGTACCATTGTATGTCTGAAGCAGTGGTATGCCTGCCTTGAAACCATGAAGCCCTAAGTTCAAACACCAGTACACCAAAAATCAAACAAAAAAAGAATTAAACTAGTGTCTAAACTAGATTAAAAAATCAGAATTATTATAACTTTCCTACTTTTTAATCTTCCTCCATTAAACGCTTACGTTTACAAAGCCATTTCTAAAGGAAGCAGATACATTGTAATTTTTAAATTCAGCAGAATGGTGAAGAATTCTACTTTGCTTTAGCTAATAACCTGTTTTTGTCCTCGACAGGTTCCTCCAAGTCTCTTTAACGCTAGGTGAATTTCTTTCCACATCTGCCTTCCCTTCCATAGTTTTCTCTTTTAACTCCAAGGCTCTTTAACTGAGCTCTTCTCTCTTGGGCTTTTGTAAAAATAAGACAGAGAATGCAGCTACTGCCTTTCAGCTCCTTCAAAACCCTGAGAAACTCTAGTTTCCAATCACTGTTCATGTTGGTTTTTTTTTTCTTATATGTTTTAGAACTTCCTCTGCCAAGCTATAAATATTTGAACACAATGAAACTGTTTAAAGATTCACAACATTTGATTTGTCAATATCTTTAGGAAGTCTCAAAAAGAGCTATGTTTTTCATCAAGTTAAGAAACAGCAAGAAAAATATACAGAATCAGCAAAAAAGTATATTTTCCTCAAAAATACAGAGAACCAAATAATTATGACATTCTACATGTAGATCTCTCTATACATACATACACACATACATACATACATACATACATACATACATACATACATACAATAAAAGGGATTATAAAGGGATTATATCTATCAAGATAAATTATATTTATTAACTCATTGTTGAATGGTATCCCCTTTACATAATTACTTAAAGATATATGGGTATTAGAATGGGGGAAGGAAGAGGGACTATAAAAATTGAGAGACAAAGAACAAAAAGACAAACCATTAAAAAAGCAACACTTATAAAACCATTTGGTATAAAGTAACTGAATAACTCTTGGGGGAAGAGGGGAAGTGGAAGGAGGGGAAGGAGGGAGGAGGTAACAATTTGAACAAGAAATGTACTCCCTGCCTTACATACAGATCTGTAACCCCTCTGTACCACACTTTGACAATAAAGAAAACAAGTTAATAGAAATATAATTAGAAATAGGTATATGTTTACTTACTTACCCATCTGTAGGCATGTACTTAAACAGAGAATTAATATAGATATAATCAGAAGTGCTAACTTTCTTTAGACAGGAGACTTCAAATCAGTTTTTTTTCTGTGCAATGGAGCCTTCACAGCACTAAAATGGAGGGATTCATAATACTCTTAGTGACATGCTACAATATACATCAATGCCTTACAACACTCAGAAATGTTTAGTATTATTGCTTTGAATTCTTAAATGGATATTGCAGAAAAGTGACCTGTATGACCACGGATGTCTGTGATCCTTCGTTGTGAAAATCATCTAAATTTTGTGGGGGCAGGTGGTGGGGGGGTGGTTTGCTTGTTTTGCCAGTCCTGAGAATGAACTCAGCCTGGGCATTGTCTCTGAGCTTCTATTGCTCAAGGCTAACACTCTACCTCTTCAGCCCTAGAATCACTTCTGGCTTTTTCTCAGTAGTTTATTGGAGATGAGAGGCTCATGGTCTCAGCCTCCTGAGTAGCTAGGATTACAGAAGTGAGCCACCTCCACCTGCTAAATCATCTAAATTTGTAAGGTTAATTATCAGTTTGAGCTAATTTTATGTAGGAACAAATACATAAAAATTTACCTAGAATTATGTTAATAAATATATTTAAAAAGCATTGTGCTGTTAAAACAGATTTTCTTAAATCTAAACAAATGTAAATGATAACACAGCCTTATTTGGGGAGAGTGAGCAGCACTAAAAGCCTAGTCAGAAAAGAAGGGGAAGTATTTCAAGGGGACTGGGGTCACTCCTTACTCTAAAAAGAAAACAAGAACTAAGAAGGAGCTAGGGACAAGGTTCTAGGTTATGCAAGTTGCTGGGTTTTTTTGTTTGTTTGTTTGTTTTGTCATTGTGTTTGCTTGTTTGTTTTCCTGTCTGGCCTTGAATTTGGAGGTCTGTGGAAAGGTCCTTGAAGATAATACCTTCTTATGGTATTATAACACTGATTTTAAGTATACTAAACGCATGTTTACCCTCTAAATTAGCTTCAAAGATTCGCTAATTTTAACACAGAATAATGACAGTGGGAACTACTTGTAGAGACTGAGAAGATGGTGTCCCATATTAGTCTGAAGTTATCACCTTGTAAGTAGACTCGGTCACCTTAGTCCTCAAGTTTTCTTTCTAATCATAAGATGGCCTTATTGTTTTATTTTCTGTTTTTAAAATTGTAACTAAAGCTCACATTGCTAAGGAAAAAATCTTAAGGAAATATTTGAAAATCCATAATTAGACAACATAAATAAAAAGCAACAAAAAAGAAACAGATGAGTAACTAAAAGGAAGTCAGGAATTAGGCAAAATTAATAGGCAATTCGCAAATAGCTATATGAACTAATTTTACAAGTGTATGAATTTAGGAAAACATAGAAAATATTTTCATAAGAATTGAAATATGGTAGTGTATAAAAATGCTACTTAGTTTTAAAAAGGTAATACAAAAAAATATTCAATTAACTCATTATCTCATTTTTCCCCCACATTACCAAGCATCAATACTAACATACCAGTGGGACTTTCTTGGATTCTACATCTTACAGTAGATAAGAAAAAGAATAAGCTAAAGTTCTCAGAGTCTAGGTGGCACAGCTAAATGAGAATGTGGGTTTTCATAAATCTGAAATAATTAGAAAAAGGAGCCATGCTTCGTACTTTTTATTTCCTTGAATTCTTTAAAAGGTTCCAAAAACTTTTCAACTACTAAACAGCTCTAATTTTATTCACACACACACACACTCACTCACACACAGACATGTGTATCTGTATTCTAATACATACTCTAATATAAATCTAATTAAACTTGCCATAAATATCCACAAAGGTATACACATGCAAACATAGTAACAATCATATTTTACATTCTTCCTAATATGAAACATTTGAAAATATAATTCAAAGCAATAATTCAAAAATATTTCCTCTCTAATATATGCCTGGGTTCATTGACCTTTTATGTGTGTGCACAGGCATTCAAGAGAAACACCTGGAACATGCCAGAATTGAAATAAAACTCTACCACCTGGAAAAAAATATGCACATATCTCTAAAGCCTCAACATACCAAAAATCTTAACAGATTTCATATGTGTAACGAAATATTTTTGTAAAATAAGCATTAGGTTTTTCCACCCTTGACAATGTTGGAACATGTTTCCTGGATTTGTAGCTATCAACCACTTGGCAAAAGCCTGTTTGCTTTATGTCTTGTGCACAAAACACAAACTTGTGTCCTTGTTAGGAGGCTGTAAATGCTATTCTCCTCCTGGCTTAATCCAACTCAGTGTCATTCTTTTCATTTTAAAATATCCTTTCTCATGAATCTATAGCCTGAAATTGTCTTTCTCATCAGGTTTATAGTTGCCTAAAGAAAACTATGTATTCTCCTGTGCAATGGGAGTTAAAATTATGATCCATTACCTAGGGACAAAGAAAAGTTTAAAAAAAAAACCCACTATTTTGTTCAATGTTAATTGTTTTGATGTCCTTAAGAATAATTGTGAAAAGACTCAATAATTTGAAAGAAGTTCATCATAATGTGTTTTCTACCATCTTCCAAGACCAGAATGGGAATAGTTTTTGAATAGAGTTTTAAGAATATTTAAATTGCACAAAATTCAACTGCTCTCAAGTGATGCATTCATTCCAGAATATTTCTCTCTTGTTGTATTTCCGTTTTTGATTTAACTGAAGATATTTGGAGCCACCTTATTATAAACTTGGTAGTATTTTCTTTCCTTTTATTACTTTTATTCTGAAATCTCTCCTCAAATTGGTTCATTTCTCCCTTGTAAATAAAAAATCCCTGCACTAGCTACATAAGCAAACCCTAGGTTGTCATCAAAGAGGGAACTCTATTAACTGGTGGTAGAATGTAAGCTTCTTCAACCACTCTGGAAAGCTGTATAGAGGTTCCTTACAAAACTAAACATAGAGCTTCTCTATGATCCATAAGTTCTAGTCCTGAACATTTATCTAATAAAACACAAACAAGACCACACTAAATCTACCAGCACAATATGTTCTTTGCAGCATAGTTGACCACAGGCAAGATATGGAATCAACCTAGATGTCCCTCAATTGATGAATGGATCAAGAAAATGTGGAATGTATACACAATGGAATTCTACTTACCCATCAGAAAGAAGGATATTGTACCATTCATAAGGACATGGAAATACTAAGCTACTTTAAAAAGTAAGATACATAGGTAGATAGGTAGGTAGACAGATAGATAGATAGATAGATAGATAGTTAGATTGTATATATATTTATATATTGTATATGTATACATATATACATACATGTATGCATAAACACATGCATACGTAAGTATATAAAGAGAGGATAGGGGAGATGCAGTTACACATTTCAATACATATTCTACAAAAAAATAAGGGAAGAATTGAAGTTCAGAGAGACATTGGGGAGAATTATAGGTAGTGACTGATCAAAATTATTTGTATTCATAAACTTCTGTAGAAGTTCAACTCCTTTGTACAACTAAAGATAAAAATAAAATTAATGAAAATAAATACATGTGTGTCATTTAAAAAAATTCTTCATTAATATCATCAAATAGTTGTACAGGAGTTTTCAATTTAACATATTAACATGGCCATTTATATGTACAGTATACCTTGCTCAGGGTCACCCCTTCAGATTTGTATTATTTCTTAATACTGAAAATCATATTCTGAATCTTACATGATATCAATAGTTTGGAATTTTGGCATTAAGGATTGGATTCCTTTTATAGTAGAACACACTTCCTAAATAACAGTAGCTTAAACAAAATCTGAGCTTATGTCTCTTGTATATCCCAAGCTGGCATGTTCTAAAAAATTCATAATCGTCAGGTTTTTCAGATTCCTTTGATAATTTTGTCCTGTGACCCTCTATTTAAATCATTGTGAGATTAGGCTGCTTAAACTCAGCCATTTCTCAAGCATTTCAGCCAAGGTATAAAAGATGATCAACTCATTTTAAGAATGCTTTTAGAAAGTCATGTTGTACTAGCTAGCTTTCAGACTTGCGTACATTTAATGTGAGTAAAAGGGATATATAGTTGCAGCCCATGTTCATTCAGACTAGATATATTTCAAAGGCTCAAGACACAGATGTGTCCAGTGGTTGTCATATTGAATTGCACTACAGTAGTTAACTTGGGTCACCACAATCCATTTCTTAAAACAGTAGAAAGCAGAAAGCTGTCATTCTGTAAAAGAGTTGGGTCTTGTGGTGAATGTGACAGAAAGAATGGATGCTAATAAAAAGTATGATTGATAATTTTTCCAATTCTTCAAATTCTTGGATATCTCTTTTTATCATTTATTTTTTTCCTGTCTAAAGAGTTTGAAGTCTATGAACATAAACCTTATATAATACAGTCTAATTTTACAGTCCATGGGTATGGCAGAGGCATAAAATTTAAAACCAAGGACCCCCCCCCCCCCAACTATACTGTGATCTACATTAACTTTTCTTTTTCTTTTTTTGGTACCAGTCCTGAGATTTGAACTCTGGGCCTGGCCACTGTCCCTGAGCTTTCTTTTCTCAAGGCTGTACCTTTACTACTTGGGCCACAGCTCCACTTCCAGCTCTTTGGTGGTTAATTGGAGGTAAATATCTCTCACAGATTTTACTGCCCTGGGTGGATTTGAACCCTAATTCCCAGATCTCAGCCTCTTGAGTATCTAACATTATGGGCATGAGTTACCAGTGCCTAGCTCATGGCAGACTTCTTTTTGTGGTGGCTCCTCAAAATTCTGACTATATATCCCCTGGGTCTAAATTCAACAGACAGGATCATTATTTACCAACGACACTGTTGTCTCAGCCTGACTCCTAGAAGCCTATTTTTATTCCCATGTCTAATTTTTGAAACAATTATTGTGGATGAAGTACAAGTTCAAGGACATGGAAATTATTTATTGCCTTAGGTCATATGTCAAAATTTGTGCTGGGATAAAAACTATTCCACCATGAAAGAAATGTGGACAATGGGCATTTCTTCAAAGAAAAACAATACAGGAACAAAGTTTAAATATTGGGAAAAAATCAGGAAACATCAGATGTTTTAAATGTCCATTATAGATTTTGCATTTGGAATTTTCTTTTTTCTTGCCAGAACTTACTAACTTGTAAATGATTCATTATATAGTCATGTGATAAACAACTAGATATATTATTATTATATTTTAAAGAATTTCAAAGCTGCTTACTTACTCTCTGTCTTCCTTTATATTTAGTACTTTCAGTTACAATTTATTAGTTTCTTCTTCATGGTTTTTGTTTCCAGTTATACTCATGGTTGCCTGCATTTGCAATAGCAATCAGCTAAATTCTTTTACTACTCTGTTGAGTCATGTAATAACTTTTCATGTTTTCTGTGTCACTCTAAATTAAGGTATTCTGCCTCATTCTTTCTTTCAGAATACTACTTTAAAATATATATAGCAGATAACTGCTTTAAAAATCCTGGTTTTCACTGCATACTAGTTATCTTTTTGTCAAATTAAAGGTGAGTTTTTTCAATCACATGTGTTTTTCATTTTCTTGTTTTTGTTTTCCTTACTTTAATAATAACTGCATATGATGCTATGACCAGAAACCAATAAATTTTATTTTTAAAACATTTAAATAAGTCCTAAAGCAAATTTGTTAATCTAATAATGCAGTTTTCTTGCTTGAATAGCCTCTTCAAGATGATCCTGGTTGTAAGATTGTTCTCAAGATTTCTTTTTGAATAATAAAAGGAATAGAATAGTATAGAGAAGCACAACATAAACTGAATAGAATAGAATTAATATACAATAGAACTATAGAATAGAATATGTCTGAAATAATAATTTTAATTTTTTCCTTCTCTTTCATGTCTTTTCATGTGGTTAGGATGGGATCTTTCTGGGGATTCCTATCGTTGTTTTCTGTAGGTAACCTATTCCCAAGTGGACTCCAAATGGATTTTGACACATTTCTGTTTTTAACTTCTTGAATTGTGTGTGTGTGTGTGTGTGTGTGTGTGTGTGTGTGTGTGCTCTTCCTAAAATACCTGCTATCCATTCTTAATTATTTTCCTACCTCCCTCCTGATCATAAATTCTGTTCAAGTGCCAAGAAGCAAACTCCTGTGCAAATCTTGGTTCATAACAAAATGAGAGAGAAATCCTCCAATGCCACATCCCTGTCATTACTTTCTACTGTCATGTTCTTCTCTCAATCATTTAACATACATGTATTCGTTAACCCTAGAGAAAAACTCTCTATCTACAGAAAATAGTGCAGTTGTTAACAGAGGATCTAACTGACATGAAAATAAAAATGAATCAATTCAGAAATATCTCCATATGAGAAGAACCAGATGTACCTGAAAAATGTGCTACAATGTCATGTAATCTTATGATTAAAAGAAAATTCTTCTTCCATTCAAATTCCTGCTTTCTTCCTTACCTGTATTTATCTCTAGAGTCTCACTGTTTATGAGTTAAATCCATCTATGAATCTTCCCTCAATTTCTCTATTGTGCTCTGCTCTTTCTCACTTAATGGTTCTTGTGAATTCACTTCATTTCTTTCTCTTTTTTTTTTTGTATGGGGCAGTCCTAGGATTTGTACTCAAGGCCTAACCACTGTCTTTGAGCTTTTATGCTCAAGGCTACTCTTATACCTCTTAAGCCACAACTCCACTTCGGGTTGATTTTTTATTCCTGAGTAATTAGAGATTAGAATATTACAGATTTTATGCCCAAATTGACTTTGAACCACAATTTTCAGGTCTCAGCCTCTTCATTATCTAACCACTGGCACTGCCCAAGTCACCTCTTCTAATCCTGCCTATTCACTAGCTAACAAGCCACTTGATTCATCAGCCTCATTGGAAAATTTTACCAAAGGTTTTAAGTAAACCCTGCCTCTTCATCGAAGATAAAATTGTACTTTCTCATGTTCACTCTCAGATACATCTCCTTTCAGGATTGTGACACCAACACAGGCTTCTAGCTACACTAAGATGGACAGATCTAAATTCTTCCACCTGTTATATATAAGTTCTTTTCATCCTCTGAGCTGAATTGACCTTTCATAATGTCCCTTCAGGTATCAGCTTCTTTGCACTTTGCCCCCAGATTTCCTCACCCCAAATCCTGCTATCATCATGGACTATTTATAATCCAGAAATTTTGTCAGGCTGACATTATAATCTGTTACTTCTCTGCTTCCTCAGCTATGCTGCTTTCTCTTTTCTCCACTATCAATTAAAATAACAATTTCAAAAACTTATTTTTTACACTATATCAACAACTTATTCCACTGTTTGTTTTTTTTCCTGACTAAGTTTTCTAGAATAATTCAGCACTAATTAAAGTCAACATCATCTGATCTGGTTGATAGAGATTTAAAGAAAAACAATATAACTGGTCAGATTCAGGATAAAATTTCCACCCAAACTAACCATACTCGGTCATTTGGTGTTCATCATCTGACATATTGATCCTTGTACTTGTCAACCTCACATTCTAAGTTCTTCATACTCAAGCCTCCAATTCCATCAAATTCCGGTTGTAAAACAAAGAAGAGTTTTGAAAAGAAAATTAACAAACTTACAAAGAAAGTGCAGGGCTGGGAATATGGCCTAGTGGCAAGAGTGCCCTGGGTTCGATTTCCCAGCACCACATATATAGAAAATGGCCAAGAAGTGGCACTGTTGCTCAAGTGGCAGAGTGCTACCCTTGAGCAAAAAGAAGCCCGGGACAATGCTCAGGCCCTGAGTCCAAGGCCCAGGACTGGCAAAAAAAAAAAAAAAAGAAAGAAAAGAGAAGAAAGAAAGAAAGAAAGAAAGAAAGAAAGAAAGAAAGAAAGAAAGAAAGAAAGAAAGAAAGAAAGAAAGAAAGAAAGAAAGAAAGAAAGAAAGAAAGAAGGAAGGAAGGAAGGAAGGAAGGAAGGAAGGAAGGAAGGAAGGAAGGAAGGAAGGAAGGAAGGAAGGAAGGAAAAAAGTGCATATGGGCCTACTGTTTGCTCTATTGTTCCTCCTGGGGTGAATCTCTATGGCTTGATCTCACTTCAGCTCTAGGTTCTTAACACCCCATCAACTACCCATAAACATGAATCACCAACACTCATGGCTACCACAGGAGTCAGCTTCCCTCCATGTCATGCTTCCTTCTTGCTTTCACCAGACCCTTTAAAACAGAAATTATTGAAGGCTCTATGTCTTCACTTGTTGTCCTCAGTTCTTAACATTTTATTTATCTGTAAATCATAGCAATTTCATTCTCTCCTCTGGTACTCCAAATTGTATAAAACTGTTGTTTCCAAACTAGCCTAATCTCCTTGTTCCACAATCGAATGGAAGCTTCTTATCCCTGAATTCCTTTCCTAAGGAAGCACTTTTTACTTTGCTTTATAATAGAAGTATTTCCTTTTCCTGCCAAGGAAATGTTGCTATCTTGAGTGTCTTCATGGTTTGTTTTTTAGTAATTATTTTATATGTAGTTGATTAGGAACATTTTTCTCATTTGGTGCATTTTATAATTCAGATAAAAATTTATTTATCAATATTTTTATATCATTCAGTAACTATAAATCTATATTATTTTAAATCTATCTCACTCTAAACTGTCTTCAAGTTAACTTCTTGTACTTATTTTCTGCTTCTTGTATCTAATACCCTTATATTTCCATGATTCCTTTTGTACTTTAAGGCTTTCCACTTGCTTGCTAAATAAAGACTCCTTTTCAGTTTATCCCTAAGTCCTGTGAACTGATATGTTTTTGATATTTTGTAATACACATTCATTATTTTCCTGTTTAGATCAAGGATTAATCGAAAAGATGCTTCTTAAATTTTCCAAATATAGGAGTGAAGTAGCTACTTTTATATTTCTGCCTGAAACATAATTTAATTTCAAATGTGTCCTTGCTTCTTGTTATTTCTCTGCTCCTTTATTTTCACATGCATCTATACATTTCATTTTTGTTTCCTGATTTTCATGAGATTCTCTCTTTGAAAAGTTTGGTCCTTGGCATGTTCTTGTCAACCTGTAGACTTGTCCTGAGCAATATATTCATTTCCAGTACTCCAATAAATATTTCTGAATGAATGAATCTTTAAAATATTCAACTCTGAGATGACTGAAAAAAGAATGCCTAAAAACAGACAGGTTGACAACATTACATTTTAGTTGTTGAGCTGTTGTTTATTCAACAGTTCAAATATTCAACTAAAATATTAATTTTACTCCTGATTTTGGTGACACTACAGAAAAGGCAGCAAAACTATTCCTCAAATGTGCAAATATACTAATTTCAATAAAATGGCAACACAGGTATCTATTTTTAACAATAAAATTGTATTCTATAATTAGTTCCTACTCACATATCTGGAGACTTTGATGCTTTTATTGAAAGGCAAATGAAAACTTTTAAGAACAGTGACATTATTTCTAACCACTTTTCCCATTTTTTTTGCGTTAACTACAAAATGAAAAACATAAACTTTGTATAGTTTGCTACCAAATCATTATTCTCACAGTGCCGTCGAAAGAAATCTTACATCATCTGAAGTAGTTTTTGAAATAAAGATTCCTATAGGTCAGTCCAGAGGCATATCTTAGGATTGGTACCATAGTTCTTAAATTTTATACATTTCATGATTATTCTTGTGTATAGTTACTTAGTAAACCAGTGTAGTAAATAAATTTTTGTCGAGTGATACAAAATATGTATTTATACATTTCCAGAACATAGTATGCAAGTCTTCAAATTCTATTTTTTTTTTTTTTTTTTTTTTTTTTTTTTTTTGGCCAGTCCTGGGCCTTGGACTCAGGGCCTGAGCACTTGGTCCCTGGCTTCTTCTTGCTCAAGACTAGCGCTCTGCCACTTGAGCCGCAGCGGCACTTCTGGCCATTTTCTGTATATGTGGTGCTGGGGAATGGAACCGAGGGCTTCATGTATACGAGGCAAGCGCTCTTGCCACTAGGAATGGAACTGAGGGCTTCATGTATAAGAGGCAAGCGCTCTTGCCACTAGGCCATATCCCCAGCCCCCCCCCCCTTTTTTTTTTCTTTTTTGGCCAGTCCTGGGGCTTGGACTCAGGGCCTGAGCACTGTCCTTGGCTTCTTTTTGCTCAAGGCTAGCACTCTGCCACTTGAGCCACAGCGCCACTTCTGGCCTTTTTGTGCATATTGTGGTGCTGGGGAATTGAACCCAAGGCCTCATTTATACGAGGCAGGCACTCTTGCGACTAGGCCATATCCCCAGCCCTTCAAATTCTTTTTGTAATAGAAGAAAATATAAATAATTATGGAAAAATAATTTCTACATCTTAAAGATTTGTCAGATTTATATACAAGTGGAATGTTATGAAAAGTCGTAACATTAAAAGCATATTAACTCTGAATGTTTGAGGTTTATTAAATAGTATTAGAGAAGAGTTGAAAAATTATCTGTGGTACTTTACATAACAAAGTTTTGGAAAAATTAGTGTAGTGAGTTAGATTCAGTGTTTCTAACTTCTTAGGTGAGCCATTGCTTGAGTACAAACTCAGTTGACTCATAGTGATAGAAATAGCACTCAGCTGAAGTTGTAAGATCATTAGTGTTTGTTTAAAAAAAGTATTGTTCCACTATATATATTCAGGAAGGTAAAAAGTAGAATCTTTGATTAAAAGTACTATTTTTTTGTGTTTTGGTATTGTTAAAATTTCCATTTGAGTTTAATATTGTGGTTTATGTAGGTAATCCTAACTATGCAGGTGGAGATAAGAATATCATGGATCCTCAAGCTTAAGCAAAACCACAAATTACTCTTTTGCAAAGAATAAGCCAGGTATGGTGACATATGTTTATAACCAAGTTATATGGAAGATGCAGATAAAATTACTCTCAGTCTGAAGTTGACAAGGCAAAACTTGAAGGTCCTATATGAAAAGTAACCACAAAGAAAAAGAGCTAAGATGTGGCTCAAATGGTGGAAGAACACTTGTCTAGCAAACACAAGTCACTGAGCTCAAAACCTCAGTAGTGGAAAAAAAAACGACAAAATGTTACTCTACAAAAGGGTGGCTGTGTTTGCCTATGATTTATAGGACTACTACAATATAATTATTTAGTCAGCCATGACTGTCCTTATACTATTTATAGTACTATTGAGAACAGTGTTTCACTAAGTCAAACACAGAACTGAGTGGTTATAAGTAAGTTTTCCTATAGAGAACAATATATATGCATAGTATAATATTAGAAAGTATACAGAGTAAGTTAATAAATTTCCAGGGAATCAAATGAAGATTAGTAGCATTTTAATGGATCATAAAAGTTATCACAATGCCTAGAAAATATTAGTCCCATGATAAAAAATTAAGGTAAAAATGTAAAAAGGGAACAATTTCACAGTTGAAATTTTATTCCAAAGCCACAGTAGACTCTAAACTATGAAAATATTTTTATTTGAGGAAAATTCAGGCTTCTTGTAAGATCTGAAAAAGTAGTTTCCAACTTCAGTAGCTAGGGCTTGGTGTGGAGCAACCAGAGGGATTGGCTACTGTTGAGATTAATGACACTTTTAAAGGGTGAAGGCCCAGAAAACCTAGTAGTGCTGACTCATAAGCACACATTTGTTCTGGGTTTCTAAGGGAATTAGACATGCAACTCCCATTAACATTAATACAAGACAGAAGTTCTATAGCTAATTTCCTTCTCAGCAGGCTAGAAACAAACTACATAATTTATAGGATTTGTAGCTTTAAGCAAGCTACATTGCAATTTTTAAAAAATAAATAGATGAAATGGAAATGATAAAAAAAACTTTCTTCCTAATTTTAAATGGCCTGTGTTTTACACATCTCAGGCACACATTAAAATAAAGAACAATTGTATTGAAGAGAACTCTTTTTCCCCCTTTAATCATGAGAGTTAGAGTCTCAAGTGGCCTGATCTATTAAAAACGGCAGTTCAGCTTCCAGAAATGTCACTTGGAAATTTGGTTTTGTCTGAACTGTACAATTTTGTCAGTAAAATAACTTAATCTGTTTTTACTACTTAGTCTGAAATATAATGATTAAGGGGAGAATTTCAATGTGTCTTTGGAAAGGGAAAAGCCACACATATAGAGAGAGAGATACTCCTCTTTGCTCGTGTTGCTATTTGAATTGATATCTGTGAGCCAGATTTTGAAGGTTGCATCATAATAAAGGAGAGGTTCTGATATTTTAAGGAGATAGGGATTATTAAGGATGAACAGGTGCCATTAAAATAGTGTACTATTACTGTTGCTATTACTCTATATCATTACAGGAACCAAACAACAAAATAAAGCTGCCTAAGTTTACCGTTCTTGTCCCTTAAAGACACTTGTTCCTTTGGCTTCCATATCTATGGAAACAATAAATTGAAGACAATTCACTAATTCACACATTCATATGTCTGGAAAGTGGAGCTCAGGGCCAACTACCTAAGGCTGTTACCCAAGGGGCATAGTTGACATCACTTAAATGTTTTCCCTGAGCACAAAAGAATTCCAATATGGAATAGTGAGACAGGAGCACCCACCAAATAAACTTAGTGATAGAGATGGCAGGGGGAACTACTAGGACATACAGATGATGAAAGACACGGAATCCAAACAAGGGATGTCTGAAGAAGGAAGGGGCATACCGCGCTGATTGCTGCAAACTGGCCAAGTTTGGGAGCTTTTTCTCACTCATCATCTTCACTGGTTTCTTCTTTCTCACTCACTCATCACTTGGATAACAAGTAGACATTCCACTATTTCTGTACTGGCTCCTCCCTTTTTGCTTTGCTGCCTTTCCTCAGTGAAGTAGCTGTTATGGGGAGTGACCCTGGGAGGCCTAGGCATTCATTTCCCTCATCCTTTTATCTGATTTTGCAATTACTCTGTCAAAAGGCTTCTTGGGTAATAATCACAAAAATTTCTAAAGTAATTTGTTGTGCCTTCATTGTCTTTCTGTCCTAACATTACAATCTTCAAGTTTCTTGTTCAGACATAAGACTTTTTTCAAGAAACTACCTTTTTCAGAATTCTTAACTACTGAAATTTGGTTTTTGTTTTGTTTCATTTCAAGAATCTCCCTGGCTTCCTAAACTACCATTCCCACCCATTACACACTTCCCATTCTTCCAGATTCTTCTAGAAAAAGAATCCATGGTTTTACTCACTTGCATGCTGAATATCGTTATTCTCCAGTTACTAGCATAAAGCCCAGTAAGCCGTAGTTACTGTATTGTGCTTTTTAATTGTAGCATTCAAATTTAAATTAAGTCTAGATATTTAAAAGTCATTATCAAGACTTCCTAGTAAAAATATACACTTCATGTAAAACTATAGAGATTTATATAAATGTATAAAGAATTCTTTTTAAAAAATCCCTGTATTTTTAGGAGCAGTGTACCAGTCATGTAGTAATTCAACAATTCAAGAGTGTATGATTGAAATCTGTTTAGTTTCTAATATCATTTTGTCATTTCACTAATAATTTGTGCTTTTCATTTTTAAATACGCATCTGGCCATCCTGACTGAAAAATCTAAGCAAATCCATGAGCCTTTTGCAAAACCATATATACATATATGTATATCCTACAAGATAACAAAATTTTGACATATTAAATAAAATAGAGATGTGACACTGATCAAAATGTACTGTATTTGTAAGTTAACTTGTTGAATTGAAACCCTTTTGTACAACTGTTTAAAGATCATAAAAAAGATTTGGCCATGTGGATCATTTGTTAATATTGCTGAATTATAAGGCATATCATTTTATGTTGGAAGAAATGCCTGTTGCATGAAATATTTTATTTAATACATCTGGATATAGGTGTCTACTGGGTGGGGAGAAATCCCCGATAGTTTCCAGCAGTGAACACAACTTGGCCTCATGCCACGAGGACTGTGCAGATATTCTTACAATGACCTTGTGGCTAGATACAGTCTGGACAGAATTTTTTCTATTATCACCCCTTTCATGCTTTGAAATGCAGCAGATTTATCAAAACTCTTCGATAGAGCCATAAAAGAACTTCATATTATTTTACTAGAGTCACGGCAAAGGAATCTAAAAATAAAACTCCCTCTCTGCTTCTGGGATATGAACACTTCTTGTAGCTTTGTGGTTTGACATCACAAGAAATTCCAGGAGAGTCTATGCAGGCAGGGAGGAAGCCAAGGTCAAGGAGCAGCAGGTTCCAAACTTGTGCTTGACTTCCTTTGATGATCTTATTTGTTATATCAAATGGGGCAGAAGAAAAAGGCTCTGCGATGAGCATGAGAAGCTACTCTTGGTTTTAATTCACTCTCTTTGATTTCCCTCAGCAACACGGATTAAAGGTAGATCTTTCTTTGCACCTGGTGAGTCTCACTGTAGTACTCACCAGGAGAAAGAAACAGCCAGCTTTAAAAGAATCTTTGTCCAACCTGGTCTCTTTTACTACTGCAATATCATCCAAGATGAAGTGCTGAAGTATTTGATGTTAGCTGAACTACACATCATTTTCTGTCAATCAAATACAGACCCAGCAACTGGCAGCCTAGTTAGGCAAATGATATAGAAAGAAAAGTAAAAAGCCTCACATTAATTCCATTTCCAAAACTACCTTATTTCATTCATTTACATGAATACAGAAGGCCACGTAGAAGGAATCACTAGAACAGCTCAAGTGAATTGCAAGTAGTGTTTGAGGGAATGGTCCCCAGCTCCCTGGGCACATATCTCTCAGGGCTTGCAATGCTCCATTGTTGAAGTCCCAGCCATTTACCTATCAGTTGTTAATGAATGTCAAAGCCAAGGCTTTCAAGTCAGCAATCATTGCCAGCCCACAAGAACAAACATGTTTTAAACGTATGTTTTACATGGTACAATCAATCTCTATGCAACTAGTGGATCTAACATAATGTATGTGGTACTCAGACAACCTTGAGAATTTTGCTACAAAGAGATAATACATTTCTCAGCTCACTGGAGACTCTAATTCACCCCTTATGCCACAGGGCACCTTCCAAAAAGTGTGTTATCTGAAAGTAACACATCCTTGGCTTATGCCTTCTTGTTTAATTGTAATCTGAAAACATTATATCCAAAGAATTTCCATCCTGATCTGACATTATTATAGGCTTTCCAGCTTATTCTACATGAACATCTAAAAAATCTTAAAGTTGTATGGACCTTAGAGAAAATATATATTCACTCGTTTTCTTTGTTATTATGCATTTTAGGCAGAAAATACTGTGAAGAAAATTAGAAAATCAAAGTTAGATATTTCTATGCCTTTAGCATTGTCCATTTTCATAAATTTACCTGTATTCCAAAGTACACACTTTGCTTTATAGCAACAACAGTCTGTGGGAGAAGACTATGTATATGTGTATGTACTCGTCTGTGTGTGTGTGTGTGTGTATTTGGCAAAAGCAGACTTTCCATGACTTTAAAGGGTTGGTAACAGACTCTGGACTCAATAGGGCATATCTCAAAGACACACAAAGCCATTGTTTATACTAACTCTTATGTGGCACCTATTATAAGTACCAAAAAAAAATCTTCCCACACTATCTTCCAAATATTTTTTAATGTCTTAGGTTAGTAGTAGTAATGATTTTTTTTCCCTAATACAAGAGTTTTCCTACTAGAATATTGAAAGAATCTATCCTGTAACTTCTATTCATCACAGCCAGCATCATTTTAATAGGAGAGCTGTGAGTGTATCATTTACATTTGAGAAAGAAATTACCTTAAGATTTTAGTTCCTTTTGGAATAAATGCTATAAGTCTTACTCTAGTGTTAGAAGTTTGAAATGAGAGGACTTCAGTCTATTTCCTCAAAGGGCTTTGCAGTAAATCATCCTCACTTGTCTTGTGATTAAACTCAAAACCTTGCTGTCCCCACCATCTGTTTCCTAAATCCAGTGCTTTCCTTCAGTTTTTTTCTGCATGTATGTGCACATGTGTGGCTGTTTTTCTGTGCGCGCGCACGTGTGTGTGTGTGTGTGTGTGTTTGTACCAACACAGAGGCTTGAACTCAAGGCATCCTTCTCTTGCTTAATTTTTTTGCTCATGATGGCACTGTATCAAATGAATCATTCCTCCATTTCTGGCATTTCTCTGTGTAATTGGAGATCAGAGTTGCTTTTATTTGCCTAGCCAACCTGGCTTCAAACCTCAATCCTCAAACCTCAGCATATTGAGGGGCCGAGGATGCAGGTATGAGCTACTGTCACCTGGCCTTATTAATTATTTTTAATTCAAATTATTTTTTGTTTTTCATTTTTAAACAATATTTCATCTATTCCTAAAGTTCTTAGATTCCTATGTGACTCTAAGGCCACACTGTAAGACACTGTATTTGATGCCAATAGAAGAAAAGAAACTTAAGTGTTACCTGATAAATAACATTTCTGATGTAGTAAAGTCTACAGTAGAGAAGCATGGGGCCAATGTATAGTCAAGGAAGACTACTGAACAAAAGGACTCTTGAACAACAATTAGAGAAAAAGTATGAGAAGAAAAGAGAATGGCTTTCCAAGTACACAGAACCATGTCTATTACTAAGTCCAGACTCTATCTGCCCTTGTTTGAATTCCTCAATGATACTCTAATCACCATTTTCATAGAGTCTAAAGCAGATTATTTTCTGCACTGATTCCTGGAGCTTTTCAATTCTTTCGCAGCTCATTGCATGTATGTGGACCTTAAAGGTTACACATATGTTGGGTTTTTTCCAGCTAAATGCATGACCTTGCTTTGAATTTCAGCTACAGAATTTCATGCAACTCTTTCCATGCACTTTTTTTATAGTGGATTTATTTTTCATTTTTTTCAAATTTTTATTATCAAACTGATGCACGGAAAGGTTACAGTTTCACACGTTAGGCACTGGGTACATTTCTTGTACAGTTTGTTACCTTGTGCACTTTTAAAAGCAGAATTAGCTGATTCCTCCTCTGTAACTTCGTATGTTCCTGATGCTTTGAATTTAATTATTGCCATTTTATAGCCTTATGGGATGATTTCTTTTAAACACCTCTAGTAGAAGTCAGGTTTCCCTCTCTTGAGCACAACAATAACATTATATTAACTCCCACTTTTCCTATCTGCTACTAGGAAAATTATCATGATTTTAGTTTTCTATATTGATAGTGTGAGGAATAATAATCAAGTAGATATTTAGATATTATTTTAACTGTTCATGAGTTTAAGAAAAAAATATGACTTTCTTCAATTGAGGGTTAATATATCGCAAGTTCTATATAAGAATAGGACCAGGCCGGGAATATGGCTTAGTGGTAGAGTGCTCACCTTGCACGCATGATGCGCTGGGTTCAATTCCTCTTCACCACATAAATAGGAAAGGCTGGAAGTGGTGCTGTGGCTCAAAAGGTAGAGTGCTAGCCTTGAGTAAAAAGAAGCCAGTGATAGTACTCAGTTCCTGAGTCCAAGCCCCAGGACTGGCAACCAAAAAATCAAAAACAAACCAAAGAATATGACAAAATTACTTCTCTGTCACTGTCTTGCTGTCTTGCTTTCTTTCTATATCTCAGTCTGCCTGCCTTCCTGCCTGCCCCCTCTCTCTTTCTCTCTCTCTCTTTCACACATACACACACACACACACACACACACAAATACACATACACACATACACACATGCATAGCTCATGGCCACCATCACCAATACTACCACCAATAGAAATAATAATGATGATAAAGACAAATGGTTAGGGCACATTATTCTACTGGTAAAATAAAAGGAGAAACTCATGAGGATTAAGAACTTGGTCAAAGGATTCACAAATTCAAAGAAAACCAGTTTTCAGGCTCAAGGTTGCTAGTCTGCAAGGCCTGTCTCTTTGCTTTATAACATAACTTACATAAAGTTAATTTTATTAAGCTTCATTTCTACCATGTATTCAGGTTCTTATTATATTTTACTTTATATGAAAAGATATCTGAACTGAACACAGGTAGATCATGTGTATAATCCTAGCTACTCATTCAGAAGGCTGAAATCCAGCAGATGACATTTCTAAGCCAGTCCAAGCAGAAAGGTGTGAGAGACTTTCTATCCCAAATAACTAGCAGAAAACTGAGGGGGGACAGAAGGATATTGAAAGTGACAGAGAACCAGCTCAAGAATAAGTATTTAGGTGAAACCCTGGGGCTTACAAATAGTAAATAAAATAATATAAAATAAGTAAAATGAAAAAAAATATATCCAGTATTCCTTATTATAGACACTTTTTTCCATACTGTCCACATTATGAAAAGAGAAGCCAATCTTTTGTGTTTGATAATATCATGAAACTTTTCCACATGTAAGAAATAAGTGTATTTTTATGAAAAGCTATTTTTATTCCAAGTTCTTATTTGAGGTATAATAGTATATATTATAATCCACCTCATTTAAATACGGATGGCAACTTTTGCTGAAATGTAAATAATCATGACCTACTATGTTCAGTTGAAGTTCTGTGAACTCTGACCCTGTTGCTGGAATAAAAAAATCATTGACTGAAGATGAAACACTGGATACAACATGGTAGTATTTGTGATGATTATGATAATGATAAAGTGCTAATGTGATCGAGTGAATTGCTTACAAAGTAAACTGAGTCAGATGTCTGTGTGAATGTTCCCATCCACAAGTTACAAGGTCTTAAATAACATATATAATCTTCCTGGGCTTCTTACTCCTCTTCTTTTGTTTTTCTTTTTCATTGTTATCTTTAAGTAGTTGTTCAATGAAAATGACATTTAACAGAGCAGTTTACAACGTATCTTGACAGTGTCACCCTTTCAACATTCTTACTCACTCCTCTCCATCCCCCCCTTCCCTCACTCTTCTTAATTTTGTATGGTATACATTGGATTCTTTACTGCTTTCTCCCCTTCTTCTCTTTTTTGGACTTGTTATATATTATTTGCCTCTTTGAAGTAGTTTGAAGAATAAAGCAATGTATATAAAAACTTCAAACATTCTTTAGTCATAATACCTACTACAGTACATATTAAGTATTCACTATGGAATTACTTTACTTGCATAACTTCCCTCTTTCAAAAATCATTTCAGATTAAAAAATAGCCTAAATTCGAATTAAGTTATTCAAACTGAATCTACACATATGCCTTAAGTGACCTTTTAGTTTTCTTTTTTTTTTTTGTTAATTTAGTATTTGCAAGAATCATCTCCAGCTATACTTCCTTAGAAGTTTGATTATAATTTAAAATCTGTCTGGTCATTGTAAAGAATGTGTATTCTGTGGTTTTGAGCTTGAGTGAAATAAATATAATTTAAAGTCTCTGTATTTCTAGCTTATAAAAATATCTTTAGATCTATATTCCATGTATTTGGTTTCTGAATTACTAATTTACTTATATAATGCTTTTCCTAACAGAATTCACAAAATATTTTAGACATGATTATAAATTCCGTAATTTTTATCAAGTTAGGTCAAAATAGCCAAGGCAATTGCCTTATAGGAATATCCCTTATAGGGAAATGATTTTTTCTTTCTGAATTTTGTCTGTCTTTTATAATTTCATGTTTTAGAATCTCTATTTTCTTCATTAACCTCTGGATGTATACACCCTATTTTTTTTTTATTAATGAGAGAGTAGAAAATACCTGAGTATTGGGGCTGGGGATATGACCTAGTGGCAAGAGCGCTTGCCTCATATACATGAGGCCCTGGGTTCGATTCCCCAGCACCACATATACAGAAAATGGCCAGAAGTGGCACTGTGGCTCAAGTGGCAGAGTGCTAGCCTTGAGCGGGAAGAAGCCAGGGACAGTGCTCAGGCCCTGAGTCCAAGGCCCAGGACTGGCCAAAAAAAAAAAAAAGAAAAGAAAATACTTGAGTATTATTAATCAATTAACAGTACTTACAATATTCTTTTTTTTTTTTTTTTTTTTTTTTTTTTTTTTTTTTTTTTTTTGCCAGTCCTGGGCCTTGGACTCAGGGCCTGAGCACTGCCCCTTGCTTCCTTTTGCTCAAGGCTAGCACTCTGCCACTTGAGCCACAGAGCCACTTCTAGCCGTTTTCTGTATATTGTGGTGCTGGGGAATTGAACCCAGGGCCTCATTTATACGAGGCTGGCACTCTTGCCACTAGGCCATATCCCCAGCCCCAACTTACAATATTCTTAATACAGCAGAAGTACATGATCATTCTGACCCTGTATTTGTAACTAGAAAGAAGTAATAATTTTAGAGACAATTATAGAAAAAGTAATGAGATTTTCAACTTTTTTTATTATACTGCCATTAAATAAATAAGGAGAATTTTTAAATCTGATTTATATTCTGAAATGCATTATAAATGTAGAGGTCAATATAAGAATTACTTCTGTCAGATTCTTGTACTTAAAATTACTTTTTGAAAAATTAAATTGTCAGTTGTAGTAAATGAGTTGAACAATGTAGACATTTCATCTTACAATTTTGATCTATAAAAAATTTTATACTCCAGAATAGTAAAACAGGGAATTTATTACGTGAAATTATTAATATGTAGTAACTTGAATTACCAAGAGTAATTAATTTGATAAAAATATTTATGTACATTCATACATACATACTTACATACAAATATCTATGTATGTGCCTATAATTTATTTTCTAATGTTGTACATTTTATTTTATCACAAACAGATTGCATATTAATCATGTCACATTTACATAGTATATTTATTTCAAGCAATCTATACATATACGAATATATATATACAATTCCTTTTTTTTTTTTGTTTCTCACTGTATCATCATTGCATTTGAAATAAATCTTTGGGGGCAAAGTCACAAATCTATCTGATCCATCATTTCTTTACTTATTGAAGCTACCTTAACACTACCATTTTGCAAGTGATGAAAGCTATTGGTTACTAACTTGACATAATAGCCTGAGACTAGAGAATGGAAAGTCAATACAGTTTTATAACTCATTATTATTTTAAAATATCAATAGCATTGTAATTTTAAAACTTTATTGATTTAACAATGTGTTGTGCAGTCTCCATGAGTTACAGGATTTTCTTTGGTAGCTTTGGGCATTGAGTTCTAATTTTTATTCCATTGTGGTCTTAGACAATGTAGGGAATAATTTCAATAATTTTGAATTTGCAGAGATTTGCTTTGTGCCCCCAAATGTGATCTATTTTGGAGAATGATCCATGTGCTGCTGAGAAGAACGTATATTCTGGTGTTGCTGGATGGAATATTCTGTAGTTGCCAGTCTTGTCTAGTTGATCTATGCAATTGTTTAGTTCTGAGGTTTCTCTGTTGGGTTTTTGTCATGTTGATCTATCCAGAGGCAACGGTGGTGTGTTAAAGTCACCAATGATCAATGTGTTTGGATCTATGTTTGTTTTTAGAGTCAGTGTTTGTTTGATGAATTTGGGTGCTCCAGCATTTGGTGTATATATACATAGGATTGCTATATCCTCCTGAAGGAGAGATCCCTTTATTAGTATATAATAACCTCTTTTGCCTTTTCTCACTAATTTTAATTTGAAGTCTATATTATCTGATATTAGGATTCCAACTCCAGCCTTTTTATGGGGGCCATTTGCTTGATAGATTTTAACCGAGCCATTCACTTTCAGAGTATGTTTGATTTTGTGGGCAAGATGTATCTTTTGAAGACAGCAGAAAGATGGATCTTGCTTTTTGATCCAACTTAGTCTATGCCATTTAATTGCAGGTTAAGTCCACTAATATTGAGATTGAGAGATGTTTGTTAGTTCTTGTCATTATATCTATCTTTTTAAGAGTTGTGCCTTGTCAATTCTTGCTATTATTGCCTGGTTTTCTATTTAGGGGCTGTTTCTCGGTCAATATCATACAAGGCCATACTAAAGCTACGAGCAAAACCATCATGCTCATTGCAGTATTATTTACCATAGCTAAAGTATGGAAACAATCCAGATACACACACACACACACACACACACACACACACACACACACAATGGAATTTTATGCTTCCATCAGAAAACATGACATCTCCCCATTCATAAAGAAATGCAAAGACTTGGAAAAACTCATATTTAGTGAAGTGAGCCAGACCCAAAAAAACATAGATTCAAAGGTTTTGTTCATTGGTAATAATTAATATATGTCTAGGATAGTCCAAACAGAGGATCACAATAGCTCAATAGCTATGTAAATATGATCATATAAGATGAAGCTAAGTGAAATGAACTCCTAGATATGGAAACAAGAGGTTTTCACTGTTGTTATTGTTAATAACTACATGAAATATTTTTTTCTTTCATTTTTCTTTTCTATGGTTTATCATCTGTTGTCACTGTATTTGATTTTGCTACCCTGGGTAGCAAAATTGTATATACATTTATCTGAATTGGGGGAAGGAAAGGGAACATAAAAGTGACAAGACAAAGGATAAAGGGTGAAAAAATGTGACAGCAATACTCACAGGACAATATGTTGGAAATTAACTGTATAAGTCAGGGCGAGGGGGGAGGGAGGAAAGGTGGGAAAAAATGAGGAAAGGCATAACAAGTACGATAAGAAATGTTCTCCCTACCTTATGTATGTAACTGTAACCCCTCTTTCTCTGTACAGTAAAATCAAATTTAAAAAAAACCTTCATTGAGGCAAGAATCATAGTAACTATTTTTGAAGAAATTGAAGAACCAAATAAAAAAATGGAGCTGCAAGAAATCTAAAATCATCTGGGTGCTTTTGTTCTGTGCTTTTTCCACTGTAACTAACCAAGGATTCTAACATTCGCTCTGTTGAAAAACATTGCTCTAAAGTTTTATACCAATTTCATACATCTGAAAAATGAGCTCCACCAGAGTTTGCAATAATAAAAAATTCTTAGTAATAAAAACCATCCACATTTTTATTTAGTTAATGAAATTCTTAGTGAATGGCACCCCATGTGTTGTAACTCTGTGTCTAATTTTAATATTCTTATACCTCTTTCTTCTATTTACTTCATGGACAGAGGTTGGAAGCATGGCTTAGGTCATACAGTGCTCCATAATTAGTGAAAGAATCAGTTATCAAGTTCAAGTCCTGGTTTGAACCAAGAAATAATAATAAATATTTTTGATAGTCCCTTCTTACATGTGAAATATTCAGAAGCACATGCTTAATAGATGATTCCATTTCATGTTTGCATAAAACACAAAAGATTAAGAATGCAATTCACTAATAAATTTTCAAAAAGAATATAAAAATGCAGCTCAAATAAACAAGGCTATCCTAATTGACTGTGGGAGGAATGATAAGGATAAAATGCTAACTTTTGTCCCTGGAACCTAAGCATTTTCCTGATGATTATGGCTTTTTACCAATGCTACAAAGCAGAAGAGACTAATCTGTCATGTAGTTTTCATTTTGTTTAATTTGTCAAAAGAAGCAACCTGATGTAGTAAGAAGAATGGAGGCATTTACATTTGGGAAAAGAAAAGAAATTTTATTTATCCATAGTGTAATATTTTTCTGATAGTTCTGAAAAGAAAGGAGAACATTATGTTGGAGTACAGGAACACCTTTTAAAATTTTATTTGCTATACTTGACCATAAATTACTTAGGGTTACATACCCACAGCCATATAATTTCATATACTCAGCACTTAAGTTCTATTTCAGATAACTCTCCAGATGGTGGTGTTATTTTAATAGTTCATATAGAAGGAAACCAAAATAGTAGAAATGATCACAAGTAGAAAAGTATAATAAGTAAATTCCAATAATTGGCAAAAAATATTATACCTTTATCCAGTTTTTAAACAAGGAGACCTTAACATCAGTTTGAATGTTTGTCAAAGCAAGCTAGATCCCCCACTTTGTGTATTGAGGAGCAATAATTGAAAATTTGCCAGTGTGTGTAAAATGGGTAAAGAGGTGATGGCTCTTTTAATTTAAATTTCCTAAGAACACAGCTAAGAAAGTTCATGCTTTAGCTAAGAGAAATTTTAACATACAAATACACTCAGTCAAATAGATAGATATTTTATAATAAAATAAAGATTTTTGTGTATTCCCTAAAAGCTAAAGTTCAAAAACATTAGTTTGCAATGTCATTCATTGAAGTACTTATTCTGCCAAAACTTAATGTTCATCTATAAATAATCAAAGTTCTTAATGTACTCTTTTCAGCTTGGGTGTGATTCAATACCTTTCATGAAGGTCACTATCTCTTTAAGATAGTTCATGAACTTTCCTAGCAGGAGAAAGATGCTATTAGCAGAATGTTATCAATGAACAAAACTGAAAAGGGGAGCAACTACTTGAATTCATAAGGTCTAAGATGCCCTTGGACTTCAAGTGGTGAAGGAAGCTTTGTCAGTTCTAAGAATAGCCAACTTTAGCTTAGGTACTACAACACAAATGCACTTCTAATCTTCTACTAGAATGGAAGAAATGTTCTGATGGACAGTGATGTTTCTACTCTATGAATAAAAATTCATTCATTTTTAAAATCTGAATTCAAGAGGGACATTTCTATCCAAGGAAGTAATATATGTCTACAATATAAGGGATATAAGATATAAAAGGGAGGGAAAACACACTTCTCAGAGTACTCTGTTCGGGCATAAAAACTCCTTGACAATAATGACAGTAGACCTTTTTCTGTTAATCAACAAAAGTAAATCTCAAAATTAAACACATTAAAGACTTAATGTTTGAAGGAAACTTGGAGAATTGTGTTAGGCAAATGTAAACCTGGTCTGCAAAGACCAAGAGTCATATTCTCTGTTTGACAATTTGGTCAATTAAAGCAAAAGTAACATCAATAAACAAACAACAGCTTAGGACCTAAAAGACAATTTGTCAAAAATGAAGGAAAGGGCGATAGGGAAATGGGGAGGAGGGAAGGTGGGAGACAAATGAGGGAGAAGGTAACAAGTTTGAAAAGAAATGTACTCACTGCCTTTCATATGAAACTGTAACCCCTGTGTACATCACCTTGACAATAAAAATAAGTAAATAAATATATAAATAAATAATGAAGTAAAGTCAGATCTTCACAAACCAAGTATAGTCATTCTAGTCTAGGAGAAATCAGAAGCTGACCACAAGAAACCTATTTTGTACATACTATTGTATTTGTTTCTTTTCTGCTAAAATCAAGGGTATTTCTTTTCCTTTCATGCAGGAAATTGTTATAGTATCCTGGGTCAAGATGCTACTTGGGCTGTATTTGAGTAAGTATTTAGGATATCTAGATCTATAGTAATTTCTCTGGCTTTAGAAGAAGATTACTAAATATGTGTTCTCCTTTCGGCATTCAAATTTTTGCAAGGATTAACAAAGTGTATGGTGTCTATTTAAATGAACGAAGTGAAATAGGAGAGACCCATTATGGCTACAAAATTAACAATAGCCCTAAGCCAACTCAGATCTCTCCTAGGCAGGACCTATGCTGTGTATTATTTGCCAGTATGATGGAGCCTACCTTAAAAATATCCAGGACAGACTTTGATATTAGTTGATGTTTATGGCAATGGGATCTAAAAACCTCTGACTGATAAGAATGTTTCAGCACAGCTTCAGCTGTTTTAAACTTTAAAATAGCGTAACCCTTGCAAAAAATAGCTCAAAATCCCTATATGGAAGAAATATCTGGCAACTCACCTGAATGAACACAGGTAACACAAGTGAGTTAAATATCCTTGGATTCTGAGAATGGTCTCTGATGGAAACCCTTCTGGTCAGCTGTTATCTGATATCCGAGTATGTGGTCTATACTTTAGCCAACCCTCGCTATCCATTTTATAAAAAGAACTTCCAGAATAAACTGCTTCAACATCAGGTGGTGCCCAAGACCGAACTTTAATATGAATCAGAAAGGGAAAAGTTATCCCCAGGGAAATTGCTTAACTGGAACCAAGCACAAAAATCAACCTATCAAGGATTTGTTTCTAAATAATTTATGTGCCAGTACAGCAAATAAATTTTTAAAATGTGTTCTGCTCAACAAAGTTCCCTTTATTTTCAAAACCACTAGAAAAAATATTACTCTATAGAAAAATAAAAGGTTCCCTTTTTCCTAAAGCACAAATATCTCAATGCTTACTGCATCATGTTGCTTCATATGGAAAATCAGATATAATAAAAACTGTACTAACCGTTTGTGGATTATGTAATGATAACAATTCATTTAATTGGAAAATTGAGAAAGACAATTGGTCTCACCTGCTTCAGAACCATGTTGCTTATTGTTTTCTCTTCCTGGAACCTTATTTCACTTAAGTCTGTGTAGTTATTTCTTTTATACTGCAACTCAAGTGTCATCTAAATATAAGGACTGATGATCATGGTATAAAATAATATTCTCCAAGCAATCTTTTTAGGCTTTCACATTGACTTTTTATTTCCTTTGCAGTTTTTTTTGTATTTACCCATTCTTATCTCTCTCTAATAAAATCTTAATTCCATGAAAACAAAAATTATTTTCAGTGATGAGTCTCTAAAACAGAACATAGCTAATAATATGACTTCAACAGACATTTGTCTTTTAAAAATGACTGAATAAATGAATGGAATACAATGCTACTTGCATATACAAGATTTTGAAAGCACTTATATGATAGGTTATTGACTGCATTTTACTTACTAGGACTATGCTATGGCTTATTTCCCTTACTACTGTATATATGTGGAAAAAAATCATAAAAGATTTCTAATTTTCTATCTTATGTGATATTTATAAACTCAATGTTTCCACCAATTTCTCATTATGAAGTATGTTTTTCAACTTCCCATTCTCTTTCCATCTATAAGCTTTCTAATCAATTTTCAAAACTCACATTAAAAGATGTTTCCTTCAAAAGCTCTTAATGTTACCAGCTATAATGATTCAGTTTTCACAGAATTCTTCCATGTAAATTTTTGTTATTCACTTACATTTCTGTGTTCTTTTGTTCCTAGTTATATTGATTAGAAAAAAATTAATTTATCTCTCAATACTCTGAGCTACACAGCACAAACCATCATAGGATTAAGGTACAAAAAATACATTTGTAATAGAAAGAAAATAATAAATTAATCTAATTCACTGCTCCCAGTAAATGCCTTCAATAATACTCGGACTCAGAGAGGTTGATGCTAAAAGCATGGCAAATTCTATTTAATTAGTTTCATATCCCTTTTGAAAACATAAGGTCAGATTAAGTTGACCAGCTTATGAAGAACAAAAAACAAACCCGCAGAATTTTGTTTCTCCTTCAAAATATTCCACCCATCCATGAATTTGGGAAAAGTATGTTTGTAAACTGAATGGTAAAAACCATGAACAAGATAAAAAAAAATATAATGTATAGGAATTGTCAGGCTGGTATTTCGATCTCTATAGTAATTCAAGTATGTTAGACAACGTTGAGGCCCTTAACACAGCCCATAGTTTTGTCATTTTATTTTTCAATAATATAGACAATATCTATGGGGAAGAAGGGAGAATACCTTTCAAGTATGCTTTCTATTTATCTGTTGCCTATTGATAACGAGAAAACCTTAAGAAAGAAGCTGTGCTAGTGTTCTTTTCAACCAAGCCTTCATTTCTAATGATGTTTCTTGATGGGTGGTCAGCCAATAAGTATCAGCAGTGCCAACATCCCGACAAAGCATCTGATCCTGCTCTTTGTGGCCATTTCTTAACATTAGTAGGGAGCAGCTCATATTGACACTGAAATCTATTTAAAAGCAAGGCTCCTGACAACTGAACTTCAAGAAGGCAAAAACCTTTAAAAATGCGTAGAGACACATTGTGTTGACAGCAGGCTCTATTGACTCTTCCCGATGAACAATCCCATGCCACTGGCTTAGCAAAGGCAGTAGCAGCCTGAGAAAGAAAAAAAAAAAAAAAGCTGTTTTTTTCCCTTAAAAACTACCTGCTGTCATTCAGTTTGGCACCATTTGAGGCAGCAGGTGCTCGACATAAATGAAAGATGGTGAGAGATTTCTTTTTCTCTCTTATTTCTTTTTTAACAACTACTTATGTTGGTGGGACTACTTGTGGTGAGAGTTCGTTTGCCAGAACCAGATAATTTTCCTCCTATTAACCTAGCTACTGGCCTGTTACAGATTAGGAAAAAGGGAAACATGGGAACTTGACTTCCCTTGTCTTCTTTTTTGCTGCATATGCGAGCCATAATTGGACAGAGAATATCCACACCTATGTTTCAAACATAACTCCCCCAAATGAATTACCACACCAATGCTTCAATTTTTTGTTATGTTACTAAACTCTGTCCCTTTTGGCTTTCTGTTCTATTAAAACCGTTATACATTATTGCATGATGTTTCTATGCTTTGTTGCCACAGGTGAAGTCTGCTGAGTGAATGTAGGTAACTATGTTATAATAGAGTACTAGGAATTATCAATAAAGTAGAGAAATTAGACCACTCTGCTAAGGACAAAGGAAAACATATTACTAAAAATTTGAACTATTAACACTATCTGAAGACCAAATCTATAAATCATTGGTATAGAAAGAGAAGAGAAATAACCAAAAAGTATAGAAAATATATTCAACATAATAAAAGCAGAAAATTTCCCAAATCCTGAGAAAGAGAGGGATATCCTGGTACATTATGAGATAATAAAATAAATGTAATTAGGAACACTGTAATGTAAACCTTAAATTTTCATTAATAAATAATGTTGAAAACTATGTGAGATTCAAGTCACATAAAGGCAAAGCATTAGAATATAAAGGCAAATATTCCAACAAACTTCAACAATCAAGGGCATGAAATGATAGATGCTCTGAAAGAAAATACATAAATGGTATACCAATTCAGGAAATGGAAATACACCAAAAAATGTGTGAAAGTGCAGATCTGTAGTAATGATTACTTCAGTGATGCCCTTTAGGGTTGAAAACATACTGGAAAGCTCTAAATGTAAATTTTGATGGAGGCTACTTAACACAATTCTCTAATTATTTGCTTAAGTGGAATTAATAATATTGCTAAATAATTACTTTCTATATAAATGTGGCACAATAAACTTATAGTTAATTTTTCAGATTGGAAATCTCCAGAAGGTGTCCAAGTCTTATGTCTGGAAATTTTAGACATATCAGATTAAATAAGATTGTCAGACCTGATCAAATTGCAATTTGAGAAAAAGCTTATCCTGTATTATATTATAAACCTGATCATAAAAGTCTTGTAAATCAGGGACCTTTTCTACTTGTAGTCAGAAGAGGAGACTTGACTACAGAAAAATGGTCAGAGAGGTATACCTGTGCTGGTTTTGTAGACAGAGAATGCTAACACATATCAAAGGATAATAAAACTATCCACCAACTGATCAGTAAAGAAAATGGAGTAATTACATACATTGAATATTGTACAATAATAAAAAGCTATTATTTGTGACAACTTGCATAAAAACTACAAATAATCCTTATTCCCAGTAAAATAACTCAGTAATAGAAAGACAAGTTCCACATGATCTAATTCATACATAATACAGTGGAAGAATCTGTAATTGCTGTGTAAGTTGTTCATGATACCAGACTATATAGTTCGATAGGGATAAGTATTTTTGGTAATATTAATGATTATATTTTCATAATAAAAAGTGATATGTTTAATCTGATTTAAATATTATACCATATACACATATTCCAAAACATCACATGACTTGTCACTAGCACACACAATTTTTACGTTTTCATGCATCAGGTATAATGAATTTATTTTTAAAATGCAAAAAGAAGGGCTGGGGATATAGCCTAGTGGCAAGAGTGCCTGCCTCGGATACACGAGGCCCTAGGTTCGATTCCCCAGCACCACATATACAGAAAACGGCCAGAAACGACGCTGTGGCTCAAGTGGCAGAGTGCTAGCCTTGAGCGGGAAGAAGCCAGGGACAGTGCTCAGGCCCTGAGTCCAAGGCCCAGGACTGGCCAAAAAAAAAATGCAAAAAGAAAACAAAAAGCATGTATGAGTCAAATTTGTCTCACTTTGCAAAGATGCTAACATCCCAATGTTTAACATTTTTATCTCTATAATGGTTTGGTTGTTTGAAGGCTAGGAGTATGACAAATAGGACAAAACTAGCAGAGATACTTTTTTCACATAAGTAAAATGTATCTTCATTAGATGAAAGAGCATAGTATTTTAGCAGTCATTTTCTTTTTCACCCAGTTTTGAAACTCTGACTTTAAACTAGACTAAAATTAATCTTTTTCACAGAAAAATATTGCATATATGCTTTTAAGACAGACTTCTAATAAAGGTATAAGGAGAGTAACAATTAAAAATGTGTAGACTTACTTAATTCATGTTTTCCTTGGTCTCTCTCATAAAGAAGCACATGACAGATTTTGGTACCCTGGGTATTGTATATATGTTTATCAGAAATAGAGAAAGGAAGGGGAACATCAAAATGGAGAGGCAAAGGGTAAAAGGTGAACCAAGGTAACAGCAATACCTACAAAGTTTTATGATGTAAACTAACTGTACAACTTGGTGGGGGGAGGGAATTGGGAAGGGAAGATGGTGGGAGAAAAATGAGGGAAGAGGTAACAAGTTTGATAAGAACTGTATGCACTGCCTTACGTATGAAACTGTAACCCCTCTGTACATCACTTTGACAATAAATAAATCAGTTTAAAAAAACAGAACATAGCTTAAAAAAAAGCATTTCTGGTAATCTTTTTGTTGTTGCATTGTGAATTTGAAGATCTATCCACTACCTAATAGGAATTGCTGTTGATGTTGATTTAATAGATGGTCAAAGTTACTTAGGAACCAATGATGGACTATGGATGAGCATTTACCGTGTAAGACAAATTCAGCCATAAAGAAAATTGCATTGGAACAGAGCATTCACTCATTTACATATGGACAATTCTCACTAGTGTGCTGGAATTGAGTAGTTGCATAGCCTACAAATCTAAAATATTTACTACATGGCCTTATATAGAAAGAAAGTGTTTTACAAAACAAATTTAAATGCTTGAAAGTTATTTCCTGAAGCACTATCATCAATTTCAATAAGCATGGAAAGCTAAGTGAATAATCAGTGGAAAGTTTTCATTAGGAAACAAGTCATTAGGTAGCTGGATAGCAAATTTAAATCACATTTAAATTATTTCTTTTTAAGCAATATTCATTTTTTCTTTTGTTACATATTAAAGGAGATATTTTTATATGTTTTACCTCCAAATAAAAGTGGATTGATCTCATGAAAGTTATACTTGTCTTCTTTATTTTATGTTTGTTTTTTTTCAGACATGGGACTTGAACTGAGGGGCTGAATACTGACCCTGAGCTTTTTCACTCAAGGTTAGCACTATAACACTTGAGCCACAGCATCACTTGCAGTTTTCTGGTAGTTAACTGGAAATAAGAGCATCATGGAATTTTCCTGCCCAGGCTGGCTTTGAACTGTGGTCCTCAGATCTCAGCCTTCTGAGAAACTAGGATTACAGGCATGAGCCACTGGCACCAAACTATACTTACCTTCTTAAATGAAGCATGCCCATATGGCTCAAAGAGGTCAACTGCATTATCATGGTTGCTAAGGAAGCATTTCCTATGTATGCATGTAGGTGGTATCGGTTATAATATTGTGCCACATGTTCGTATATAAGGAAGTTTTTTTTGTTTGTTTTTTTGTTGTTTTTTTGTGTGTTTTTTTTTGCCAGTCCTGGGCTTGGACTCAGGGCCTGAGCACTGTCCCTGGCTTCTTTTTTGCTCAAGGCTAGCACTCTGCCACTTGAGCCACAGAGCCACTTCTGGCCATTTTCTGTATATGTGGTGCTGGGGAATTGAACCCAGGGCCTCATGTATATGAGGCAAGCACTCTTGCCACTAGGCCATATCCCCAGCCCTTTAAGGAAGGTTTTTGCTAACTCCACGTATCAAAGTTTTGAGAAGCCCATAATCTAAGCATCCCAGTGGATATTATGATTTCCAAGGACAAATAACTTAAACCTTTTTTCCTTTAAAGTCTCAAACCAATTGACTTCATTACTCAGAGAACCAGTGACCTCTGGGTTAAAATTAGCAAGTATGCTCTCTGACCTATTAACATGCTGCTTTCTTCCTTTTTTCCCTTTTCAAAAGTTCATGTTGTAAAGAACACTCATTCAAAAATGGGACAGCCCTATTTCTTCCGGTAGTCTTCAATTCTGTTTCCTACAGTAATATATAGCAATACAAAAATAAGTTTTCCTACCCTGTTGGTTCCTCCCTGAAAGTGAACAAAGTATAAAACAGTCCTCCAGAAAGGGTTACAGGTTATTACCTGTAAAAGATACTAATTTTGTTTAACTGCTTGAAGAAAAAAATCAACAAAAAATAAAAATTATCACATCTAGTCAGGAACACTTATTGGGCTTAACATTTAAACTTGTATATACTTTATCTGTTGTATCAATATAACTGTTCATACAAATTTAAATATGAACTCTATAAAGGGTATTGCTCTATTGTTTTAAAAGTGAAAGGTAATAGTACTCAGGAATGCTTTCCATGATTCTTCAAAATGCCTGGTGAACCTATTAAAATGTAGCTTATGAGTCAGTTGTATTGGGAAAAAGATGAATAGTTTCTACAATGATGTTGCATTTGATCCTAGATTCATATACTAAATAGGAAATTTCCAGATAAGAATATGGATAACTTAACCAACTCTAGATAAACAATATCAGATGCTAAATATACATAAATGAAACAAATGATGTAAGTACACAGTATTTCTTCACCTAAAACTAAGATGAATAGTTTTATTATATAGCATATATGTATTAAGTGATATTTCTAACCTGATATTTTCACATATTTAACAAATATTTATATCATCCCAATATACTGATATAAATGTTAAGTCATGTATATCTCCACATCATAACCTATAGTTATGAATGCTTTCTTTGTGAACAATGGTTCTAAGAAGTAAGAACTATTTTTACTCTCAGAAATGGAGTAGTAAATTAATTTATTCAATGTTACATAGCTCTCATGCCACAGTAGCTAAAATATCTCTAGACTGTATTTAGAGGGTCATAAATGATACAATGTGAAAGGTTTTTCTCATATCATTTGCCAAATTTGACCAAATCATATATGAGAAGTTGATAGTTAGCATCTGATATATGTCTAGATTGGTGGAAGGATTTTCTTATTTTGTTTCTTTTTTCATTTAATTTATTAGTAACCTAAGTGAAAGATCTATGTTGTTAGGATGTGTCTGTAGATAAACTGTCAATAAAGTGCCTTAG